>NC_044381.1:54362774-54671398 GCF_006542625.1 Nomascus leucogenys | reverse complement strand
CTTATGCTAATATCACACTGACTTGATTAATGTAACCTTGTAAGTTGTGAAATAGAGAACTGTGAGTCCTCCAAATTTGTACTTATTTTTCAAGACTGTTTTGGCTATCCAGGGTCCCTTGCAATTCCATATGAATTCTAGAATTGGCTTATCCATTTCTGGGGAAAAAAAAAAGCAACTGGAAATTTGACAAAGACAGCATTGAATCTGTAGATAAATTTAGAGTATTGCTATCTTAACACTATTATGTCTTTTGACCTATTAATTTGATATATCCTTTTGTATTTATAGCTTCTTCAATTTCTATCTAAAATGTTTTATAGTTTTTAGTTACTTCTTTGGTTGAATTTATTCCTATTTTAACATTTTTGATGCTATTATAAAGGAAACCATTTTCTCAATTTTATTTTCAGATTACTCATTGCTTATATATAGAAATACAATTGATTTTGTGTATTTATCTTATATCTTTTTACTTTTCTGAACTAGGGTGTTAATTCCAATAATTTCTTAAAGTAGATTCATTAGGCTTTTCTGTATTTAGTAATCATGCCGTCTGTAAATAGTTTTACTAATTTCTATTCAATTTGGATTCTTTTGTATTTCCTTATTATTTTGCTTAATTTCCCTGGCTTGAACTTCCAGTACAATGTTGAATAGAAGAGGTAAGAGTCAACATCCTTTTCCTGTTCCTGATCAGAAAAAGAAAGCTTTCAGTCTTTCACTATTAAGTATTATGTTAACTGTGGGATTTTTACACATGGCCTTTCTCAAGTTGAGGAAGCTCCTTTTTATTCCTAGTTTGTTGTCTGTTTTTATCCCAAAAGAGTATTGCATTTTGTAAAAATCAAAATGATTTATGCATTTTGTAAAAATCAAAATGATTTATCCATTTTGTTAAATACACATTTTGATTTTCTGCATCTACTGAGATGATCACGTGGAGTTTTTTTCTTCATCCTATCAAGATAGTGTATTATATTAATTGAGTTTGTATGTTTAACTATACTAGCATTTCTGGGATAAATCTTACTTGATCATGGTATTTAATCTTTTTACCATGCTGTGGTTTTTACTGTGCTAGCATTTTACTGATGATTTTTACATGTACTCTCATGAAAAGTATTGATCTGTATTTTTATTTCCTTGTGATGTCTTTGGCTTATTTGCCCCATTGAT
The DNA here is from genome assembly GCF_006542625.1 of Nomascus leucogenys. Lineage (NCBI taxonomy): Eukaryota > Metazoa > Chordata > Mammalia > Primates > Hylobatidae > Nomascus > Nomascus leucogenys. The sequence goes on along the minus strand of NC_044381.1, from coordinate 54,670,219 downwards.
TATTTAAGAAAGTGTTTAATATATATATATTTATATATCATATTATATATTTCCCAAATTTTCTTATTATTGATTTCTAATTTTATTGTCATACAAATAACACACTTTATATTATTTTGATATTTTAAAATTTATGAAGATTTCTTTTGTGACTCAACATATGGTTTATTCTGGAGAACATTCTTTGTGCACTTGAGAACAATGTTTATTTTGATGTTGTCGGGCAGAGTGTTTTATAGATGTCTGTTAGGTCTTGATGGTGCAGTGGTTTTTAATTATTGTATTTATTGGCTAATAGTTTGTTTAATTGTTCTGTGCATTATTGAAAGTGGGGTATTGAAGTCTGTGACTACTACAGTTAAATTGGCTTCTTTTCCCTTTACACTCAGTTTTTGCTTCTTTTATTTTGAGATTAGTTTTTATGTTCATATGTGTTTGTAATTGTTCTACCTTATTGATAAACAGACCATTTTATTTATTTAATATCCTTCTTTGTCTCTCAAATCAATGATTGTGTTAAAGTCTAGTTTGATATTAGTATATAGCTTCTCTTTCTCTTTTCTTTTGTTACTCTGCATGGAGGACCATTTTTCCATTTTTTCTTTCAAATTATTTGTTTCTTTGTATTGCAAATGAGTCTCTTATAGACAAGATATAGTTAAATCACTTTAAAAAAATCCATTCTGGTACTCTCTCTGCCTTTTAATTTGAGATTTTAATCCATTTACAGCTAATCAAGTTATGGATAAGGAAGAACTTACTTCTGTCATTTCCTCATTTTACTATTTGTTTATGTATCTTACATCTTTTTATTCCTTAATTTCTCCATTACTGTCTTCTTTTGTTAAACAGTTATTTTCTAAAATTTTAACTCACTTTAATTTCTTCTAGTATATATATTTTAGTTATTTTAAAAAGTTGCCCAGGGCATTATAATTAACATTTAAATTTATAACTATTTAGTTCAAATTAGTAGCAACTTAATTATAATAGTATATGTAAATGTTGCTACATAAAGGGGATATGGGGTGGCATATTTGTGTATAAATAGTATAAATAAATATATAGCCACATTTCCTCTTTATTTTGTTATTTCATGTATTACACAATGTACAATTTAATTGAGATTTAATATTGTTTTATATAGTCGTTCTTTAAAATTACATAAAAAAGAAGTTGCAAACAAAACATAAACACTTTTTTTGTTGTTGTTGTTGTTGTTGTTGTTTTTTGAGATGGAGTCTTGCTCTGTCGCCCAGGCTGGAGTGCAGTGGCGCAATCTCAGCTCACTGCAAGCTCCACCTCCCGGGTTCACGCCATTCTCCTGCCTCAGCCTCTCCAAGTAGCTGGGACTACAGGCGCCCGCCACCACGCCCGGCTAATTTTTTTTGTATTTTTAGTAGAGACGGGGTTTCACCATGGTCTCGATCTCCTGACCTCGTGATCTGCCTGCCTCGGCCTCCCAAAGTGCTGGGATTACAAGCGTGAGCCACCACGCCCAGCCAAACACTGACTTTTATATATCTACCTCTATAGTTACTTTCATCTATATTATTTATTTCTTTTTAAAATTTGAATTGCTCTCTAGTGTCCTTTCATTTTAGCCTGAAGGATTTCCTTCAGCATCTCTTGCAGGGAAGGCCTACTATCAATAAACTCTCAAGTTTTGTCTATATTAGAATGTATTAGTTTCTCTTTCATTTTTGAAGGATGTTTCTGCATATATAATTCTTAGTTGACTATTTTTTTTCAGCACTTTGAATATGCCATCCCACTGGATTCTACTAGTTTCTGATGAGAAATCATCTGTTTATTTTATTGATATGACTTGCAGATAACAGATGCTTCTTTCTGGCTACTTTTATATGTTTTCTCTTTGTCCTTGGCTTTTGACAGTTTGATTTTAATGTGTCTTGGTGCAGATCTCTTTGTGTTTATTGCACTTGGAGTTGGTGGAACTTCTTAGCTGTGTAAAATAAAGTTTTTCATCAAATTTGGGGAATTTTTGGCCATTATGTCTTCAAATATTCTCTCTGCCTCTCCCTCTCTCCATTCTTTTATATTTCTTTTTCTCATGCCGTATAATCTCAATAAACTTACCTTTGCGTGCACTACCTACTTTTTTCTCTGCCTGCTCAAATCTACTGTTAAACAACTTCAGTGAATATCTTATTTCAGTCATTATAGATAGCAACTCCAGAATTTCTATTTTGTTCCTTTTAGAATTTATATCTCTTTATTGATATTTACTATTTGGTGAGACATATTTTCATGATTTTCTTTAGTTCTTTGTCCATGGTATTCTTCAACTCTTTATCAGACCTAACACTGTTGGTTTCAAGTGTTTTCTTAGTATCCAATATCTGGGCTTTCTCAAGGACAGTTTCTATTAATTAATTTTGTTCCTTTATATGGAACATAGTTTTCTGTTTCTTTGTATTCTTCATAATTCTTTGTTGAAAACTGGATATTTGAGATATTATAATGTAGCAATGCTGGAAATTAGATTCTCCCTAGTTTCTAGGATTGATTCTTGCTTAATGTGGAAGTTTTTGTTTGTTTAGTTACTTTTCTAAACTTATTTTGTAAAGTCTGTATTCTTTGTCATTTGTGGCCACTAATGTCTCTGTTTCATTGGCTTAGTGTTTAGCTACTGCCTGGACAGATTTTCTGAGGCCCCTGGAACAAAAAATGTTTCTCCGTCAGTCATTTAAGTTGGATTCTGCGTGTGTGTTGGGGCACACTTTCAGTGTTCATTCAGGCAATTTACGACTTTGCTTTAGCTCTCACTTCTGCTTCTGTAGAGCCTTAAGGTCAATCAGAAGTAAGAGCTTAGGGCTTTCTCGGGTATTTTTTGAGCTATATGAATATTTCTAGGGATGCACATGACCTTCTAGATTCCCAGGATTCTGCCAGAACTTTTCAAAGTCCTTATTCCCCAAAGCATCTCATTCCTCACTCTTTCCTCCTAAACTTTTTGGTTAGTTTATTATTTTTCCCAACTGTTATACAGTGCCAGGTAACTGTAACTAAAACACTTGCCTTTCTAAACATTTTTAACAAACGCACTCTAGGTGACCACTGGATGAGTTCAAGTTAGGTGAGAAAGTACCATTAAGCTGGTCCTCTGAGGAACTACCAGATAGTCAAAACAAACAACCGTCATTTTTTGGCAAGTGAGGTTTGTTTTGCTTCCTCTAGTATCAGTACCTGTACCAGGAGTGTGAATTGTGGTCTTCAAGGCTGCCATTGAGCTGGGAAGTGGAGATCAGAGCAGGATAAGTTAAAACATTTTAAAGCTCCCTGTTCTTTCTGATATTCAGCTGTTTTTCCTAATTAAGTGTTCCCTTAGTAGCTTTTAATTAGTTCCCAGAGTTCTGAAAAAGGTGATGCTGACAGGTTTCCCAGTAAATTTATTCCTTTTATGGAGGGACAGAATTTTGGATTTGTTACTCAGCCATTTTCACTGATACCAGTTTGAGAAGCTATACCTTGTGCGTGTGAGAGATATACACATGTCTCTCACACACAAACATATTCATATATACATACATACCACATAAACATCTCATAATGTTCACTTTATTTAACTCTCTGACTTATTCTAAAACGTAATGTGGTTGATTGTTTTGTGCATGTTTTCTATGTGTCATTATGTAACCCACAAAAAATTGACCCTCTTTGTTCTCTTTCCCACAGATATGCTTTTTAATTACTCTCACATTTCTATAATGATCAGAGATTCTGTTGCAATTTTGAATAATGTTACTGTGAGGTATCTTTATATTGTTTCATATTTTAATGGAAATAGAGATTATTATACAATTATAGAATTATAGTTGATATATATTGTTTAAGGAGACATTTTAGCAGAATAAAGATACACTCCCCATTTTTTCAGTAAAGTAAGATAGTTACTGGCTCATGATAAATATTTTAAAATAATTTTGAGTAAGTTTTCTAGTTATATATTTTTTAAAAAATGTTATTCAAATGAACCTTAAGTGATTTAAAATTTGCTAAGGTTATAATTTTTTTTTTTTTTTTTTGTTTTTGAGACGGAGTTTCACTCTGCCACCCAGGCTGGAGTGCAGTGGCACAATCTTGGCTCACTACAACCTCCGCCCTCTGAGTTCAAGCAATTCTCCTGCCTCAGCCTCCCGAGTAGCTGGGATAGAGGCACTTGCTACCATGCCCGGCTAATTTTTTGTATTTTTAGTAGAGACGGGGTTTCACCATCTTGGCCAGGCTGGTCTTGAACTCCTGACCTCGTGATCCAGCCGTCTCGGCCTCCCAAAGTGCTAGGATTACAGGCGTGAGCCACCACGCCCAGCCTGAGATTATACATTTTTTGTCTTGAACTTACTGATTTCCTAACTTTAGCTTCTTTTTTTTTTTTTTTTTTTTTTTTTTTTGAGACGGAGTCTTGCTCTTTCACCCAGGCTGGAGTGCAGTGGCGCGATCTCGGCTCACTGCAAGCTCCACCTTCCGGGTTCACGCCATTCTCCTGCCTCAGCCTCTCCGAGTAGCTGGGACTACAGGCGCCCGCCACCACACCCGGCTAATTTTTTGTATTTTTAGTAGAGACGGGGTTTCACTGTGGTCTCAATCTCCTGACCTCGTGATCCGCCCGCCTCGGCCTCCCAAAGTGCTGGGATTACAAGCGTGAGCCACCGCGCCCGGCACTTTAGCTTCTTAATACTAAAACAAAGCTCATATTTTCAGGAGTGATACCTATATACTCATAGTAGTAGACTTTTAAAAATATACTATTGCCTTCAGTTTATCATTATTTTATATCTATTTATAATAAGAAATATCTGTGATTTTTGCTTCTGTGCTGTTTTATCTTTTTCGATTTTGAAAAGTCTGAAAGATCCCTTTGGTAACAAAAACCTGGTGATGAGGAAATGCATAAAGACAACTTTTGTTCACATTTTAAATTTTAATCCACAGTGATTTAAATATCTATTTAGAAATTTTACTTGTTATTTTTACTATTTCATATTCCTCAAAGATTATATACTTTACTGAAATTTTAAAATAGGGTAATTTAGAATTATAAATGTTATCCTAGAAATAATATTTAAATTTTTTCATAGTGGTCAAATTATCTTTAGATTTCTAATTTTGTCTATTTTATTTGTTTTTCTTTTGATAAAGACTGTTGATAAAGTCTTTCGTATGTTGACTTTTATTCAAAAACTAAGTTAATTAATTATTGACTATATTTAATTAATTATTGACTATTAGTTCCTTAGTGGAAGCATGTTAGGCTGTAGAATTTTTAGTCTCAGGAGTAGTATCCTTACTGTCATGACTTTCTAAATTATGTATGGATTTTGTTTAGTTTCCTCTTTGAGTCAAGAACTACTTGTGAATATCTTTATATCTAGTTTATTTCTTTATTAGAGAATACAGTCTGTGTCATTTGTGAACTTTGGAAATTCTTGTGTTCACTCAAATCTAATATATAAAATTTTAATAGACTCTTGGATATGTATATTCCACTTTAAATCAGCTAAGTCCAAAATATTTTAATTCAGTGTCACTAAATATATTGAGTGATATATTTATTTTTGCTAAGATGAATTATAAAAGATTAAAGAAAATATGTAAAAATATTCCATTTCAAATATTTTTCTAAAGGTTTTTGATTTATACATTTTATGCCGTCTTCCTCAAATCAGATAATTCATGGTTGTCATAGCTCCATTATTGTTTGACACTTTTATCAATATAAAGTTATCCTCTTTGAGCCATTTAAAGCATTTTTTTGGTTCTGAAATTTTACTTTAGGTAGGCAATATACACTTTCTTTTAGCTTACTTTCTTCTAATGAGTATTTCCTGGACATTTTGAAGACCACTTTGTGCCATTTTATTTTAAGTATAGCTCTTGTAGATAGTACACTCTTATATATTGTCATTTTTTTCTAAAGAGCCCTCATCTTCGAACTGGACTATTTATATTATGCCCACTTATCATCAAAACAGATAGGTCTGATCTTAATCTTTTTAAGTTTTATGGATAATATTTAATGCTTTCCTTGATGTTTAGTATTATTTTGCTTTCGTTATTGGAATATATTTTATTTGACTATAGTTGCTGCAGTGACCTGGAGAGTAGATGCTCATTTGATTTTACTGACTGTCATACTTTGAATTAAACGAGCCTTATTGTATATTTCTTTGATTATCAAATGTAAAAATTCAAATAGTAATACTTCATCATTATCTTTATATTGAAAATTACAAAAACAATACCCAATGAAATGAAGCAAAAATGAAAATGCGTTGACTCCTGTAACTGGGAAGTTCTAGGATGAGTCAGGTGTCAGTCATAATTACATCTGAGAATTAAAATGATATCCTCAGGAATTTGTTCCTCTTCATCCATCTAGTTCCTGCTGTCTTTTCTCCCTGAGCTAACAAGTATTTGAGCTTGAACTGAACTCATGTTTCTGGAATCATAGCCCATAGTTAGACAGTACTAGAAACAATTCACATTGTAATCTTTCAGCTTCCTCTCTGGTCTTCCACCATCTTAATTGATTTTTAAAATTTTGTTTCATGAATATGGCCGAGTTTATCTTCCTTAAGGTGTCTGTATTCATTATCTTTATGGCTGGTCTAGGTTTCCTGCAAATTGTCCATGGCTTGCTGTATCACTTCACTGAAGATCAACTCAGATGTCACTCTGAGGGGCTTCTGTGACCAGCTAAATCTAAAATATTCCTTTTGGCATCTGTGTCAATTCCATTACCTTATTTTATGTTCTTGGAAGTACTAATCCATTTCTGAACATAATTATGATTTACTTTTTGTTGACATTATTGCCATGAAGATGTAAGCTTCATGTGAACAGATGCCTTATCTTTATGGGACATTACCACACCCCAGTGCTTAGATCAGTATCTGGAATTTATTGTATACCCAAAAAGAATTTCTGTGAACTAGAAAGGCTCTCAAATTACTATTCAACATGTTAGATTTGATCTTCTAAATCTTTAATTTTACTCTTTAATGTTCTCACCTTTGATTTCAATTCTGATTTTCTTTTAATTCTTGCAATTCTTCCATATTTTGTTATTCCATTATTTCATTTCACCATATGCCACTAGATAGCGTCTTTGTTAAAGGGACACCATTACATATGTCTTCTTATTGGATATATCGATTTGTTTTCTAACAGCGTCTTCTAGGTTCTATTATAAATCACCTTCGCGAATTTGTTGTTCTTCTGGATATTCATGATACTTCTTTGTCCTTGTTTATGTGGCATTTTAAGGACTTTTTTTTTTGCTTTTCCTTCTTAAATTTGCATATAATCATTGTACATATTAATGAGGTACATAGTGATGTTTCAATACATATAATGTATAGTGATCAGATCAGGATAATTAGCATATCCACCATCTCAAACATTAATCATTTCTTTGTGTTGGGAATATTTAATATCCAGTTTTTAGCTATTTGAAATAATATTTCACTGTTAACTATAGTTATCCTATAGTGGTATAGAACACTAGAACTTATTATTTTCATCTAGCTGTAATTTTGTATCACGTAAGAAATCTCTCCCTATCCCACCCTCCCCTCAACCTTCCCAGCTTCTAGTATGCTCTATTCTACTTTTTACTTCTATAAGATCAATTTTTTTTGGCTTCCATGATGAGTGAGAACATGTGGCATTTAACTTTCTGTTCCAAGCTTATTTTACTTAAAATAATGTCCTCCAGTTCCCTTCATGTTGTTGCAAATAACAGGATTTTATTCTTTTTTATGGCTGAATAGTATTCCATTGTGTTTATACACAACATTTTCTTTATTCATTTGTCTGTTGTTGGACACCTAGGTTGATTCCATATCTTGGCTTTTATGAATAGCGCTGCAATAAAAGCAAGAGTGCAGATTGCTTTTTCTTTTTAAATATTGGAATGAGAAAAAAAGATACCCAGGATGACTGACAGCACTGGGGCAATGAATTTCTTGTTTTCTCTCTCCACTGTCCAATTTGGGTCAGTTTACATTCTCTTTTTAATGTCGTTTTAAACAATGGTAGTTACGTAGAGCTTGCACCCCAATTGTCAATGCCTCACAGGTATTCTTCTGAAATACCACTGAGATGAGGTAGGATTTTCCTCTTATCTTTGTGTCTGGTTCTGAAACCCTCCAAACTGTTAAAATAGAACAAAACAGAACAAAAACAGATTCCTGCATTTGCTATACCTAATATTTGGGGACAAAATACCCACTGATGTTATTTCTTAGCTCCCAGTGTCCCCATTCCCTAAACACACGTATTTATTTGTGCATACCCACTTTTCTTCTCTCTTTTTTGGTACAGTTTTAGTCCTGGAATGGATGTAGAAAGATCGGTGGTGGGGTCAGCATTCTCTGTACCCAAAAGCAGAAGAATATCTACCCGGTTTTGTTGTTTGTCAGGAAGCAGACAGTGAAGAGAAATGAAATAACTTCCTACACCATTTATTTTTTGTTTGTTTCATAAAACATGGCTTGTGAAGTCACGAGTGGTTTTTTGTTGTTGTTGTTGTTGTTGTTACTTTTTGTTAATCTGGCACCTAGAGCTGGGTAGTAACTGGAATTTCCAGACTTAATAGGTTTTCTATCAGTCTTCATTTTGGGGAGGTGTGAATTTTTCTCTTGTTCTGTTTCTTCATAGGTATTTTAGTGATAAATTGGAGAGGCTGTAGCAGAAGTTCCCAGTCAGATGCACTTTAAGCTGAAAGAAGAGTGTTTTTTGTGTTCACACGTGTCCTACAGCCAAAGTGTGCTATGATACTCCTTTGGAGTTTTTCTTTTTCTTTTTATTTTTCCCTCAGCAGGACCAATCCTGACTCAAAATCTTTAAAGCTTATGGACTGTAAAGTGATCAGATTCGCTTGACATTATGCAAAGCACAAAGCTTTTGGGTTTCATTATTTGTGTTGGGTTTAATGAGCCATATGGGGAAAAAAATTAACACCTCATCATTGTGGGATGGTTGGCACAAAGACAATTAGCAGCACAGGGACATGTTCAACCTAACCTGAAGCCCTAGCAACATTTGAGGGTTAGTTTTGTTGTTCAATATGCTTCCCAGGAGTTGTTGACTGAGATTTCTGCATGGTTAGGTCCCAGCTTTCGATGAAAGCCTAGAGCACAAGCATTCAGTAGCGTGGATGCCCTGCGTGTGTTTGGTGCATGTTGACGAGATCAAATGCACTTTCCTCATGGACTCTGATTTGCTTTATAAACCTGAAAAATAACAAAGGTTGCAACTAAATAAATGAGTCACCAAGTGAAAAATACTTCCTCAGCTCAGCACATCTGTGGAACAAATCTGAGAGACAATCAAGAGAAGTCACAAGGACTGCTGACAGGGACCATTCACTTTACTTTCCTCAGAAAGGGCGTTTAGTTTTGCTGAAACTGAGTTCAAAGGATGAAGCTGTCAGTCTATGCACATACACACACTCATACACATACCACACATGCAACATACACACAGCAGCTGCCTTTAGTTTCATAGATCTTTGCTCCAAACTCATGATACTTTAAGCAGAAGCCTAACGTCTAATGGTTTAGTCCAGTTAAATTTCCAACCAAAGGGCACCTGAGAGCACCTATATAGGCAACTGACTTTAAGAATGAATATTCACTGGCAGTAACAAGAAACAGATCTGCAGCAATGGTTTCACTACAAGTAAAGAAATAGATTGAATTGAGAAGACTCTATTCTGTTTAAGTCTACGATGCTTTACTCCACAAAAACACATTCTTCTACTTGGCTTTGATAGCCTTCAATTATAGGGCCCATTGTGCCTGGCCTCTCCCTGCTGTTCTATATCTAGAATACCATTTCCTTCTTCCAGTATTTCCTGTAGAACAATTCTGTTCAATGGAACTTTCTGCAATTATAGAAATGCCCTATGAATGCACTAGTAAGGTAGCCAATGTTCACATGTGTTTATTGAGTACTTGAAATGCGGTTAGAACAATGCAGGAACTGAACTTCTAATTTTATTTAATTTTAATTAATTTAGATTAAAATTTAAAATAGCATCATGCGGCTGTTGGCTACATAGTAGAAAACATAGCTCTAGATCTTTACTATTAAATTGTGGTCCCTACACAGTAACATCACCTGAGAACTTTCAGTATCCAACATCTTAGACTCCAAACTCGACATACTGAAACTGAGGCTGTGGTCTAAAAAGATCTTCAGATGATTTGCATGTTCTGTAAAGTTTGAGATCTACTAGTCTAGACAGCTACTCATGCTTCAAAATTCAAGTTGAGTCATTTCTTTAGTAAACCAGGATGAACTTACCAGCAGTAGTCACAGCGCTGAGGGCTCTTGATACTTCTAGGGGCCTACGAAAATGTTTTAATTTCTTTTAAAATCAGAAAGAAAAATGTGAATTTCTAGGTCAAAGAAAATGTTTTAATTTATAACAATGCATTCATCTTTTTACAAACACAGTCATAAGTTATTATATATTATAATTATATATCATATGCAATATTTAACATGTAATAAATAACATATAAATAAAGGAAAGGGCATTACAGAGGCAAAAGTGCGAAGGACACATGAATGTCATACTATGGCCCTGTTGGTAACATCTTTGCATCCCTAGCATGACTCAGCATTATCTCTTCCTGTCCTGTCATGGTAAGGGAGGAGACCACCCCTCATATTGTCTTATGCCCAATTTCTGCCTCCAAAGAAAAAAAGTAAAAACTAAAAGGCAGAAATGAAATCCTCGGGCAGACAGCCCAGTGCCACACCCTGGGCCTGGTAGTTAAAGATCGACCCCTGACCTAATCAGTTATGTTATCTATAGATTACAGACATTGTATGAAAACGCACTGTGAAAATCCCTGTCCTGTTCTGTTCCATTCTAATTACTGGTGCATGCAGCCCCCAGTCACGTACCCTCTGCTTGCTCAATCAGTCACGACCCTCTCACGTGGACCCCCTTAGAGTTGTAAGCCCTTAAGAGGGACAGGAATTCCTCACTCGGGGAGCTCAGTTTTGAAGATGTGAGTCTGCTGATGCTCCCAGCTGAATAAAGCCCTTCCTTCTACAACTTGGTGTCTGAGGGGTTTTGTCTGTGGCCTGTCCTGCTACAGTGGGTTTGGTGATCATTCTCATCACAGTGTACTGCAAGGATGTATTTGTTTGTCCCTTGGAGATTAGAACATGCCTTGCTTGTATCTACAGAACTGAGCCTGTGTTCTGTCACACACCTGGTGCTCAATAAATGTATAAAAGAAGGTAGGAAAGAAGGCAGGAAGACAAGAATAGATTCTGATAGATTTAGTACTTTACTAGAGAGAGTAAATTATTGTAGTCATGTCTCTTAAGTTAATTTTGATAAGATGAAAAGTAAAACCCAACCCTCAAAGTCATGATAAACCAGCCTCACATTAGGAGAAACACAGAAGCAAATCTTTCTCCTGCCAGAAAATCATGAATAATGTGCTGTGGTCAAAAGAAAGGGCATTGCTCTTAGTATTAGGACACTTTAGCTTTCTCCTTGTTGTGTCACTGGATAATTGTTTCTACATTTGGTCATGCCATTTTACTGTTGATGTCTCAATTCCCCATTGATAGAAAAAGGTAATAAGCAGCGAACTCTTATTGAATTCCTACTGGGTCAGTGAGTTTTTAACAACTTTTAGTGAATTAATTTAATCTCAAAAACTCTATTATGATACCATTTTACAGATGAGAAAACCAAAAGAACAAAGAGTTTAATGATCATGCCCCAGCTCACACAGTACTCAGATTCAGGCTGTCTGATCTTACTGTCTAAGTTGAACTGTTACTCTCTATTGTCTGAGATAAATGACTGCATCTTATGTGGTGTTATGGGCTGAGTTGTATATTCCCCCAAATTCATATGCTGAAGTCCTCACTTCTAGTAGCTCAAAATCTGACAGTATTTATAGATAAGATCTGTAAAAAAGTGATTAAATTAAAATTTGGTCATTAAAGTGGGCCCTAATTCAAAATAACTAGTGAATTTATAAGAAGAGAAAACTAGGACACAGATTTGTAGAGAAGGAAGACTTACGTGAAAATACAGGCAGAAGACAGCCATCTACAATCCAGGGAGGAAGAGAGGCCTCAGAAGAAATCAGCCCTGCCAACACCTTGATGTCAAACTTCAGCCTCTAGAACTGCATGAAAACAAGTATCTGTTGCTTAAGCCACCCAGTTTGTGGTATTTTGTTATGGTAGCCCTAGCAACCTAATACATATAGCACAAGACTTATACAATAATGAATAAATAAATGGTACTACTAAAATATGCAAAAGTAGGCTCTGATTCATTCATTTATCCAACAAATGTTATCTTCTATTAAGCAAAAGCAATCTGTTGGTTGCCGAAAGAGATAACAAGGAATCAGATAAGTTTATATAATTATATCATAAATTAATATTTTATTGACTTGTCTTCAGCCTATTCCACCAGACTGTAAGCACCATGAATGCAGAGTGTGTTCAATAAATATCTGTAGAATGGATGAATGACTGAGCATGCTGTTGAACAAAGCCCGTTGTTTGGGTTGTAGGTTGGTTTTGCAATGGAAGAAGCACAGTTCGTTGTTGTTGTTATATGACTCCCCTTGTTCTTTTCAAGCACATCTTTCTGGCACCTCACTAGTGAACACACCAAGACATCTCTCCTCTCTGCTTCTGGCTGTTAAGTTACATTCTTTCCTGGTTCCTCCCTCCTCCCAGCTTCTTTAGCAGTCTTGGCTAAGAATTTTTCTTCCTCCTCTAGGCTCACAGATGTCTCCTCCATGCCCTTCCTTGATGGAGCGTTACAAAAATCTTTGACCCTTTCTGGCAAAATAGACTTTTTTTGGGTGGTGAACATGGGAAAATGGTGGCCAAAGTGGGAAGTGAATTGAGCTGGCTTCACTTGGCTGGGCTGGGTGCAGGAGGGCACTTTGTGAACACCCTCATGTACATAGTGCATATTTCCCAGAAGAAGAATCCTTCTTCAAGGGACCTATGAGCCAATAAGGAGCAAAATATATGGGAATAAAAAGTGACCATTCTAGAGAAGATGTGATCACTTCCTAGTAGTGTGCTTAGTTCTATGTTTTAGTTTAGTTATGTAACAAATTACGCGCAAAATTTAACAGCTTTAAGTGACAAATATTCCTTCTCACAATTTTTGTAGGTCGAGGATCTAGATGCAGCTTACTTATGTGGTTATTGGTGGGATTCAGTTCCTCACAGGTTATTGGACTGAGTTATTTGACACGTGGGCCTCTCCACAGGGCAGCTCCCAACGTGGCGCTGGCTCTCCTCAGAGGGTAAGGGAGAGCGAGGGAGATGAAAGACTCTGTCTTTTGTAATCTAATCTCAGAACTGAGAACCTCTCACTTTTTCCTTATTCTGTTCATTAGAAGCAAGCCACAAAGTACCCCCCATAATTGAGGGAAGGAGGTGATTACATAAGGGCATGGAAAGCAAGAGGAGGGGTCTCCAGAGCCACCTTAGAGACTGTCTATCTTACTCTTGTTCGCACTTGACAGATATTTTTTTAATAAATGAGTACCCAAAATGTGAGAGACTCAGATAAAGGACTAAAGGACTAGAAAATTCAGAGAAGGAATGGGATATGAAAAAGGCTTTTTTTTTTTATTATACTTTATGTTTTAGGGTACATGTGCACAATGTGCAGGTTTGTTACATATGAATCCATGTGCCATGTTGTTTTGCTGCACCCATTAACTTGTCATTTAGCATTAGGTATATCTCCTAATGCTGTCCCTCCCCCCTCCCCCCACCCCACGACAGTCCCCGGAGTGTGATGTTCCCCTTCCTGTGTCCATGAGTTCTCATAGTTCAATTCCCACCTATGAGTGAGAACATGCGGTATTTGGTTTTTTGTCCTTGCGATAGTTTACTGAGAATGATGTTTTCCAGTTTCATCCATGTCCCTACACAGGACATGAACTCATCATTTTTTATGGCTGCATAGTATTCCATGGTGTATATGTGCCACATTTTCTTAATCCAGTCTATCGTTGTTGGACATTTGGGTTGGTTCCAAGTCTTTGCTATTGTGAGTAGTGCCGCAATAAACATACGTGTGCATGTGTCTTTATAGCAGCATGATTTATAGTCCTTTGGGTATATACCCAGTAATGGGATGGCTGAGTCAAATGGTATTTCTGGTTCTAGATCCCTGGGGAATCGCCACACTGACTTCCACAATGGTTGAACTAGTTTACAGTCCCACCAACAGTGTAGAAGTGTTCCTATTTCTCCATATCCTCTCCAGCACCTGTTGTTTCCTGACTTGAAAAAGGCTTTTTACAGGACATGACAATTTTAGTTGGAGTTAATGGATTAGACTGGGTTTTGTGGAGTGAACAAAACGTGTGTAGGCAAAGAAATAGCACTAATGGGAGCCTGGAGGAAAGAAAATAGGGGCCAGGAAAAATATTAGATCTGATATCATTAAAGGCACCACTGCTGTACACCATAAAGACTCTTGTTATATGAAGTCATGAAGTTTTATTCTTGGTGAATGGTGGCCTTGTTGAGAATTTCTGCCAAAAACCTGAAATTCATGAAGGGCAAGCCTTCCTAAAGAGTCAAACCATAGTTCTGAAGACATTTTTCCTAATCCAAAGATTCAAAAGAGCAGCTGTCACTGTGCTCATTTAGTTGGCTTCCTGGATTTTGAAAACCATCCATGCTCATCATTCCTCCCTTGCCACGCTGCTTTCATTAATGTCCCTGCAAGAGGTGGTTTTATAGCAAAACCATCAAAATTTTCAGACTTCTCAGAAGTAGACACAACTCTAATTGCTTTAGAAGTTAAAAAATAAAAATGTAAGTGACTCAGTAATGTAAGGTTTTGAGCTATACAATAAATAATTGAATTAGGTAGCAAGGGCAGAAAGAAGAAAGTTTTTCCTAGGAGATTTCCTGATTCTGACAGAAAACACCAAGAAGTATACGAAAAAGGCCAGGAGTGCACTGTAAGCCTAAAGAAATAGCATCTCTTAAGGGCAGTTTTTATATTTCCTTTCATTCTCTCTGCTGTCAATTATAGTATGGATAGAATAAGAAAACAGGTACTTGTATCTATGTGGGAGCAAATGTATCTGTATATAAGGAAATCTAAAGTATATGTACTCAATGTAAAAGAAAATAATACTAATTCCTTGAAAAAAAATTATTCAGCAATATATGTCTCGGGTAAGTTCTGGAATTAAATATAAATGCTTCAAAGTCTATGGCTGTATTTTAAGTAGCTTGCATTTAAGTGATAGAGAGAAAGAATAATTGTGAACAACAATTAAGAATCATTTTATCTTTTCTATTTGTCACATTTTTAAAAAGTATCATTCATTTTTATTTAAAATTCAGGGAAAATTTCAAAGTTATATTTAGAGTCATCTATTAATATAATATGGAGAGGTCTGAAATTTTAACTTTAAAAAATGTTTTGACATTGGTATTCATTTTACTGTTTAATCTATTACTTTAATACCATCTGAAAGCGGGGGAAATCTAAGGATTTTAAGTGACTGAAAAGGGAAGGCACACAAATGATCTGTTTCCAGGAGTTGTAAAACTATTCCTCCTTAAGGGTGCAATGTTAAGACTCTGTGTGTTGGTGGTGGCAGCAGGGGCAGAGGTGGGTAGGTGAGGGGTGGAGGTGGTGGGGGTAGTGTAGGAAAGTGGAATGGAGAAAGGTGATTTAATGGTAATCTGTAGTGTTAAGTTATCTTGAACTGTGGCTTGTCTTCCTTCCTTTTCTTCCTCATGTCTCTCACTGCTACAGTACACCACTCAGAGCCACCTTCAGGAATGAACGATTATTTCTCTGATCAGTTGGGAATGCTAGCAGAAGTTGCCCTGTTGGGCAGTATCTTGGTTGTGAACAACTGCTTCTTCTGAGGTCTTGCCTCACCACGGGAGAGGCTGCAATCAAATATTGATCAACACAGGGGTATAAAGTCCTCCTATCTCCAAATCTGTAGAGTTATTCCAGCTTTCTGAGATTGGCTGATCACTTAGCCAAGTCCATATTGCTGCTCAAATTCCCTTCCTTGCACAGATGTGAATTCCACGAGAACTTCCTACTGAATCTCCTGCATGCTAACCTCCATCTCAGGGTGGTTTCCTGGGGCACCAAATCTGAAATATCCCTGAAATGTTTGACTAAATGGATCACTAAATAATTTTAATGAATATTCTGCAAATTATTGACCTGGCCTTGTCAAAAATGAGGAACTGTCTTAGAATTCTTACACTCAAACATCTTACAATCTAGTGAGAGAGAAATGGTTAGAACACATTAAAAAATACTAAGACATGTTGGAAGAATAAAAGTCATAATTTCTCATAAGGTTATATCACATAATTCATTTTAATGAATTAAAATGAATAGAGTCTCATCTAACGAGAGAGACAAAGTGGAATGAAGAATCTAATTATTAATTAATTATGAGATTATAATCTCATAGCCCAATGAGAGAGACAAAATTAATAAAGATGCAAAGGAAAAACTAAAATATCTTTATATTTAATCAAGGTGCAAAAGAAAAACTAAAAAGTAGTTATAATAACTTTTACAAAGAAGCAAGCAGTTTATAAGGAAATTTTACATGTATTATCTCATTTAATCATTTAAACCATTGCTGCAGGTGAAGTTATTAGCACAAGTTTATAAGTGGAAAAGTGAAATGAATGAGTTTAAGTGGTCTGGCTAGGAAACAGCAGAGCTTAGTAAATTCAGCATGGAGAGGAAATGAGAACAACTGCATTCCCAACTAATTTTGTCACTTACTCATCCTCTCTTTGGCACTGGATTGATGTGGCCAGGAATCTCATGGGTTCCTGACCCTATAATCAGCTTTTGTCCCACTTCTCCTTTGACAATAGTTTATAAGATGAGAAAAAGGTCCTTAGCTAGTCGTGTTCATTCTTAAGGTCTAATACTCTTTTTATTACTTTTTTTTTAATATTCCTGTCTAGGTTTTGTGGGGTTTTTTTTTTCTGTCTTCATTTTTACCCCCTGCTTATTCTTTCTTTAACCCTCTCTTCTCTTTTACTTCTAAAGTTGTAAGCCAGCACTGTGCAATAGAAGTCTCTAGAATGATGGAAATGTTCTGTATCTGTGCTGATCAACATGGTAGCCACTAGTCATTGTGGCTATTGGGCACTTGATGTTTGGCTAGCACAACTGAGGAACTGGCTTTTTAATTTCATTCAAATTTAATTGATTTAAATTTAAATAGCCATGCATAGGTTGTGGCCATAGAATTAGACATTGTAGTCTAAGCTTTCATTGGTGCCACAGCCCAGCTGTCTCTTGTCTCCTAATTTCCTTCCCCCATAGTGGTGGCTCCTTATGAAGAGGCTGCAATTCCATTCTTTCTATTTTTATACCACTCTTTCCTTTCCAGCCCCAGTGCCATGGATACCAGTTCCCACTGGGCATTTCCGAAGGTGGGGGATACTCTACAGATGTATACACCAGTAGTGTTGCCAGGCATGTGTTGCTGGGATAGGGACTATGGCCAAAGAGACAACTTGGTCATTGGATGGCACTTTATTTTAAAATATTGTAGAAACATGCTGAAATTCCCCTTGATCTGTTTCTTATGGTGTGAATAGAAGAAGGTTTCTTTACACCTTCTCTGGTTTGTGTAGGTTTTATATATGACTAGTTAGTCCCCCGCCACTCCAAGTAAATGATTTTACATCTCTGAATCATCCATCACCTTCTCTGCTCAGGAAGACCCTTCTCATCTGTCCCTATCTAAACCCAAAATGTCCATTTTGCCTAGTATTTCTTGGTCAGAATTAATGACTCACTTCTGTGTGTCATCCTAGCTCTCTAATGCTTTGCTCATTATACCCTGAAGTAGATTATTAGGATTTTTTTAAATCTCTTTCTACTCTACTAAATTGTGGGTTCTTGAAGGACAGGATCATGCTGCATGCATCTCTGTATCCTTCATGGCTAAAGAGAGTATCTGGAACATAGTAGGATCTCAGTATCTCTTCATGGACTTTACACATCCATTTGGCCTCTGAAAGCTACACCCTCTCCTCTACAGCCTGTCTACTTCCTTTTCCTGAGGCCAACTGTTAGGAAATGATGTTCTAAGGTAAGAATTACCTTCACACACCACCCTAGTTGCCCTCCTATCAGGGCCAATGCAGATTCCACCTACATAAATGTGGATTCTAGCACATTTGTTTATCAACGTATTTCTCTGTGTGTATGTGTTATTGTATTTTATTCATTTCTGGTATATTTATTATGGATTTCTTTTTATTTCCACAAATAACACTACAACTGAAGCAACATATTATCTGTTAAGCATCTCCAACAGTCAGAAGGCATTATTGTATGGCTCAGTGTTATCTTTACAATCTTTGTGTACCTCCTCTTGCCTCCACCTCTTCTATTTTTCATCACTATCCTTAATTATGCCAATGAGTCCCATGATGAGACTGCCCCAATTGTAAATTTTCTGTAATTATTACCTCCTGCACATGCCAGATGCATCTGAATTCACAAAAGCTCAATATGCATTTGACAAGTTATTAAATACTAAACCAAAATGTGCTTCAACACCTACGCTTGTGAACTGCTGCAGTAAATAAAAGTGTCTGATGATGAAAGGTATTTATCCTATTTGATAATTTCAATTAAACCATTTCAGATGTGAAATTTCAAACACTCATTTCCTCAATCCTTGCTGCCTTTCCTTGGTAGTTTGAACATGACTCTTAGATTCCTTTGGCTCATGACATAATGCTATATTGAATATTTTCCTAACTGCAAATTTGATTTTCAGTCACATTCAGGCTTATCTCATTGTGTGTTATTATTATACCTGTCAGCAGAGAATCTTTGCAATTGCTCCTTCAAAACTTGCATAAATTTGCTGATCTGTAGCAAGTTATATTTAAAGTATTTTAATAACTAGTGTGGCACCAACCAATTATAATGGACACCTGCAGGAGCTCTGGGGCTGGTTTTTGGAAGCCCTCCTGCTAGGCCAGGCTTTAACCCTTTAGCTGCAGAAGAGCTCTTGGAAGTATCCAAAGTGAGGTACCAAGGCAGCTGAGGTTTGGTGGGCAGTGACCCTCCGGGTCAGGACAGCAGCTCTTTACCAACTGCTATGGAGTAGTTCAACAGCAGTGCACATCTGCTGAATGTCATTCTTAGTGATGTGTTTATTTAAGAGCCAGCAGAAAAGAAAATAATTGTTCAGGCATTTAGAATGTGTGTCAAAGGGCTAGTTTCAGGCTAATGTTTGTCTGGCTTTCAACTCTTCTTTGGTTTGCACAGTTGCATTTGTCCTTAAACAATTACCAAAGGACATGTTCTGCTCCGGGCAGAATTCACCCTCTTATTCTGAGAGACACTTAATACATTGTCTGGCAGGTGAGAGACCTGAACACAGAGACTCACCCTTCAGAATTCAGGTCGGGAGTTGCAAGGCTTTTCCTAACTGAACCTTCTCCCTGAGTCCAAGTGACAAACAGGAATGAACTCAGCATAGCAGATCGGGGGAGAGGAGGGAAGAACATTCCAAGAAGAGGGAGCACTATGTGCAAAGACACAGAAGTGAGAAGCATCATCCCGCGGCAAGTTCGCACAAGCCTCAAGCAGGTTAGAATCGTCAGAGATCTGGGAAGAGGAAGGGTCACAGGCAGGGTTGGTGAGAGATGAGGCTGGAAAGGTGCACAGGGGCTGGGTATATAAAAGATTATTTATGAGGGAAAAATGTTAATTTATTCCATTAATTAGAATATTGATGGTAGCATTTAGAAGTAAGAGAAAGAAATTTGACTCAATGCAGAGGATAATGGCAGATTATTGTGGGCCTCGAAGTGGAGCTCGAGGATGGTAAGGCTTCCGGGTAGAGAGAGACAACATTTGTCTATTTTCATTAAAATTAGATCTTTTAACATCCTTTATTACAGAAAGTTTTCTACAGAAGCTTTTTTATAAGCACTAAGTGGTCTTGGGGAAATATTGGAGAGAAGCTTCACAGTAGAGGCAAATCCTATTCATTGGTTTTTTTTAAAGGTGTCTTTAGGTGAGAGGTAATCACACAGTCCTAAAAAGATCTGTTTGCTCGCCCCCATCTGACTTGTAACCTAGGCCACTAATGACATAAAAATTATCTCCCAGCATGACTTTGTCCTTCCAACAAGGCACGGTTAGAAGCAGCCAGCCTATTGCTGTGTGATCAGAACCCATTTGCAACTGGAGCTTTGTGTGGTGCTGCAGGTATGCGGTACAGAGGCCTGTCTCATGATCACATTAATGAGGAACCTATCATCTTCTCTGCAGCTTCCAGCATTAGCACCTCGAATGATAACTTGGAGATGTTAAGTCCTAGAAGGAGAAGAAACATGCTGAGGAGGTTAAGGGTGAATCAGTGAATTTCCCAGTGCAAACTTACCAGAAGTACTGCTTTTTTTCTTAAATGCTAGTAGGTTTGAAACAATGTAAAAAACCAGTCAGGTAATTTGATTAACAGCTCAGTTACAAGTTTGCAAACTTTCTAACTGTAATAATTATTTTCCTCAATGAATGAAACAACAAAGTAAGAGTTATTCAAACTGGTCTTATATTTACAGTGCCTAATTAAACTTCGGTGACCTTTTGGTAAAAATGGTATTATTCACAGAATGGGCCAAGTACCAGTCCACAGCTCAGGTGTATGAGGTATATTTTATTTTACTTAACAAACCCTTGCATATTACATATCTTCTTGAAGACACCTTTGTAAAAGTGAATCTAATCTTTGTCCAATCTTCCTCACCTTCCAATTTAACAGAGGAGAAAAGTGAGACAAAAGAAAGATCAAGTTTTTTTGTTTTTTTTTTTCTCCAAGGGAATCAACTAATTCTGGTGGATTGGGGTCTAAATTCTGAGTACGGAGTTTTTACCAAGCATAGGGGCAGATGGTCCAGTGCACACAGGTGTTCCCTGAGGTATCTGTTGGTATCATATGGCCTTTGGTGATCTTTCCATAGAGTTCATGTCTGAACAACCCCTTGACCTTATCCCTGTAGCCCCTTGGGGTCCATATGCTCTGGCTCTAGCTACTCTCTTGGCCACATCTAGGAGGATCAAGACACATGGCATCTTTTTCATTCCAGGCTGTCTGAAGCTTTATCTGCCCAACGTGCTATTAAGGTATTTCTTTCCCTAGGATGTTATCTCCAAATTAAGAATTCATTCATTCATTCAACAACTATGTTTTAGGCAACTTCTATGTGCAGATACTATACTAGGCACTAGGAAAACAGCCATTAAATATGCTTATAGGAAACTTTCATCCTAGTAGGGGCATATAGGCAATAAACAATGACCAAGATAGCAATAACATCTATCAGCAGCCATCATTATATACGCTTTAATTACTTAATTTGAGTTCCCTCCAAAAGCAGGCAAGAACTTGAGTGCTGGATATAATCCCAGGAAGTTGGAGTGAGGGGTGAGAAGAGTGAGACAGGAAAAAGGAAAAGCCAGTAAGCACTTGTAAACAAATTAATCACCACAGTGAGCACTTGGGGCTCAATTTTCCCTCTATCTTCTAAGTTACAGGATGTCTTTCAGATTATCCACTTAAAGTTTGAAAAAGAAAAGCAGATCTGCATTGGCTCCTGGACCCCCATTATTTGAGGCATACCTGTAGATTAGCTCCTCTTCCTAATACATGCTACACATGTCTACTTACCATGACACAGCAATATGCTGCCATTGCATAGAGTTGAGATTCATATGAAACACTGATGAAACCATGGCTGGACGCCGAGGGGAGCTAAGGTAAAGAGTCTGAGTAAAGAGGACCCTCCTTACACTGCTCATACCCACTTATGCCTACATGAAGTCGAATCTGTCTGTGAGTCATCAAGGTGCTAGCCTGTTTCAATCTCTACAGACACTTAACACAAGGATTAGTGAAACAAGTTCCAGTTGCCACAGCTGTAAACGGTCCCAAGGCCTATCTTGGTGAAAATGGTCCCAAGGCCCATCAACAATCTTCCCTCTCAACTATCCATTCCACATTCCGTCACTTCATCTGGTCTCAGTTGTTTGACGGGGTAAGCCCAACCTTCATTTCTAAAGAGCTGGAGTTTTTAGGTTCCTTGCCATTGTTTGGCTATGTTTGCTACAATCTTTGTTCATTGCTACCAGGAGACATAGGGGTAAAAGAAAGAAAACACCCCAGTGAAGAGTTGCAGACATGCTTCTCTCAGCCCGGTTTTGTAGCAGCAACTCCAGGTCCTCGTGATACTCTTTGTCAAATATTATACATCCCAGAGTAACTCCTTTTGTTGTCATTGTTGTTGTTCTTTTGCTTTTGGTAGCTGACCTACCAGCATGAGTTGCTTGAAATGACCAGGTGGGAGCTGCCATTTCAGGTTCAGTGGAATCCTTACTGTGTCTGCTGATGGAAACATTCCTTCCCTGGGACCTATGGTGGCAAATTGAAAAGGTCCTAAGGTTTGGGAACAGGAAACACTGATTCCTTAGTGGATCACTGAGAGCAGTGGTGAGATAGGCAACATCCACCTCTTGATTTCTGGATTCATGTAGTCTAGCTTTGAAACCAGAGTGCTGGATTTGGCGATTAACCTGGTGCTACATGGCATCTGGAAGACAGAGACAACACTGCAGGCTATTTCCCTCAAGTCAGAAGCTTAGTGGTTTTTTTATTATAGGTTTGCTCTTCTGATAATGTAATCTAGAGCAGGACTAGTGGACCCTCTGATCATGTGTCCAATATCTCACTTTCTTTGCATAATAATGTAATATAGAGCAGGACTAGTGGACCCTCTTATCGTGTGTCCAATATCTCACTTTCTTTGCATAAAATAGGTCTCTTACTTTAAGATGATATTATATGTAATGACTCTAGACAGTGAGTTATCCCACCCACCTGACTGGTTAGTGGTTTCTCTGCAGTGGATAATATGTGGTGCACAGTAACAGGAGACACAATAGTTTACACACTCTATAGTGTGTAATTTCACTAATAGGTTCATACAGAACCATTTGCCCTGCCTAGAATCAGAGGTGAGACTGAGAGGAATTTAAGAAGCGCACAAGAGGCATCTGTCACAGTGCCGTATTCAGTTATATGTTCATTTGATTACATTAATCCCTAGATGATAAGCCCATTTAGGGGAGAGGCTACATCACATTAATCTTGTGTAGGCAACACTTATCACAGCATTTGGAATTTGGTGAACGCTTATGTCATTTTGTTTTTTTTTTTTCATGTGAAGCATGCATGCAAATATAATTAGAGACCTTTTGAGTCTGTCTCTTACGGATGAGGAGAGAAACAAAGACTAATGATGGTAAGGGACTTTTCTAGGTTCCTGTATCCACATGGTGGCAAAGGCAAGACCCCAAGTCAGTGTGACCCCAAGGTCACAGATCATCAGGCCATGATGCTTCTTCCTAGAGTTAAGTCTTTGTGGTAGAGATTGAGCATTATTTTTTAACAATCCAAGACTATCAAAGACATATTAGCCTCTCAGCATGAAGTCAAGTGATTAAACTATAAATAATTATAGAATTAATTTGTTGTTATCCATAAATAGCACAGTATATATTCTTTCATTGTAAGATGCAAGCCTGAAGTCCAGGCTACTGCAGAATATTTCACTTCTGATCTAATGAGTTTGGAAAGTTTCACTTCTCCTTGTGTTTCCACTAATTTTACTCCATCTTCTTTTGTTACCCCTTGAAATAACTTATATTTAAACCAAGTTAGGATTAGAATCACTAAAGCTGTACATTATAAGAGTTGAGTTTAGGTTGGGCGCGGTGGCTCACAAATCTCAGCACTTTGGAAGGCCAAGGCAGGCTGATCACTTGAGGTCAGGAGTTTGAGACCAGCCTGGTCAACATGTTGAAACCCCATGTCTACTAAAAATACAAAAATTAGCCAGGTGCAGTGGTGGGCACCTGCAATCCCAGCTACTCGGGAGGCTGAGGTAGAAGAATCACTTGAACCCGGGAGGTGGAGGTTGCAGTGAGCCAAGATCGCACCACTACACTCCAGCCTAGGCAACAAAGTGAGACTGTGTCTCAAAAAAAAAAAAAAAAAAAAGTTGAGTTTAAGGAACATTTCACAGTGAGGATGCACACATTAACGAATAAGAACAAAATCTCTTTCTGCAAAGCAATCTAGCAGTTTTTGGTCAAATTAAATATTCTTATAAGCTATGACCCATAACTCCTACTCTCAAGTCCCTAGCTTAGATGACATCTCATACAGCTCCACAAGCGGAATGTGTAGATATTATTTGAGCATTGTTAGTGTGGTGGAGAGAGTTAGAGGAAACTCAGTGTCTTTCACCAGAGGAATGGATAAATATCTTGATTTGAATACAGTGCGACTGCTCTAAGAAAAGCCGGAATTACAGTGGCTTAAACAGGACAGAGATGTATAGATCTCCATGTAACAGGGATCTGAGTGTCAGAAGTCCAAGGCTAATATGGCAGCTGCATGGTTTCTGTGGCTAACATTCCCTCTATTCTGGTTCTCTGCCAACTTAGCACTTACTCTGACGCCTAGTCTAAAATGATTGCTCTGGCTGCAGCTAGTGGGAGGAGGGGAAAGAAAAAGTGGAGGCATACCACTTATATTTAAGAGTATACCTAGAAGTCTGACACCTGTCTAACATTTGTATCTCATTATTCAGAACGTAAGTCACATGGCCACACCTAGCTTCAACAGATGCTGGGAAGTGAAGTTCCTAACTAAATGGCCATGTGCTCAGCTGCCCATCACTATTAAAGGAAGAAGAAAGAATGGCTATTAGAGAAGAATTAGGCCTTTCGGATGTTGTAAGATTGTAATAAATAAATAAATATTGTTGAATAAAACGTGGCAACAGTTAGAATCAATGTATTCCAGCAATATAGATTGTTCTTAAAAAAAGAATACAGAGTGAAAAAAAAAAGCAAAAACAACGAAAATGGGCTAATACATAATACACACAGATATGTAATTCATTCTTAAAAACAAGTATGAAACCTCAAAAGGACAATAATATTGTGCTAAGAAATGAAAGTTTTGTCAGTCAAATCTACACACTCAAATCTAGTTCTCATCACGTGGTCTATTGAAAATTACATAAATATTTTAGGGCCTATTTTTTCTTATCCGAAAATTTAATTATAATATACTCATGAGGGTAAGATAAGCCTCTATACTTAAAATATTTATTACAGTGCTTGATACAGTAAATTCTCAATACAGATTAGCTGTTATTACTATGTCTTTTTTATTAGAAATTGCATGAATGTATAAGATCAGAACTTTGTGTAAAGTTGACTCTTGGTAAATGTTGGTTGGATGCATGACTATAGAACAAAGAGTGTATTGAACACATAGAGAGGAATGAGCTGGGAAGTACTGAGTCACATACCAAATATGTATTTAATACCTCATATGTGTCAGGCCCCTGGGATACACAAGTAAGTTAAAACTGGCATAGACGCTACTCAGTGCTGGAGAAAGGCAATTAAAAATCATACAAATACATGTAAAAATTTCATTTGCTATAAATTCAAGGAAGAAGAGAGATACTCTTCTATGTGTGTCATATATATAAATATACATATATGTTTATATATTGTATATGTGTACATTTATAAATTTATATTATATATATAATAAATATAGTATGCATATATACATAATATATACATATGTATGTTAGTATTCATACATACATAAATATGAGTGTGTATGTATATGTGTGTGTGTGTATGCCTTTCTATGTAAGTTATGCTTAAATTGACATATAATTAGGAAATAACTATTAACTAGAAAAAAAATCAGAGAAAAGAACATTCCAGGCAGAAGTAACAGCATAGGAAAATGCACTGTTGCAGCCAAGGCATGGAAAATATAGTGGACTGAAAGAAAACAGTGGGAATGGAGTGGAAAGAACAAGAGAACAAGTGCTATGAGTTGACAGAATAGGTAGAGGTGAGGCCATGTAGGGGACAAAGGCTATTGGAAGTGGTTTTGTCTTTACTTTATAGAAAGGGATACTGTATTAGTTTCCTATTGCTGCTATAAAAAATTAGCACAAACTTAATGGCTTAAAACAACACAAATATATTCTCTGATTATAGTTCTGGAAGTCAGAAATCTAAGATCAGTTTCACTGGGTTAATATCAAAGTGTTGGCAAAGCTGGTTCTTCTCAAGGCACTGAGGAGAGGACCTGTTTCCTTACTTTTTCAGCTTCTAGCGGCCACCCGTATCTTTTGACTTGTGCCCCATTCTCTATCTTCAAAGTGCATCATCCCAATCTCTGCGTCTGTCATCACAGCACCTTCTGCTTTGACCCTGAACTCGCCTGTCTCTTTTTTACAAGGACCATTGTGAGTCTGTCAGGCCCATCCAGATGGTACGTGATAATCTACCCATCCGCAGTTCCTAATTAATCACATTTGCAAAGTCTCTTTTGCCATATAAGGTAGCATTTTGTTTCTGAAGATTAGGACATGGACATAATGGGGGGGCTGGTATTCAGCCTACCACAGAAGCCATTGAATTTGTTCAAGCAGGGAAAAGGGCATGTTCAGATTTGTGTTTTTAAAAGATTCTCCAGTTTTCTTGTAAAGGATGAATAGAAAGAGGGCCAGGTATGTTTGTGAACCAGTTTGGGAGGCCAATGCTGGGTCCTGGCAAGGGAAGAAGGAAAATAACTTCATAACAAAGAAGGGAAAATAACATTTTGGCTAAAAGAATACAAGACTGTTAGAGGTAGAAAGAACTTTAGAGAACACTATCAGTGCTGTACTGGGTCTGGCTTGGTACTAGATTGCAAGAGCTGAAGGGTTCACCTATCCCAGCTCCACATTCAGTGGCATGTTGATAGCTTGGTATTGGCCACGGGGGAAGTATTTACACCATGGAAATTGGCCAACACTACAAATCAGGACATTTTTTTCCCCAAAGATCCAATGTCACAGAGTACTCCACTGACATTATGTAACCTACCAATTGAGCTAAGTCGTCTCCCTCTCTTCCAGGGGTCTGCTTCCAGTAATATCAAACTCACTCCTAATCCTGCTGTTGAGCAGTCCTGATTCTTAGAAGTTTCTTTGTGGAGACAGACCAAATGCTAATAGTGGCTGATTTTTCAGGTTAGGATTTTTTCTTTCCACTTCAGTGTTTTCTATGAGTTTTACAGTAAGCATGCAATACTTTTATAATTAGAAAAAAAGTCAGCTTTACTTTTAAATGTTCATTAAAAAAATTACCAACTACCACATGAACAAGGACATGATGGCAAACTTGTTTTATGGTACAGATGACTAGTTTATGATCTAATCACTTAAAAATATTTTCCTAGCCACCAGCTGTGTGTGAGTTAGTCTTTGAATTTCTTGTGGAATTTGTTACAAGGCTTGGTCCCTTGATATGTTCAAGACAGGGAGGAAGAGGGTCAAAGTGGTGAAAATGAGAACAATAAAGAATACCTACAAGTAGTAAGTATTGGAACACATAAAATTACAGAATATAAAACACATCATGAGAGAGTGGCAAAGCATGGTCTCAAGGCAATAGGAAGTGAGCAAGGGTGTGATCCCTGTAGCAAGACTTCCTGAGTTCAAATTTCAGCACTACCACTGGTTACATGTGCTCTCTGGAAAAGGACTAAAACGCTCTCTGCCTCAGTGTCTTCATTTCATTTATGAAATGGAGGTAATGATAGTTACCCATAGCATTGGGTATTTGTGAGATTTAAATTAGTTACTCCATGTGAATCCCCTGGAAGAGTGCTTGGCACACATTAAACACTCAAAAAGTGTCATTTATTTATTTGTTGGCATTCAACTGCACGTATTCTCATTTATTTCAACATAAATTTTACTACAGGAAAAGCCATTTAAAGATTTATTTTAATTATAGCACTCTGCCACCTTCTTTCCCCAACGGATCTATCCAACTGAGAAAATGAGAGTGATTTAACCAAGTAAAATTGATGTAAATTGTTTTCCAAATATGTTAGATATTTATTTTTTTCATATTTGTGTATTGAGCTTTAGTCCAACCCTATATGGTTCCCCAATGATTTATAAGCATTACTGCTTATCTGCATATTAAATTCTCAAAGAATGCTACTCCAGCAACTTGATTCAGGTATTTCTTCCTCTAGACTTTTTCTCTCCCCAGTTGAATACACACACCCCTGCTCTTCATTCTTTCTGGCAAGTTTTCTAAGGTGTGTACCAAGTTTTTGAGGAGCTGAATATCACGTTGCCTTGAGTCAAACAGGAGCCAGCTGGCACCATTTATATCTTCAAATTGCAAGAAAATGTGAGAAACAACAAGGTGTCTATGTAGGGTCCTGCAGAGCCCTAAAGGGCAGCTACGTGTGAAAGAGTCTATCATGGCAATGAGCTCGAGAATTACCTGTAATCCTGGAAGCTTCCGACTTGACAAAACTTATCTCAATGTGGTTTCATGATCAGATTTTTAGATTTTTTTTCTACCTTATCTAGTTACATCTTCAAAAGTTAGATGTGTTTATGAGAGTGATAATGGTGGGAGGAAATTCATTTTGTTACTTTTTTGCTGGAATCAATGCAGTTTTTCGAAGGCTCCATGAGATTCCGGTAGATATTAAACATTTAAGTTTCCTAATTATTTATTATTTTTGTTGAATTTCATCACATCATCTCTTGAGGTAGACTGTTTTATAGTGCATCACCTTGAGAAGAAACAAACACTCCCTCATAAGCATTTGAAGTCCCATGTGAGTTTAATATCTCAGTAAAAACTCATAAAGGATTTTTATTCGAGTGAAAATGTTATAACACAATCTATTTGAAACCTCATATGGAAAGATTAGCCAAGATGAATATATGCATGATATTTTTAGGAAGTCAAAATAAGTAGAAATTTCTTAGCACTTCTTTTTGTGTACGCCTTAGTGAAAGAAGACATTACATAAGAAAAATCATAAATGTTAAATCTGGATTATTAGAAGGCATAAAGGCTTATCCTAGAATAGACTTTTCTCACATATTCTTGTTACTACATTTAAGAAAATATAAGAACACAAGGACAGGATAATTCATTTAAAAATGTACATAATTATAGAATGCAAGGGAGCTGGTTGAAAAGGGTATAACCTTGAAAAAGGTTTATAGATTTAGACTAAATGAAAAAAACTTTAGGAATTATTAATTTTTCCTGTTGCATTAAAAAACAGATTAAATATTTCAGAGACTGATTCAGAAATCAGTATAATAAATAAAAGAAAGAACTATGAGACACTGTTACTGAGTTCTCTAGCAGCTTGAAGAAAGAAAATTTGTATGCGTCCTTACTTTTTAAAATGCACAAATCTTGTATTTGTAGAGAATTCAATTTGACTTTGATACTTGGGTAGATACTGGAACTAATCATCAAGCAGTTTATAATCCCCTATAAAAGCACACCATTCTGGGTCACAATCAACATTGCTTTGCAGAAAGTAGATTTTGGGCAAGATTCTTCAAATATGATAAAATAAAAATTTCAGGATGCATTGCAAGATGAATAATACACAATAAAAATACAAATGAAAACTTTAAAATTGTGACATACTCTATGTGTCATTTTTAGCACACCAGAATTTTCTCTAGCATACTACTGGAGACGTGGTTCTCAAACTTTTGGTCTTAGGACCCTATTATATTATTAAATTATTTTGAAGTACCCAAAGAGCTTTTCTTTATGTGGAATATAGCTATTAATATTTACTGTATTGGAAATAAAACTGAGAAACTTCTAAAACATAAGCATGTACAATCACACATTCCATTAGCCAACAGATTGAGAATATCAACACGTCAGGTAGCCTTTTAGACAATTCCGTTGTGCACTCATGAGAGAACAAGAGTGCAAAGGCAAATAAGTTTCTAGTATCACCACGAAAATACTTGTGACTTCACAGACCTCCAGGTGTCAGGGGGCCCCAGTGGTTCCCAGAGCACACTTTGAGAACACCATGCTGCAGGGTTGGTAACTGAGAGATTATCAGACATCTCAGTGAGAGGAACCAAGAGTGACTCAAGGAAAGAATTTATGAGATATCTCTCAAGGTGTAAATTCTGTCTGGCTAAAAGTTAATGTTTTTAGTAGAGATCCCTGGGTAATATCTTTAAGCCTAGGATTTTTATTCAAGGAAAAAATAATATTAGAAAGGTAAGGAGTAGGGGAGAAGGATTTGGTCATTATTTGACGAACATTTATTAACTAACCACATTATATAGGAAGCACTGGAGAGACAGAAAAGATCTGAAAGACCTTAAAGCTGTTCCTTGACATGTTCACCATCAGGGAGAGAGATCTATGTGCGCCAATAGAGTTGTGAACAGAAGTCTCAACCCAGTGGAAGGAAGAGTGATTTGTGCCAAATCATTTCAGGAAGTCTTCATCAAAGAGGCGGTGCTCATGACCAGGTGTGCACAAGCAGTGCACATGCTGAGCAGAAGCACTCCAGGCAGTGAGTTCAGAGAAAAGTGCTGCAGGCAGAGCGTGACTCTGGGCAGAAAGACATGCAAGGGCATGACTCCAAGGAATGGTGATCTTTCAGTAGCTGGAGCAGTAGGTGTTGTTGGGGTAGAACATGTGGGAGAGGTTAGGTGTGACTGCAGAAGGCTTTTTATGCTCACTGAGAAGAGTGGGCATTGCCCTGTAGAGAACAGGAAGCTGCTGAAGTTTTTTTTAGCAGACAGATGATTTTTCAGAATCATGTTTCAGAAAGTCAGCTCAGTCGCTCTGTGGAGGAGAAAAGGGATGAAGCTGAAACTAGAGCTTGGAGCATCTTGGAATAGGCTAAGCTAGAACACTGTGTTGCATGGGCTCTGAAATCAGTCTGCTTAGGTTCAAACATTAATTACTCCCTTCATTTGGGGACCTCAAACAATTAGCTAGCTGTAGAGTAGAGGAGTGCCAGTAGCTATTGTAAGAATGACTTGACACAGTAAAGTAAATGAAACATTAATGCACTATAACTTTGTAATCAATATTAGTTATCATTATGGGTGCATAAAATTATAGGGAAGAGGGAAAACTTGGAACAGATTTTAGAGATATTTAGGAGTTAGGATTCACAGGATTTTTGTGAAAATGTTGGATGGTGGTGAGAGACGGTGGAATTATTTCAGATGTTTAGATTCAAGAGAATTCTGGGAAATGACAGATAATAGGTAATGGAGAGAGGGGACAAAGGGCATGAGAATGTGGAGAAAGTAAGACCTATTTTCACATAAATAATGTTTGTAAAAATGATGGGAAATGTTTACTGCAGTTACCTCACATAATATGGAGGTGCAGTATGTGCCATTGATGATGAAATGTATCCAAGAAGTTTTAAGGAACAAGATGGAAAAATTCACTTGTGATAAATCTCGCAGACCCAATCAAGGGAGGAACAGGGTAACTAAGCTTCTAACAGAAATATGTAATTTCTTAAGAAAAGTAAATGATCTCCTTGAGGACTAGAGGGTAACATGCAGCCTTTAAGGAAAGAATAGGTGCAAATTAAGAGAGAAGTTGAGAATTAAAGCCGGCAATGTAGTTTTTTCTTTAGCATAAAAAATTGCACATTATCAATGTATTACAAGAAAGATGAAGTGCTCAAGTCCACACAGCCAAAAGGCCCAGTCTAGGTAAGTTTCTGTTATAATAAGTCAATTTAGAATAATAAAAGTTGTTAGGAAAAGAGAAGTTTTTATTGGCTTAAATGGTCAAAGGGTGCTGATTTAAAAGAAACACAGATTCTCTGAAAGATGTACAAACTTTCTCATAGATTTATGAGTAGTTTAAAAGGGAGTGAGTAAAAACTAGAATGAAATATTATTTTCTCAAACACAAATAACCGATGTAAAGTAAAACACCCAAGTGATCAGCTGGGCATCTCTGCGTGCTGTGCTTATGTTAGCTATTGGCAAAGATGTAGGAGAAATCTCAAGAAAATAATTACTTGGAGGAAGAAAGTTACTAATCTCAAGGTAAGGTAGAGGAAAAGATAAAAGGATTAAATGGAGGGACTTATGTTACAGTGATAGTATTCTGAACCACTTATTTCTTTAGGAGAAGGGAGAGGTGAAGGGGAGTGGGGAACAGTCGTCTTTGAAATTAGAATAGCTCATAAAATAACTAACTACAAGATAAGTATTATTAGAATCTGTGCCAATTCACGGACTGTTTGCATTCAGACACTGGTCCTATTTTATTATAGTCACACGTGAATTGACAAAATGTGAAGCATTTTGTATTTACAGTTCAGTGGAATAATTTTTCTGCCCTGACTGCTTGAATGCATTGTTTGACTTCAGGGAGAATTGCTCATGTTCTTGGAAAGGAAACAGATCTGAATAATGGTATTATCAAATTAAAAGCTGGTCTTAAGGCTTAAGACATACTAGGTATGTCTTGAAAGCAATTTTTTCTGTTCCTCTTCTGTTCCCTTACTGAAATACCATTGATCAGTGCTTAAAATGGAAATGTGGATTTGTAATCACCTTGGTAAGTGAAAAAGGATGCCACACAGGGTGTTAGTTTCCTACCTCAGTATGAGAATTCACAGTCTCTTGGGATAGAAGTAGCACCTTCCACTTGTTCCTCCCTCTGCCTCCCAACACACACACACACACACACACACACACACACACACACACACAAGCTCCCCTTGCTCCTAAGCCCTCCTTAGGGTTATAAAATGGGTGAGATCTTTCTGAGATCTAAATATAAAGGAACGCAATTTTAACATATTGTGTCATTAAGAAGTTTAGGAGCTTTTAGACACAATCTGGAGGTATTGGAAAATTAGATGCAGTGTTGCATTAGACATGTTTTTAGTATTTTCTTCTTTTTGTAAAAGCTGTAATTTTCAGAGTTAAGAACCAATTTAATGTCCCTGGAGTTACAGCTTTTTTGTATCCATTGTCCATTAGGTGAATTACTAAGCCAAGAATGGAATCCATTTATAATGTATAAAATACTGTGAAATGTCTTAAAAACAGTCTTTGCAGGGGGAAAAAGCATTGGGAGTCCATTAAATTTGAAGACAGTGAGTTCTGAGGTTCTTCTTATAATCATATAATGGTTTTTTGTGCTTTGATAATATGATGCATTAGATATTGGAAGATTTATTTAAAAGTTTGAATTCAATGAAAATTTATATAGAACTCACATAAAATATATTATTTTTGACAGTCCAGACAGCTTTTAAAACTGAGTGTATTGTCAAAAAACACTTGAATAATATTTATTGTATTCTAATACAAATTAATAGATAACCATTAAAATGCTACTAAGTGTCTTATGGTGATATTGTCACTTTTGCTGGCATTTAATAGGCTTAGAAAATTTGCTTTATAAATTCTTGTTTTTGAACAAATTCTAATTATGCCTGAAAATTAACTTGTTCTAAAAAGATTCTTTATAAGATGTATGTGATATATATGTATGTCTGTATGTGTGTGTATTTAGACACACAAACCCATTTCCAATGATCAGATTTAAATTAATAAGTTGAGGATTTGTGTTGTACATGTTATTGTACACTATATTGACTGCTATGGGATCCCAAACCATAATTAATGTTTTGCCAAACTCTCCTCTCATATAAAAGAAGAAAATTTCAGAAAAACAAGCCGACTTCAAATTTTACTTTATTTAATAAATAAATAAAATGTTAAAATGTTATTCCCAGAGTATGTTCCAGGATCCAGGCAGCTGCTGCCAAATCTCAGGAAGTTATTGCTCCTGTAGCAACAGCCCTATATAGTATGTTGAACGATACTAAATTGTCATCTGTATTGGTTGAAACCAGGTGGCTAGCAGCTACTTCATAAGATATAACCTTATAGTAATCTTCAGAAGGACAAATGTTTGGCATTGTTATGGCTGAAGTATCATTTTTTAAAAGTCAAATAGTGCTTTCTGTAGTCACTAAGCAGAGAAATGTAATGTACTTAATGAAGATTCTAATGAAGACTCTTAATGTATTTAATGAAGATTCTAATAAAGACTGATTCTAGTAAAATCAGCAGTTTTCCTCTCATTAATAGGATTTTGTAACTGAAACTCTTACTACCCAGGCTGTGATAATTCCTTGAGATAGTAGATGTACACATACATGTTCATATATCCTACTGCATAAATTAGAACATTTTATTTTCAGCTGAAAGTTACATAAACCCCAGCTAGTCATGGCTTAAGTAAATGCAAAGTGGTTTTTTTTTTTTTCTTCACATAATAAAAGTCTGGAGGTAGGAAGCCCAGCACTGATGTGATGGCTCCGTGATGTGATCATGGACCCAGCTTCTTCCTATCCTTCTGATCAGCATGTTTAACCTTTTAGCCAGCTGACAGCTACAGCATCATACCTAAGACAAGAAGAAGAGAGAAGGGACAGCATGGTGCTAGCCTCATCCACCCCTTTCATTATGAGAGCAAATGTTCATCTACAGATCCCAGCTTATGCTGTGTATGTCAGGAAAATGTCATATGACTATACTTGACAATGGCTGGAAAGATAAAATTTATTTTCCAAACTCTGTAGGAACTGTAGGAGAGAGGAGGTGAAGAAATACTGGGAAAGTTTTGGGTTACCAATCAACAAATCGACAGTGTCTGCCAAATTTCACTTATTTCTTTTTCTTTTCTACTCTTTCTCGTGTTGATCAACCTATACATTGCTATACATTGTGACTATTAGACTGGACCATATAAAATTTCTAATATTTATAAATTGTTGACTTATAAGAATGGCAATTTCATATGGCTCAATTTAATAGTTGCATTAAAAACTTTGATAAAAGTACTTATTATCAAGTACTGAGAAAATAAACTATAAAGATTTAATATCAATATTATTCAGTCCATTTAAAATTTCTAGTATCTTTGAAAAAAAATCAACATTTGAGTCCATGTGGTAAATGGTAAATGAATAATGAAGTTACTGAACTTAATGAAGTTCCGAATGCCACATAAATTACTTTAGGTGGAAAACTTATAAAATGTGTGCTCCAGGTGAAATTGAAGGAAATAAGTTGGTTAATACGAAGAGCTCCTTTAATGTAAAAGAACTGGTGCTTACTAGGTACTGGAAAAGACACAAAAATCTATCAGAGTTAAGATGAACAAGCTCTCAAGGGACATAAATATGGTAATTGTACACAGTGATGACAAAATGCTGCCACTGAGTAGTTATTTGATCCATATTACATCTAGATTTCTGTAGCACCTTTGATTACTTACATTTGTATTTTGTTTTATAATTTTTTAAAGCATTTCTCATTCTTTGTCCCTTCAATGCTCATATTATCCCTTTGAGGTTATGTGATTTACCTATTTGATTAATAATGTAATAAACGTCATTAAATGTGGAAGTTAAGTGGCTTTCCCAAGGTTGCATGACAATCTACTTCTGAATCAGAAGTTTTCAAGGTCCTTGAGACTCCAGGAGATGCCAAATAGAAGATGAAAAAACAAAAAGGATCAAGTTGTCAAAGCAGACTCTCATGAGTTATAGCTCTTACCCACTATCAAACTTTCCTAGTAATTCAGAGTACAAGCAATTGCAATACATGGGCAAGGCTTGCTTCCCTGAGAGAAGTCTAACACCATTACCTCAGCTCCCCAAAGCCCTTCTTCTCTCACATAATGAGCAATCTGGTCAATCCCAGCTTGTGAGTTTTCACAATAAATGGAGCATGTTTGTTACATAGTGGGAGCCATTTCAGGCATAAAGCATGATAATTTCTTACTCCACTAATTATCTAATAAATCATTCTCTCAAAAATCCATAAATTCCAGGTTTATGTACATCAAGCAGCCTGGGTAAATCAGGTATTTCCTGCTAAAAGCATTTGGTATAATAAGGTCTCTCCATTATCTTTCAGCTAGTAAAAAATTAGCCAGGAGTGATGGCTCACACCTGTAATCCTAACACTTTGGAAGGCTGAGGCAGGAAGATTACCTGAGCCCAGGAGTTTGAGACCAGCCTGGGTAACATAGGGAAACTCCACTCTACAAAAAAATTAAAAATTAGCTGGGCATGGTAGTGCAGACCTGTGGTCCCAGCTACTTGTAAGGCTGAGGTAGGAGGCTAGTTTGAGCCATGACTGCATCACTGCACTCCAGCAGTGCTGCACTCCTGCTATGCCAGAGACTAGGTTATAGCATGTTTGCAAGGATAGTTGTCCAGGGCATTTCTTTGGTAAGCACCCTCAGTAAATGGAAATTACATGTTATGGTCCTGCCATCAACTCTTTTTCTAGAGTGAATGCTTTTGTTCTGAGGCCATGCTGGATATGTTAC
Source organism: Nomascus leucogenys (assembly GCF_006542625.1). NCBI lineage: Eukaryota > Metazoa > Chordata > Mammalia > Primates > Hylobatidae > Nomascus > Nomascus leucogenys. The sequence goes on along the minus strand of NC_044381.1, from coordinate 54,633,825 downwards.
ACTGGACATGTAAAACATGTTTATGAAATTGTCATCAATGTACTAAACAGGATTTACACATGGATTTTGATCAAAATGAAATTTCGAATTTATGTTTTATCATCTCTTTAAATGTTATTCACTGGGAGTGATCCTGTCCTGTCCATAAATGAAAACTCATGGAGGCCAATGATTCTCCAGTATTAGATGCTCCTACAGCCATATTAAGTTGCAAACACAGTCTTAGTTCAGAAATTCAAATATTTAGATTCACAGACATTTTGAAATTCTCCCCTCTCTGCATTTCAGTCCTGCTTTAGACTGAAAATCTGCCTGAGTGAGAGAGGCTGTCTCTGTTACATCCTGCCACATAACAAACTTGCCCAAAACCTAGTGATTTAAAACAATTATCATTACTTGCTCACAGTTCTTTGGATCAGCAATTTGGGCTGGGCTCAGCAGTGCGGTTCCTTTACTGGTCTCAGCTGAGCTCATTTACATATCCGGTTACTGATTGGCAATTCGCTGCGACACTGTGATACATATTTCTCATTATCTAACAAGCTGGTGCAGGCTTATTCACAGGGTGGAGATCACAGGGGTTCACAGCAAGAAAGGGCAAGTCCCAAATGAGCAAATGCTTTAAACATCTTCTAGAGCTGACCAAGTCAATCAGCCAACCTAGACTCAAGGTGTGGAGAAACAAACTGCTCTTTTTGATCAGAGGATTTGTAATACTGAGTTTCAAGACATATATTTAAACAGGGGATGGATATGTGGCCAATTTTACAATCTATCAAAAATAAACTTCTATTTAACATTTTTTGCTCTCATATCCTCTCCATATCGCTAGCTACTATTGACTTTCTGCTAGTGTCAGAAAAAAGAAATAAATAAAATAAGGAGGAAAGGGAAGAGAGGTGAGAGGATCAGTATTTACTCAGCAGGGTGACTTCTAGCTCCCTAGACCTGGAATGATTAAGGTTGACTCTTGCATGAGATGCAGCCATGGCCTCCTCAGTGGTTCTCTCTACTAGAGATCTCTCTTGTCCTTAACCTTGGCCAGATACAGTTGTAGTCTGGTGGCTGCTTTTGTGTCCTCTTTTGGCTCCTAGGCATCCAGATTTATACCTCCAGACTCTCAAGTAGGACCCAAAACAACCTGACACCTACTCTCTTTAGGACTGCAGGACATCTCAGCAGAGCAAAAGTCTTCTGGATCTACCACGAAAGCAGCTTAATAGCCTTTCTCCCGCCCTTAGATTTCCTGGATGAGAATTAGACCTCAGTCCTCAATTCCTCAATCGATGTTTGCTTTATTAGTCTTAAGGCCAGCACCAAGTCTTTTTCTCCCATATGAACACATTTCAAAGCTTTCAGTGTTTCCCTTTATGCTTTAGGTTAGAAAGTGGCACTCCAATCCACTCCTCCTCCAAAAGAAGGGGTGGCGACCTTCAGCCTAGAGAGACTCTCTCCAAAGAAACATTATCACTAGTCTGTGCTCTTTAATATTTTTTTTTCTGATTCCTGTTTATGTCTTTGATCTGGCAGAGGGATACAAAAGTCACAGAACAAATTCCACTTGTAAATTCTACATATGGTATCTGCATTGGCAGGGAATCCTTATTCTCCTCGTAAATTATGCATATAGTCTATGTGTCTTGGTGCTGAGGTCATTGGTGTTTCAATTTAAATGACTGAGGCAGGAAAGATTCTATCCTGATATGGAAGAAGCAAGAAAGGCAGGCAGGCAGGCAGGAAGGGAGGGAGGGAGGGAGGGATGAAGGAGGCAAGGAAGGAAGGAAGGGACAAGAAGGAGGGAGGAAGAGAGGGAGAGAGGAAAGGAGGAGGGAAAGAAGAAAGGGAGGCAGGAGGGGAAGAAGAAGGATGGAGGAAGAAAATTTACATTTTAGGTATCTTAGTCTAGAGCTTGCTCATCTTTATTTTCTAGATGTGGGCTTCAGTTCACAGAGTAAACAAGGTGATTACATGCATATACTTTATAGTCTGCCATCTTCAGTGCTGAAATCTTTATTTTATTTTCTAAGATGAGACATATCCTGGCCTCTTTTTATGTGACACTGAAATCCCCAGAACCACCAAAACAGACTAGAAAATCCCTTCATTTGAACAGCTCATGGGTCTTGACTTGCCGGATTCTGAAGGGAAAGACTATTTATGGATGCCCAAGCATGCGGGCAGACCTAAGGAACAATTGCATGGAAACTCGTGTGAAGTTAAATTGGCAATCAGCTCTAGCATTTCTTATGGCAGAGCTGCCTATTGGGTAAATAATATGCATTTTATAAAAACATTCATAAATGTAAATTCACACAAGAGACTGAAATGGCTGCTTAGGGTTAAATGAAATACATATTAACAACACTTATGAATAGTAAATAGCATGCACTTTTAAAATGTGATCAAAGTGTATTTACATAATAGCCTGTAAGAGTTCCACTGTCAAGTAAATAATACTGTAGTTGCCCTTAAAAGTCTTTAATTACCTACAGTATTTGTAAAGTATGTTGTAATGGATTTCTGGTTTGTGTTAGCACTCCACTCTCTTCTCAAATTTGTTCCTTTTCTTCCCTGATTTCAAATACATTTATATATTTATGAAAATAATTTTAAATTGGCATTGAAATAAACCACACATCTAGGTAGAATGGTCTTGAATGGTTTCACTTCTGTGAAAAAGAAACTTTTAAAGTGAGATGGCAATATCATGCTGATGTCGTACCCATGAAGAGCATCTTATACATGAAAACAAGTAAACAAAGAAGAGAGCCCCTGCAAGGTGCGGTGACGGGGCTGTTGATTGTGGGCAGAATATGCTTTGGCAAACTGCAGCCAATGTTTCAACCCTCTCCCAGGCTGTTCCTATTCTTCCACTGTATCACAGGGATCCGACTCCCACAAACTACGGCCCTAGTCTCTCTTACCAAGTAGTTTCTGGCTCTTTTAGGGCATGGGGAGTACTGGCTGGAGGCTGGAAGGCAGGAAGAAGGTATAAGTCTGATTTCTTCCCTTTTCTCTCTGCTCAGGATACATTCACCAGTGGCTATGGCACCCCACACCTCTGTCTCACCTTCTAGCCCACCCCACAGTTCTCCATGATTCCAGAAGCTATCTGTGGTCCAGGCACCTGGTCTCCAGTCACACAGCTTCCTCCCTCCAGTTGATGCAGGATTTTTCTCAATCCTTTCAATGGACTTGAGACTGGGGTGTCCTGTTTACTTGGCCTGGGATGCTCAACCCCTTGTGGGAGACAGCATGTGAGTGAGCAAGTGTGAGATCTGGCTGGCCACTTTGGGTGCCGGCAGGAGCAGGCTCCATGTGGGCCCCATGGTCGTACCCAGGTGGGGATGCCTGTGACCTCTGAAGCCCCGGAGGCATGTTACAGTGCTCTCTTAGCTCTGCCATCCAGGGACAGCAGTGTATTATCAGCTCAGTGGGCCCCTTGCCTCATAATGTCGGGCAGTTCCCCTCTGCTGGCAAGGGTAAAGGACCAGTGTGACAGCCTTTTTTGGGTACCTGCACTTGGTGGGCCTCAAGCTCATGTCCAGCATCCGAGAAGAATGAGGTTGCACAGACACTTGAAGGATGGTGAAGGTGGAGAATTTTATTAAGTGATGGAAAAAGGCTCTTGGTGGAGTGGGGAGCTGGAGAGGGGATGGGATGGACAGGTAATCTTCCCTTGCAGTCTGGCTGTCTCCGGCCCGCTCTTTCCTGTAGTCAAGCCATCTCTCCAAAGTTAAGCCATCTTTCCTGTGAAGTCCAGCTGTCCCTCTGAAGTCAAGTCACCTCTCTCCAGTCAAGCTGCTTCTCTCCCTCTACCCACTGAGTCTGGGGTCTTTATAGACAAAGGATGGGGGACAGGGAGGGCCATGGGTAGTTTTGGAAAAAGCAACTTTCAATTGGTAAAAAGACATTATTCTTTTAAATCCATTACAAAATACTTTGCAAATACTGTAGGTAATTAAAGACTTTTAAAGGCAACTACAGTACTATTTACTTGACAGTGGAACTCTTACAGGCTATGATGTAAATACACATTGAGCACATTTTAAAAGTGTATGCTTTTTACTATTCATAAGTGTTGAAAGAACCAATCAAGACAGAGCAGGCAAACAAGGATAGAAGTTCTCACTTTGAACCGCAGGTTTTAGGCTTTTCAGCTGGAAGGTGGGGCTTTGTTGGGGACCTGTCCCTGTCTGCCTAGAATTTCTCTGCCTCCTGCCTCTATCATAGTCCTCAAGGTCATAGCTTCCTGCAGTTGCTAATGTCAGTGATACCTCATTTTTTCTCAATTGATCTTCAGCTCTTGTAAGCTAGTAACCGATTACCCATATTAAATTACTCCTATTGAATTCCCCGGTGTGGTGAGCTTTGTTTCTTAGATGTTCTCTGACTGATAAAACTGTCAAGTGAATGTTCTCTTTTCTGAAGAAGTTGTCCATGGGCTAAACTAGGCACAGTCAGAGATTAAGTGCCTTCTTTCCTATGCCCTGCAAAATGTCTCCTGTGACTTTGGATTAAATCTGTTAGAACTCACCTGATACTAACACCTTTTTAAGAGGAAGGAGGTAACTTTAGACATTACATTTGGACAGAAGAGAGGTAAATCTAGATATTCAGAGCCAACTACTTAAAAATACATCAGTGCTCCAGAAATCGTATTAATGCAAATAGTGGTTGTTTTGGCCAATTTTGATCATCCCTTACTTACAGCTTTGGCATCCTCAGCTTCCAGGGTTTCCCGACTGTAAGAATCACTTCTTGTTTCTTTGCCATTGTGCCTCTCCTGGGCAATGCAGTTGTAATCCAGAAAGAACTTCGGCACATTGCAAGTTATGAAAATCAGTGAAAAGGTGGAGGGCATTTTGATAAAATGAAGAGTGTGTGCCTTGACTGGAAATATTTCATTTTTGTTTTTAAACTAATGACTGTATATGAGCCATATAAAACCCAACTGCTGCTTCTTCCATATTCCCAACCTTTCTGTGCCACACTTTTCACTATCATAATCTGCCACATTCTTGCCTTGGATTTGTTGATGAAAAGAGTCAAATTTTGTAAAATATTTGAAGAAATCTATTCTGAGCCAAATATGAGTGACCATGGCCCATGACACACCCCTCAGAAGATCCTGAGAACATGTGCCCAAGCTGGTTGGGGTGCATCTTGGTTTTCTACATTTTAGGGTGACATGAGACTTTAATCAAATACATTTAAGAAATACATTGGTTTGGTCCAGAAAGTGGGACAGCTCAATGTGGGACGTTGGGGGTGCTTCTGGTTATAGACAAATTTAGAAACTAACTGGTTGACAATTGGTTCAATTTATCTAAAGACCTAAGGTCAGTAGAAAGAAAATGTCTGGGTTAAGATAAGGGATTGTGGAGACCAAAGTTCTTATTTTGCAGATGAAGCCTCCAGGTAGCAAACTTTGGAGAGCACAGGTTGTAAATGCTTTTTATCAGACTTGAAGTCTGTGTTGGTGTTAATGCCAGGGAAGTATAATGAGGCATACCAAACCCCCACTTCCCGTCGTGGACTGAACCAGTCTTTCAGCTTAAATTTTAAGAGTGCGCTGGCTGAGGAGGAAGTTTATTCAAATGGTTAGAGTGTCTTCGAATTTTATTTTTGGCTTACAGATTTTATGGTTTCATGGATCCTACCTCACATCCTGGTCACATCCTTAAGTTCTGTGCTCATTCTCAACCTCACTTATTCTTCATCAATTCCTGTCCTTCCTACTGTGTAGTGAGAAACTGATGGCATTTGAGAATCAATTATTAGAAATCCATTATTTTGAAAGTTTTCATAGTTAAATTTTTCAATCTTATTAATAATATTAAAACATACTTGGCCGGGGGCGGTGGCTCACGCCTGTAATCCCAGCACTTTGGGAGGCCGAGGCGGGTGGATCACGAGGTCAGGAGATAGAGACCATCCTGGCTAACATGGTGAAACCCCGTCTCTACTAAAAATACAGAAAATTAGCCGGGCGAGGTGGCAGGCGCCTGTAGTCCCAGCTACTCGGGAGGCTGAGGCAGGAGAATGGCATGAACCCCAGAGGGCGGAGCCTGCAGTGAGCTGAGATCGCGCCACTGCACTCCAACCTGGGTGACAGCGAGACTCCATCTCAAAACAAACAAACAAAAATACTCAACTACTCCATATTTTATTTAATGTATACATCAAATTTCACCATTGCTAAATAGGGAGAAAGGGGGAGAAGAGCTAGGCACTGTTTGAAATATTTTAATTCATTCCATCTCATGCTACCCTTACCCCATAATCTTCCTTCATATGTAATGGACTCTAATTAACAACAGTGCCTTCAGGAGATGAAGGTTATATCCAGAATAGGCAGGGGATGAGGACAGCCAGGGAAAGTCACTAAAAACAACTATCCCAGGTCATGGTAATTCCTGGAGCTGAATCATCCTAGCTAAAGGTGCACTGGCCCCCAGACTGCTGGAGCTGGGATGGCAGGCAAATCACTGAATCCATTGTCTTCCATTCTTCCATATTTATTAAGGATCTGCTCTTCACTAGGCACTACCCTGAATACTGGGAATAGACTGGTGAAAAATATACACAAGATTTTTTTTTTTTTGCCTCTGAACCTTTTATTGGCCCGCTGCTCCCCAAAGGGTACCCTGCTTCTGCTGGCGTAATGTCTCAGAACTTTGGTATCTTTGGTCTTAGACACCATTTTGCCATCCACTCTCTGGCATGGGGTGGTCTTTTGGATGGTTTGCATGGAGTTGCTGCTGTCCAGGGCATCACCAAGATTGACGTCCTTGCCATCTTTCAGCAGGCAGCAGTAGGTGGTGATCTCAGCCTCCAACTTGACCTTGATATTCAGCAGGGCCTCGTACTCCTGGGCCTGGCACTGTTCCTCTGCCCAGGTCTGTGCCAGCTCTGACTCCAGGTGTGGCACGATCCCATTGAGCTGCTCTATCTGCACAGTGTAGCAGACCTCCACCTCCCTCAGGCTGTTCCCCAAGCTAGCCTTCAGATTTCTCATCGATTCCAGGTCGATCTCCAAAGACTGGACTGTACATCTCAGCTCAGTGAGCATCATCTCAGCAGCTCCAAACTTGATGGCCTGCGTTGGGACCACTGTGGTGCTCTCCTCAATCTGCTGAGACCAGTACTTGTCCAGCTCCTCTCAGTTCTTCCAAGCCAGCTCGTCATATTGGGCCCAGATGTCTGCCATGGTCTCGGTGAGGTCCTGAGATTTGGGGGCATCTACCTCCACTGTCAACCCAGAGCTGGCAATCTGAGCTTGTAGGCCTTTTACTTCCTCTTCGTGGTTCTTCTTCATGAAGAGAGCTCCTCCTTGAGAGCCTCGATCTGTGTCTCCACCAGCAGCCGAGTGACATTGGTGTTATCGATGACCTTGTGGAGCCCATGGATGTCTTTCTCCACAGACTGGTGCATGGCCAGTTCTGTCTCATACTTGACTCTAAAGTCATCAGCAGCAAGATGGGCATTTTCTATCTGCAGAACAATGTGGGCATCGTCCACAGTATTTGCGAAGATCTGAGCCCTCATGTCCTCAATGGTCTTGAAATAATGGCTCTAATCTCTGACCTAGGGTCTCTTCTTCTCCAGGTGCTCCCAGATTTTGCTCTCCAGCTTCCAGTTATTGGTCTCCAGGCTCCTCACTCTGTCCAGGTAGGGGCCCAGGCGGTCGTTCAGGCTTTTCATGGTCTCCGTCTCGTTCTGGATGCCTCACATTCCTGCCAGACTCCCGGCCATCCCTGCGGCCAGGCCCCCGGACCCCATGCTGCCCCTGAAGCTGGTGGAGCAGGACACGGATATCCGGGAACCAAAACCCCTGGCGCCTGCATAGACGCTGGCCGCGCTGCTGACAGGCTGGGCGCTGTAGCTGGGTGCCTGGACAGAGCCCAGGGACCAGTAGTTGGTGGAGAAGGTGGAGCGAGTGGTGAAGCTCGTACTGTCTGGGGAGGAGAGCAAAAGGACAGGACTCAGGCTTTGCCGACAACCCACAAGGCTCTTTTGCTCATGGAAACTCTGATTCTATGATGGTGAGGAAGGGTTGTTGATAAACATTGAACATGTAAACAATGACATAAAAAATATAATTTTGGAAAGTGATAATACTATGACGTTAATAAAATGAGAAGCTGAAAGAGAAAAAAAATGAAGGGCAAGGGGCAATCTTTGATTGGATGATGAGATAGCACCTCTGAGAAAGGATATTTGAATGATGGGAAGAAGCCAGCCATATAATGCTCTGGGGGAGAAGAATTCTGTGTGGTAGGAAGAGCAAGCACTGAGGCCCTGACTACAGGCAAATTTGGTAGATTTGCAGAACAAAAAGAGAGCCAATATGACTGGGGTCACAGGGAGAGGGAAATAGGAAAGGATTCTAAAGTTAGAGTAGACCACCAGGTGATGAATTAGGTGGTGGTCGTTTAGAGTAGGCAAACTGTTTGGATTTTATTCAGGTTTGTAAAGACAAGAAAACTGAGACTCGGTGAGGTGAAATGACTTGCTGGATTTTACATAGCTTGGTAGCTGTAGAGATGAAAGCCCAGTCTGGGATTCTTCAGTGTTCACTACCTTTATTATTCCTACAGTACTCATATTGATATATTTACCTGCTTAAAAATAACAATCACTTCAGCAAGCATCTATTGACCCATTTTTTTTTTAAGTTTCTGAGCTGCAGAGGTTCTTTAGTATCAATTGATCTGATCTTGTACTATTTGACAGAGCAAAGTCTTGGCAGTCCTTAGGCAAAGAAGCATTCTTGGAAAAGTGCAGGTGCTGTTGGGAGCACAGAGGGCATGTAAATCAGTAAGTGGCATTAGGCTATCATTCATCAACTGGAGTCTGTTCCCAGTGCTGAGTGGCGCTGCCCTCTGAAGATACCAGCCTACGCTGGAGCTGTAAATCTAAGGCCATGCTCTTTTATAATTATCAACGATCCCCTGGCAATTTTTGCAAGAGATGAGGTGTTAAGTCCAATGCCCTGGCCAAATCCAACCCAGGAAATTACTTTTTGCCTATCTAAATTGCACTTAGACTTCAATTTGAAATTAATTCTCAAGTTCTTCCTTGAAAACTATTTCTTGTATAGTGCTGCTGCAATAACAGGTCCCATTGTGTGTGAGAATTTCTTCCTCCTCCTAACCTTCTCCTCAGCCTCTTTCCCTAACCTAATCCCCAAAATGCATGCATTTCACCAGCTTGGAATGATAGATAGGTTGGATACCTATCATTGTTGATTGGAATGATTGTTTGGGTACATCCACCACCCTCTCTGAGCAACAAAGTGAGGCAAATACTCATAATACTGTGTATTCTTGGAAATAAGTTAAACTTCCTTCTATCCCCAGAACTCTCAGCGACAACATTACCTGCCTTGAGACCGTTAGGGTTAAATCATTATGCTTTTTATTTCTGTTTACACCAGTTATCATAAGAAGCTAGGATGCCCCAGTCATGTCTTTTCTCCTGGATTTATATTCCCAGTCTCTATCTCTCTCTCATACACACACACACACATACACACACACACACACACACACCACACACTTACATAGAGTTCAGGACTCTATCTCTTTTAACTGCACTGTCAAGTTTTTTTTTTTCTTCTTCAAAGTACTTCTTGCCATCTAACACATTACACACTTTAATCATTTATTCCCCCAATATAGAAAATAAGAACTATAATGAAAATCGTTTTTGCCTCTTTCGCTTATTGGCCATAACTATAAAGTAATTGCAGGTCCTGCCATTACTTTTTATGCACCAGCCTAATAAGTACTAAAAGCAGCACCTGGCATGCAGTAGGTGCTCAATAAATATTTGTTGAAAAAAAAAACTGTTGTTTTGACTCGGTGGCTCATGCCTGTAATCCTAGCATTTTGGGAGACCAAGGAGGGCAGGCACTTGAGCCCTGGAGTTTGTGAGCAGCCTGTCCAACATGGTGAAACCCTGTCTCTACTGAAAATACAAAAATTAGCTGGGCATTGTGGCACACGTCTGTAATCCCTGCTACTCCGGAAGCTGCGGCACAAGAATTGCTTGAATCTGGGAGGCGCAGGCTGCAGTGAGTGGAGATTGTGCCACTGCACTCCAGCCTGGGTGACAGAATGAGACTCTGTCTCATAAATAAATAAATAAATAAATAAATAAATAAATAAAATAAATTAAAAAACTATTAAATAACCCAAGCCCGGTGATTTGGGTGAGAGCTAGGACATGCAATTGGCTGTACAAAGTATTATTTGTTTGTCTATTCATTGATTTTTCATTCATTCACTTGATGACATTTACTAGTGCCTGTTATATCAGAAAAGTGCAACATTAGGAAAATGAACAGACATATCCTCAAGCCCTTAATCTAGGTAAGAAAAAAACATATGTACAGTGCTAACTAAAGAACTAACTATAAACTAGTGAGATAAAAGCAATCTCCTGAGCTAGGTTTGGGGATGGTAAAGGCTGTGGAATTATGACTGCACACTATTCACAGATAGCTCTATTTGATATATTTTTCTTAGAATTTAATAGTGGGAACAAATCTTATAAAGAAATGTACGATTTTTATTTTTATCAGAGAAGAGCGATCTCTATCATGTTTTCTTTTTAGCTTTAGAGGATAATCAATGAAAATCTAAATGTAATAATCCATTGCAGTTAAAATTGCGTCTAGCAGATTTGTCTGACTTCTCCTATGATTTCTGATTTCTTTTTCTATCTGTATTTTAATTGTCCTGTCGTAAGTGTATTTGTTGTTGTTTAACCCTTCTTAAATTCTTTATGGTATTAGTAGGGTATAGATAATAAATATACCTTAATAGGTACAGGTACTGGAGATGAAATAGATTACTCTGCTGACCCATGCTGAAAATGTTAAATATATAAAGATCAAAGGTGCTATGCCTACAATCTAAGCCCCGTGCCACTGTCTAATAACCAAGGTGTCTGTGCATTCACACCAATCTTTTGCATATGCACATCTACAGATATATGATGAAATTATATGCCACTGTTCTACCTAGAGACAGCTCTTAGTGTTTATTTTAAATGATTTTATGCACAAGCAAATGCTACCAGTTGTGGATAAAGAGGAACTATAATATAATATACTTCACATGACAACCCATGAATGGCCTTGTGTCTCAACTTCTTCAAACGACCTTACTGTTTCTAACTCACTGTGGTGGGCTTTTTTTATATTAACGTCATCTATGCCAACATTTAACTTTCTTAATTTTAATTTATTTTCCTTTTTAAAATTTACATTAATTTTGTTGTACTTTATATGTTCCGGTAAGCTAACTTCAACACATTCCAAAACTAGAAGGGAAATAAACATATGAATAAATAATCAAGTAAATAAAGCTTTATAAAATAATAGTACCTAAAACCATGTCTACACACTGAAATACATAGTAAGAAAGAACAAAACTTCCAAGGTCAAACCCTAGACCTACTGAATCTGGAACTTCTGTGATTGGGACTGGAAATCTGTATTTCCAGACATAAAATATGTATGATATATAGGGATGATTTGCTGGGTGATTTGAATCCCAGCAAGAATCATCACTCTAATCTACAGGTGTGAGAAATATCCCTTTGTTTCACAATAAATTCATCCTTATTCTACTTTTACTCAGATTGGTATCAACCAACCTATAACCAATCTGTGGGTGTAACAGTCATAATTGTGCATATTTCCACAAGTCCAAGTTGTTTAGGCTTAAATAACATCATAACCCTTGTCAGCTTGCATTGGCTAATACTTTAACACAATGTTTAACAATAATTCTTGGCTGTGGGAAAATGTCCATGGCATTTTCCCATTAGAACTAGTTTTATTTCTCTATCTAAATCTACCTAGATATGAATATAATTATAGGTACAGATATATTAATTGTGTTGAGATGGTATTCATAAATTTCTATTTTCATCGAGCATTTTTTCCATCAGAGATTTTGGTCGAATTTTGTTGGACTTTCTGCCAGCATCCAGAGAGATTATCATATGATTTCTTTTTAGCCATAACTATGGTAAATATAAGAATTTTTTATCTGAACTGTTCCTACATTTCTAGAAAAATCCACTTGTTCACAGTGCATTCTTTTTCAATGTTTTTGGATTCTATTTGATAATATTTTATTTTAAATTTTTGCATTGATACATCTAAGATTGGTCTACAGATTTGAAAGTGTGTGTGTGTGCATGCCAACTTTATGTCTTCTAAAGCCAGCATCTAATTTAATGGGAAAGCACTAGAAACATTTTCCTAAAGTCAAGAAAAGGCAAGAATACCGACTACCTTTACTGCTGTATAAAATATTAGAGGTGTGAGAATTGGAAAAGAAAACTATTTCTATTTGTACATGATATGACAGTATACCTGGAAAATCTTTGAGAATAAATACCGCAATTCATATGACCAATAAACAAATCAATAAGTAGTATACTATAAAGTTATCAAAAAATCCATAGCCTTAGTATCTACAAACTATAATCATGTAGAAGATACATTAAATCCTATAGCATATTAGTGACAAAATTGGTAGAAACAAAATTAGCATAAAATAGACAAAAGCTATAAGAGATGAACTTCAAAATATCTTTGAAAGACACAAAACTACCCTAGAAAAACTAGAGATCTTATCTTTGTGGGCAGTGCCATGAGTTAATACATAAATTTAATCCAATCCCAGGTATTTGTTTTGTTTTGTTTTGTTTGGGGGCTAGACATATTGATTATAAAGTTCACATAGAAGATAAACTTAACAATTTTGTTAGAAAAATCTTGAAAAAGGACGAGAGAGCAATGAGGAAAGCTAGTCATATCAGATATTAAGTGATACTACAAAGCCCCTTATAATAAAAGCAGTGTATTGGTGCTTAAACAAACATAACAATGAACATAAAAGAAGAGATATAGACCCATTCTAGTTAGTGTTAATGAAAGTGTCATCAGAAATTATTGAAATAGAAGAAAAATGAATTTATACCTCATACCATACACCAGAATGAACTACTAATCCATCAGGGATCTACATGTAGAATTTAATGGGAAAGTAAAACCATAAAAGTACTACAAGAAAACATTAATTTACTTGGTAAAGCCTTTCTAGCTATACCAAAACAAATAAATAAACAAAAAACAGACAATAAGAGAAAACGTTGCCAAACTCAATTAAATATTAATTTAAATTAATGACATGAGAAAGAACACAATAAGCAAAATAAAAAGACAAGAGAAGTGTTAGGGGACAGCTTCCCTGCCCTGTTGCCTGCTGGCCTCTGGAACCCTGGATGGAGAAAACACAACTTTGGCAGCGACAGATGACATACCACGACAATTGTTAAGCATTTTGAGGATCACACTTGAGGATAGAGGTTACTTCTTGGAATAGGTAGAAAGATGCAACAGAGAGAACATGCCCTAGTGGGCTTCTAAAGAACTAGAAATATTTTATTCCTAAACCTGTATAATAGTTACTCAGGTGTTTGGTTTCTTGTGTTTGTATAAAGTGTACACATACATTTCACATTGTCTTCTATGGCTAGGTTATAGTTCACAAAAAAAAACACACCATTAAGAAACTATCTTCACATTCTCTATTTCTTGTTAATGAATTACACTTCTTCTTTTTATTGTTTACTGACTCAGATACAATCAACCAAGTATCAAATGTTTAATCAAAAAATCCTATTATTAAACTATATATACATAATAAACCCAATTCTTAAAAATATTCTTGTCTAGAAATAACTGAAAGGAAATACTTTGTAATATTTTTCACATCTCCTATAATGAATATGTATGTCTTTTATAATTGTGAAAAATGATACGTATCTAAAAGTACTAACAAAAATAACTGTACTAAGAACTGTAAAGAAAACTGGTTTTAAGAGATTGGAATTTGCTTTCAAAAAGACAAAAAGGAATTTTCCCATCTCACGTTGACTCTGAGCTCCCATAGTTGAAAAAAAGATATCACCCAGGAAGAGAACAAGAAAAATAAATATTTTAAAGTAACTCACTGTAAAGAGTTGTTCTCATACATATTGTATTTCATCAACACCAGAGTTCTCTTAGGTCGGCAGAGCAGAAAATGTACTGATAAGTGATTCGATAAAACTCGTACTTATTGGACCCCTGTTGAGTTCCAGACACATTCCCAGGCTTTGATATTATCTCATTATTCCTCTCAGCAATCCTGGGAAGTAGGTGGCATTTTCCTATTTTATGCATGAAGAAATCGAGGATTAAAGAGGTTAAGAATTGTGCCTTAGGTCACACAGCTGCTAAATAGCAGAGCCAGAATTTGAATCTCAATCTGAAGCCAAATGCCATGCTCCTTTCTTAAAGCTCCTCGTTGCGCTACAACCAGAACGAACGTGAGCCTTTGGATTTTCAATCTTGTATTTTCTCTACATTGTGCTGAATCCCTGCAGAGCTAAGATAATGCTCTTAGAAGCATCTTTGATGGTTGTTTTGACACCTTGTTTAACAGAATTTTCTTCAGACTAAACATTCTTGGCAAGGCAGTGGTTCACCCAAGTGCTTTGTTAATTTTAAAGTGCAATAAAAAACGGAAGCCCTTATTATGGGGGTTGGTGCAGTGCAATGGAAGGAACACTTGGCCCAGAGTCCGAAGTTCCGCTTCAGAATCCCTACTTCTGCCAGCTCACTTGGAATGGCATAGGGTGAATTAACAGCTGAGCTTGTCTGACTGGCCTGCCCACTAGCCATCTTCATATCTCTCTCCCTTCTTCTCTCCCTTACAGGGTTATGAGTGTAATTGGTGTAATAAATAGCTTTGACTGCATAGGAAACAGATTTATTTTTTTCTTTCATCACGGCCTCCTGGTTTGCTCTTTTGAACTTCCTTTTCATAGCCCTTGATAACACTTGGCATAGGTTCTATAAAGAACTGATAGCTTTTGGTATAAGAACAGTCTCATCTTGGAATTTTTAATACTGAAATAGGAAAAAGCTTTGATCCAGTCTCAAAACTTTCAGTTTTTATCCAGTTCAAGGCTTCTCTCTTTGATGCCATTTGGCTGCTCAACTTCTCCCTTTCCTTTCTGCCCACCCCTCTGAAGGCAGGGATTAGAGAGGAGAACTCAAGGGAGAAGCCAAAGTCTCTTCACTTACTGGGTACCATCTTTGGGATGGCATCCTTCTCCTGTGGGCAGCTGTCTGGGTTCTTCGGAATGGTCACTCCCTTCACATGTCCCTCTTGTGAATACGTTTTTACAGCTCATCTCCTCAGATGCCCTCTTCAGCTTCACGTCACTGAGAAACTCCTTTTACTCAATTCTTACAGTTGGAGTCCTCCTGAGGGGGTCATCAACAAGATGGCTCCAGGCGGCTCCTTGCTGTAGGTCCCTTGAGCTCATGGGAAACTCTCAGGTCGTGTCTCATCAGAAGATGACAGTGGAGTCTACTCCTCTTCTTCACTCTCATTTCACCCTTCATCTTATCTCCAATTACTTTTTTTCCTCTCTCTCTTTGTCTCGCATAGGACAGAGAAAGCCCAGCAAGTCCACTGTAGAAGCAGATGCTCATCAAAATTTGAGACACTAACATTACCTTCTTGCCAACCCCCATCTCTAGAGGCAGTTCTCCTGCAGACCTCTCCCTGGCTTACTTAGAAAGGTGGACCCTCCTCCCCCTGGGAGTACTTGTGCCCCAGTTTCCTGACTCCATTCCCCCAAATTATTGGTATGTGTCTCTGACAGAGACTTGGAGGGGATGGGCAGTAATGGTCGCAGGACTAGATTTGCTGCTTTAATAAATACTGCAAGGATGTATTTCAGATTTTTAGTGGCTCTCTTTAGAATGAGAAGGTACTTGGCATGTACTATTCTCAATTTAGAGATTTTTGCCTCAGTTCTCAGGCAATGAAAGAGCCTGATTTACAATTGCATGACATTAGAATCAACAGAGTTTATGAAATAGAGTAAAAATACCAGAAAGCCTGTCTATTGCTGGTCACCCAAATGTGATTTTTTTCAATAAACATTTATACATTAGGTATTACAATATGCATTGAAAATACAATGATGAATATAGCTGTATGCCCACTTTCAAGAATCCTGGATGAACTATTTCAGGAAACCAATAAAAACATTAAAATTAAGTTGATTGGGATGACTCTAGAAATCTACCTAGTTTATATAAGAGAGGAAGTACATGTTTAGTGGTATTATCAAGGGAAACTATTTTGAGAAATAGTAGTGCTATGAATATTGTTACTACTTCAAACAATAATGATGATGGAAATAATGATACTAACATATAGTTATTGAATAATGGCCATGTACCAAGAGTGCGTGCTTTACATATAGTATCTTACAGAGCCATCACAATAATCCTGTGAGTTAGGGACTATTATTGTCCTTACTTCACAAATTAGAAAAATAAGGCTTAGTAAAGGGTGAATGTTTTCTCAACATGACAGATCTGTTTTCCTACTATCCTTGCACTTTTAACCAGTAGACAATACTGCCTCCTTGGAACCACGGTTTGCAGGCATATTGTGAGGTAGAATAAATGCTTTCTGATAGCCGTAGCATTAAAATAAGTAGTACTTAAAAGAAGAGGTTTAATAAAAGATGTTATTCTTCTGGATAGAAGAAGAATGGCTAGAACTGGGTACCATCCACCCGAATCAGCTGAAAGACAAGATTTAGAAGCTAGTCTTCATTTGAGTCTTCTCTACAGGAAAGCAGCATTTGGGTTCCAGACATTTGCCTTCCATTGTCTGCTTCCTGTACATTCAAACCTGCTGACAGAGTGGCATATTTGGAAGCTGAGTTTCTGCTCTTCCTGAACTTTACAAAATGTAAGGTTGCCAGTTACTATAAGTTGAAAATAGCACCAGTATTTAGCCAAGAGTTTTCAGAGTTGGAAAGAGACTCTTGGAGAATTTTTTTTTAAGAGCAAATGAAAAAAGCTAGGATTTTTAATAACACCTAATAGTAAATAGAACAAAAGAAGTAAGACAAGCATTTTAAAACACACACACATGCAATGTTAAATTTTATGAATAGTATCTGTTTTCTTAGCTCACTGAAAATGATTTCCCAGAATCTTTGAAAGAGAGCATAGGTACTAAATCTGATTTCCTTGAAATCCTTTTCACTTGAAATTTTATGAAGGTGCTTTATGCAGTACTGAATAAGTTGAGTCTTCTAAAAGAGTAGGTTCCGTAGCAGAAGGAATGTTGTCAGAGTTGTAAATGGTGGATGTTCAAGCATTATCACTGCCAAAAATTTAATGTAACGATTTAAACTAGCACAGACCCAAAGGCCAAACATCAAATGAAATTGGGCTGTGAATCCTGTCTCCTGGAAGAAATGCTTCCATAGATTCGTAGAATGCTAAAGCTGCAAAGGAATTTAGGATTCCACTACTTTAATCTTTTGCTTTACAGGTGAGGAAACTGAGTTAGAGAGAAGCTAGCATAATCGCACAAAGACAGTTTGTTTGTGACAGAAGCATGAAAAGAACCAGGATCTCATAATTCCTAGTACATCATCAACCCAGAAGACAGCTCTTTAGCCATTTCAACAGGTGTTGATGTGGATGAACATGATGTCATACTACAGTGATGACATAAACATATTTTGTTCTAGTAACTGTACAGCAATGTAAAGAGTTTTTAAAAATTCTTTGCAAGACTGTATTGCAAAGGTGAAATGTTTGTTCCTGTATTTGTCTTATTTGCTAATAAATATTAGCCTAGTGAGCATTATCAGTGTTTAGCTGATTTTTAAATTTTAACCACACCCAGTGAGAAAAAGCCTATTGATCTTGAAATGACATAATGACGTTTGAAATGAGAATATCATTCAAGAGTTACAATCTGGCATGAAACTACAAAGGATTTATCATACAAGAGCTTATACTTCTTACAGAGTAACAAGTGTACAGTTTATGGCTGGTGCGCCAGCTCCCTGAGGACATCGACACACTCCTTCCACCCTTTGTATCCATCATTCAAAAAGTGTGGCTTGTGATCATGACCTCACTTCCAGTCTCTTCTTTGCATTCTCAGCAGGTGGAAGAACAAAACAGTAAAGAACAACAGACAGAGTTGAGGCATTATTTCAGAAAGTGAAGTTTACCCTACAATCTCCTTTTTATTTCTGATTTTAACTCATTGGCCAGACTGTGTCTTATGAACAGCCCTGTGAACAAGGGAATCTGGGAAGTATAGGTTTTTGGCAGAGCATCTTACTGCCTTTTCTCCCCCAGTATTATGATTTAGTTATTAAAAAGAAGGAGAAAATGGATATGTGGCAGGCAACCGGACATAATTACCGCAAAGAGAAGCAAATATGGAAAAGACACTAACCCAAGGTTGAAGAGACCTGTGTAATATTAGTCCTGGACTCCTAGATTTCAGTTAACTGGCTTTGCATTATTGGACTCATTGCTGAACCCCTTTAAATACTTTTTCTCTCATTTTAAAGTGTGATTATCAGATTAATAATAATTACAAGGTAACTTTAAGAGCCAAAAATGCAGATTTCTGTTACATAGAGCTGTGCAGTCCAATATAATACCCACTAGACACATGTGGCTATTAAAAGGTGGCAAGGCTGAATGGAAATGTTCTGTAAACTTAAACACTTGATACTGAAGACTTAGTTGACATAATATAAACTATCTCATTACTAATTTTTTCTATCAATTGCATGTTGAAATAGTATTTTTGATATATTGGGTTAGATAAAATATATTACTAAAATTAATTTCACCTCTTTTTAATTTTTTTTAATTGTGGCTCCTAGAGAATTAAAATTACATATGTAAGCCAGGTGTGGTGGCTTGTGCCTGTAATCCCAGCTACTTGGGAGGCTGAGGCAGGAGGACCACTTAAGGGCAAGAGTTCAAGACCAGCTTGGGCAACATAGCAAGACCCCATCTCTCATTTTTTTTTTTTTTTAATTAGCCAGATGTAGTGGTATGGACCTATAGTTCCAGATATTTGGGAAGCTGAGGTAGGAGGATTGCTTGAGCTTGGGAGTTTGAGGCTGCTGTGAGCCATGATCACACCACTGCACGTTAGCCTGGGTGACATAGCAAGACCCTGTCTCTAAAAAAGAAAATAAAAAATAAACTAGATGTGTAGCCTATGTTATATTGCTGTTTGACAATATTGACACACAGAAGAGTGCATCTGGCTTTTAGAAACACTTCTTTGATTTATATCATTCTACAAATTCTTGCAAATTACCTTCGTGCTACTATTAAGGCCAAGGTAAAACTACTATTGAGAATTTCCGGGGAAAATGGTACCATGCATACTGGCTTGCAAATCATTTTCCAATAAATTCACTGGAATAACAAAAAAATGATTTTAAAAGAAAAAATGACGATCAACCATGGAAAAACATAACCATGTAATAGAAAGAAAGAATTTCAGCTGGTTATAGTGAGAGTACAACCAGACTGAAGGTAACAATCAAGTCAGAACCGCCATTTTCAAGGACGCTTGGCAGTATTACAGGATGTAAGGAAAGAATAGCCTGGCAAACAATACCAAAGTCTAAGATTTCAAGAGTAAGGTAAAGAGGGAACAAGGAGAAATATTAATAATAACTTTTATATAGGGAAACAGTGGGAGAATCAGCCTCTGGACATTCACACTGTCTGTGAATCTTGGTGCCTGTAGGAGACATGACTCAATGGCCCATCTGCATCTTCGTTCCAGAAGGCTTTCCCTTAACCAGGGAATGTCACCCTGCCCTTGTACCGCTGGCCTCAAAGACCAGTGAGGAAAACCCCCAGGCGCTGGCATCGTCACTGCATGACAAAAGTTGGTGTTTAAATGTTTAATCCGGCTTCTTTGTCACTTGGCTGATTGTCTCTGAGGGTGCATTTTAACTGGATTCCGGACTTTTCCTGGAGGAATTTGGTTCTAGTCACTCATGGTGAAACTTTCTTGATAAGACATCTGTGTTGACTCTCTTCATTTCTCTTCTCGCTTTCCCACCTCCCCACTAATCTACAGAAAGAAGAATAGTGGGTGCCTAAGGATGGGAGAAGGGGCAGGATAGGGGGTGATTGCTAAAGGGTACTAGGTTCCTTTTTGAGATTTTTGCTTTCTGGATTTTGTTTTTGTTTTTTGGAGGGGGAGTTTTTTAGAGACAGGATCTCACTCTGTTGCTGAGGCTGGAGTGCAGTGGTGCTATCAGAGCTCATTGCAGCCTCAAACTCCTGGGCTCGAGTGATCCTTCCACCTCATCCTCCCAAGTGGCTGGGAGCACAGGTGCATGCCAATAAGCCCAGCTAATTTTTTTTTAAATTTTTTGTAGAGATGGAGTCTTGCTGTTCTGCCCAGACTGATCTTAAAGTCCTGGTCTCCAGACATCCTCCAGCCTTGTCCTCCCAAAGTGCTGGGGTTACAGGTGTGAGCCACCATGTCTGGCCCCTTTGTGGGATGATAAAAATATTTTAGTTAAATAGTGGTGACAGTTGCACAATTCTGTAAACATGCTAAAAGTCATTGAACGGTACAGTCTGTGGATTATATCTCAATTAAGCTGTAGGGGGAGAATGCTGACCTGGTGGTTGTGCATGACTGGAGAAAGAATCATGGTCTCAAAAGTATTGGAAATATGAACAATTATGAATATTATAGTCACATAAAAGGAAATAAATATTATTAACTTTGACAAGGAGAAAATACTGAATGATGAAATAAGAAAGAAGGGAGAGAAAAATAAGCTGTAGGGTGTATGTGCTAATTTCCAAATTTTTCATGGCAAGAACTAATCTTTAACCTGTCTAAAAACAAAAAATTAAAAAATTCATGATATGACTCCATCCTCATTGCTTTTGATAATTACTTTTCTTAATCTTATAGAGGTGTTTTTGGGAACTCATAGTGATAAAAATATTTTTGAGAATTTAACCCACTTTGATTTTTTAAATTTAATTATTATTATTATTATTATTTTATTTATTTATTTTTTTTTTGAGATGGAGTCTCACCCTATCACCTAGGCTGAAGTGCGGTGGCATGATCTCGGTTCACTGCAACCTCCACCTCCTAGGTTCAAGCCATTCCTCTTCCTCAGCCTCCTGAGTAGCTGGGATTACAGGCATGCACCACCATGCCTGGCTAATTTTGGTATTCTTAGCAGAGACGGGGTGTTGCTATGTTGGCCAGGTTGGTCTCGAATTCCTGACCTCAAGTAACTCACCTGCCTTGGCCTCCAGAAGTGCTGGGATTACAGGCGTGAGCCACTGCACCTAGCCTTAACACACTTTGAATTGTTTTTTTTTTTTGTTGTTCCATTATATTTTAGGAAAATTAAATTTAATAGAAATTATTTTTTAAAATACTATGTATAGAATAACCTTATATTTTCAAAACTGTCCTCTTGTTCATCTTTCTCTAGAATCATATGGCAAGTAATTACTGAATTATTATTTTGTGACATATTCACTACTGTGTGAACTTATATTTTGCAAAACTCTGTCTCTCCTCCTGTTCATCTTTCTCTACAGTCATATGGGGACATATTGAGGATGATAGCCACTTAACATTAAACATGGTAATTACCAGGATGTTGGATTATTGGTAAATTTACTCTATGCTTTGTCATTTTCTGCACTGATTAAATTTATCATGAGTTTGCAATTGTCAAAAAACTAATCAAGTTGAATTTAATATGTATATGTAAATAAAAATATATAATAACGCTGGCTGGGCATGGTGGCTTACATCTGTAATCCCAGCACTTTGTGAGGCTGAGTTGGGTGGATCACGAGGTCAGGAGATTGAGACCATCCTGGCCAACATGGTGAAACCCTATCTCTACTAAAAATACAAAAATTAGCTTGGTGTGGTGGCATGTGCCTGTAATCTCAGCTACTCAGGAGGCTGAGGAACGAGAATCACTTCAACCCAGAAGGCGGAGGTTGCAGTGAGCGAGATCGCGCCACTGCACTCCAGCCTGGTGACAGAGTGAGACTCCATCTCAAAAAAAAATGTAATAGGCTGTGGAATGCGACTGTCATTATTTTCTTGGAATTGCGGATAAATGGTTAAAGATAAAAACACTAGAGGACAAGCAATAGCTCATTTGTGTTCCCAAAAGCAACATGGTTGGGGTATGGGTGCATCTCCAGAGGACAGGAGCCCATGGGTAGGACGAGAGCTCAGCTGTAAGGCACATTACTGATGCAAAGAAGAGTGTCCACCAGAAGTCCCTGAGAGTGGGTGGCTAAGATGATCTCTACAGAACACAAACACGCTCAGTTTCAAAAGAGTGATCTTTTAGTGATCTTCAGCAACAGAAGCCTGTCAAAAGAAAAGAGAGAACCATAAACACAAAGGCTTCTCTTTTCTTTCCCCCTCTCTCCCACCTCCTTTCCTGTCCCCTTTCCTCCCTGTTCCTCCCTCCCCGTCCACTGGATCTCACTTACTATTCTTCTCTTCCCACACTCACCTCAAAAGAGCTCTCCCTCTCTCTCTGGATCTCCTGGGATAATGTCTCCCATGAATTTATGCTTTTATCAAGCCTTGAAAAGAGTCTGTCCTCAAACATCTTCTGATTTAGACTGTTCAACTGCCCTCGAATCAAAGAAGCTCTTGACTTGGATAAAGGAAAAAATGCATAGAACACTCAATCTTCCTTATTTATTTTTCACAGTAGTGAATATGTCACAAAATAATAATTCAGTAATTACTTGCCACAGAGATGAAGATTTTCTCCTTTGGGAGTCAAATAATTTTTGTTCAGACTTAATTTAACTTAGAATATAGGTAACCCAACAGATTCAGTGGTTTCTACCTTTTAAAGTTTTGTTGAAATTGTAATTCTTTCTCTCCCTCTGTGAAGGATGTATGTGTTTGTGCAATGAAGATATGTGGTAGTTTTATTTTGTGTTCGTTTTCCTGTAGAAAGTAAAACCTAGGAGTGTTTAAGAGGTGATAATATTATTCAGACAACAGGAAGCTATCCTTTCTGAACTCAGAGCAAACTCATCTTGTCTTCATCTAGGGCCATGCTCTCCTTTGCGACTTTCTTGAGTTTCCCTCTGAATTCTCCTTTTCTGAAAGGAAAAAGTAAAATCTAAACTAGGTCAATACACAGTGAGTATGAACAACACACCCACACCAAGGTCTCTATTTGATCGTCCACCTGTTTTGCTTGTCACTGAAAGTAAAAGAAATATGGTGATAATGGGTGCATGGTAAAAAGTACTGGGTATGGTGAAACAAGCAAGTCACAGAATGGTACCCTGCTATCAATTGTAGGTGTATAGGTGTACCCTGCTGTCAATTGTATCCAACTGACAGGCTATGGAGAAGACTAGAACATAATACGCAAAATGGAGACAGCAATTGTGATGAGGAGTTAAAACTATAGTAGATAATTACCCCTAGTTCTCGATTTTTTTGTAATGTTATGACAAAAAAGAAAGATGGCAGAGAAGAAAGATGAAGATCTTTAGAGCATTGTCCCATGTTGTAACTCTGGCCTTCCATATCCATAGCTGGTTTAGCTTCTCCGAGCTTCGTTTTATATTCTGTAAATCTGGAAAAGTAGCAAAAATATTGCGTAGCTCTTATGAAGATGAGAAATCAAAATAAAGTATTATGTATGCCTAGAAGATATTGTCTAAGAAATAAAGATATATCTGTATTGGTATTATAATTAGTACATATGACTATAAATAAATTTTGTGTATAAAAAATACACAAAATGTTTGATGCAAGTGTCTCATATGAATTCTGCAGAAGGAAAAGTTTCTACCAGAACTCCATTAGAAAACAAGAGAAAGCTTGTCATATTAGTTAAGAATTCAGACAAAATCTAAAAAGGGTTCCTTTCTCTATCAAATCTGCAAAAATGTACTGAGCACAGCTACATAACAAGCATGTACTTGATGGCATATGGCATGCTAAGACAGATAAAGCACAGCCCCTGGCTTCCAATAGTTCACTGTCTAGTGAGGCATGCACATTTGTTCACAAATAACCACAGGACAAAGAAGAAAATGACTACAAAGGAGAACTAAGATTTATTGACTTTTTACCTCGTGTCACACATTCTGTTAAGCAATTTACATAGAAGTATATTTGAGTATCTCCAATTTACCAAGGCCCAAGAAAGGCTAAGTAAATTCTCTAAAGCCACTTAGGTAGAGAACAGCGGTGCTAGAGCTAACACCGAAGAAACTGAGGTCAAAGACAGACTTCTTTCATACAAGGGTAGAGGACAGGGAAATTAATTCTGTCTTGGGAAAGACAGGGTAGGATAGAGAAAACTGGGGAGAGAAGCCTTTTAGCTGGATCATTGAAGAATGAGTGGGATTTTGATAATAATGATTTCCATTGCAAGTGGAAGGAATAGCGGGAAGAGAGGCAGGGAGGCGTGAGGTTGCAGAGTGCAGCTAATATCCACCACCAGAATCTGGGGTGGCTCATTTCCAGCATTCATGCAAGGAGAGTATGGGGGTGAAACTGACCCCATAAATTATAAGCAGTGTCATGTGAATCAAATAATACATTTTATTACTGAAGGAACAATCAGGAGTAATGGACTACTCTTGGAAACAGTCTACATCTTTCACAACTAAAATAAAATTTAGAAATTCAATCTGTAGAATGACAAGGTGAGAAGAAATAAAGGAAATATCTTCGTCTCTGAGAAAAAAGGGAAATTTTATATATATATATATATACACACACATATATATATTTAAAAAACCTTAAGTACAAGAGCATTTACTCCGAATTTTTCAAAATAGAAACCCATATCCCCGAAAGATATATTTATTTCTTGGTGTGTGTAGGAGGTTAAATAATGTCTCTCTAAAATTCTTGCTCACTCAGAACTTAAGAATGTGACCTTATTTGGAAACAGGGGCTTTGCAAATGCAGATAACATAAAATCATAATGTATTAGGGTAAGCCCTAAATCCAATGATTGGTGCCTTTATAAAAAGGCCATATGGGTTGCATGCGGTGGCTCGCGCCTGTAATCCCAGCACTTTGGGAGGCCGAGGCGGGTGGATCACAAGGTCAGGAGTTTGAGACCAGCCTGGCCAACATGGTGAAACCTTGTCTCTACTAAAAATACAAAAAATTAGCTGGGCATGGTGGCAGGCGCTTATAATCCCAGCTACTTGGAAGGCCAAGGCAGGAGAATCGTTTGAACCTGGGACGCAGAGGATGCAGTGAGCCGAGATAGCGCTATTGCATTCCAGCCTGGGTGACAGGGTGAGACTCCATATGGAAAGAAAAAAAAGGCCATATGAAGACACAGAGATAGACACTGAGGGAAGATGGTCATGTGAAAATGAAATCAGAAATCAGGGCGAAGAATCTGCAAACCAGAGAGCACATAGGATTTCTAGTAACCACCAGAAGCTAGGAAGAGGCAAGGAAGAATCCCTCTGTAGAATCTAGAGGGAAGAGGACCCTGCTGAGACCTTGATTTCAGACTTCTACTTTTCCAAATTGTGAGAGAACACATTTCTGTTGTTTTAAGCCACCCAGTTTGTGGTACTTTTTTACGGCAGCCCTAGCAAACTAATACAATGGGCAGTTGAAAGTCTTAAGTAACTCATAACAAAATAAATTTGGTCACAATATGGCAGTTTTAGCCCATTTTAGTAGACGTTAGAAACCTTAGAGGTCATGGACTTTATGAAGACAGGTGCTACAAAGCTCCAAACAGCTGTCTGTTGGAAACAGCACAAAAACATGGATTCAGTAAATCAAGTTTACTCATTTTTTTGTATGCTAGACCTTCTTCATTTGTTCTGTAATAGTAGACGCTAAGACCAGCTAAAAGTAAGAGAAAAACTAGTTACCTACCTCTCTCTTTCTCTACCTCCCTTTCCCACATCTGTCCATCCCCTCATCCATCTATCTATCCACCCATTCTTTCATCTCTCATCCAGTCATTCATTTACATAACATAGAATTAAATCAGAATATGACAGGGACACTGAATCTACAGGCATCCATGAAATAGTCAATAGAGTCGTGGCCGGGAGAAAAGAAAATAACTTTAAAGAAAGACTTCAACTAACCAGAAATTAGACACATTTGACTCACATAGGTTCTCATGCTGAGAAAGTTTATTTGTCAATATAGCTGAAGAAATTATAGGCATATCCATGTGGAAAAAGGGCCTGAAGGGGAAAAAAACCATAACCCAGGCATTCTGTAAGGAGAACTATGCCAAATAGAAGAGCTTCAAAGTCCTGTGAAACTCTGAAACTCTTGGGCTAGAATTCTATGTCTCACCAACTTTCTTTCACTTCATCTGCCAGTCCCTCTTCTCTCCCAGCTATGAATTCACAGTCAGGCAGTGTCAGTATATGCGGTGTGTTGCAGTGAAAATGCAAACACATTTTCTATAATGAACATATGGGAGACTCCAGTTGAAAAGAGTTCCGATTCTATCCCAAGCATGTTATTGGCTATGACTGCAGGGAAGCAGGCAGCAGACGGAACCAGGAAGCATGAAGGCAAGAAAGGAAGGATGTGTACTTGACTGCTGTTTCAAGATCCTGAGTCCTGCCATGCCATGCTGCAGCCTCTTTCCCAAATCAAACTGCCTTGCTGGGTGACTTTCTGGTTATTTAATACGTATCTTTCATTCTACAGCCCATGGCCTTACATAAGGGGAAATAACTAACATAAATTGTATGTGGCTTGAAATTTGTATATAGGTATCAGTATTTTTAAATTTTTTTAAATATGAAAAAATTAGGTATTCCAAAATTGAAGTAAATATACAAGTAACTTTGCATATTTATATGTAGGCAAACAATTGTTAATATTTTTATATTTTTTCTTCATATGTGCATTCTTTATGTGCATAAATATAAGCATGTGCATATGTACATATATGTACACATTTATATATATATATAAAACCATATTAATACAGTACACTTTATCGTTAAAGGCAAGGACATTCTGATACATAATCTCTATATAGCCATAGGTATTTTTGAAAAGCTTTATCATGCCTTGCTATCAGTTTCACCAGGGTGATACAGATTCAAAATGACAATAAATTAAAATTATTTCTCTCCCCCAAATCAAATTACTTGTTTAAATGTCAACTCAAGAATGTTTCCTTCAAGATCCATCTTTTCCTTTTGATGTGGAAGAAGACCTCTATCTATACAGATGTGTCAGTGGTGAGCACAACCATGGGAAATGCTGTGAGTCAAATAAATAGCATTATTGTTGACTGCGCAGAGATAACTAAAGGTCATAGAAGAAGCTGTCAGTTTGGTACATCAGAAAACTGCAACTGTCTACTTAGTCAAGGATATTACATCCAAATAAAATTGCACCTGCTGATATGTAATAATTTCTCTTCCAGCAATGAGGTATCCTGCAGTGAAACAGAATGCTTTGAAATAGATGTATAAGAGCTTATAATCATCACTTTCTCTTAGGTTTGTAGAGGATTTCTTCATTTGTGGTGAATGAGATGTGTTTTTATTGCATTACATGATGAAGGAGCATGAGGACATGGGAAGCCGTGAGTGGGATTAGAGTTAGCACAGGAGGAAGTGTAAGATAGTACCACAGTTTGGGGTGCACTTCTCCATATTGCACAGGGTGTGATAACTAGTCGGTTGCTCCTCTAAAGTTCAAGGACCTCTTCAAGCTTACTTTCTCATTGAATGTTTCAAAGGACTTTACTGAATGTCCACCTGTCCTATCCTGTTGACTGTTTCTTTGTAGGAATTTTGCTCACATACTTATTTCAATATGTTCTATAATAAGTGGAGAGACAATGAAAAATCTCTAGGAATAATTTTATTTCCTTTAAATGTGGTATTTCAAAACTTGTTCCTTGTGACACGGGAAATCAGTTAAGCACTGGTCCTGTGGAGTAAGCTGAATTCCAAAGTCTTTCTCTTTCAATGACCTTTACAGTCTCCCTGCTAGGCCTATTTTAGCTCCATGTGCAAATCTAAGTGGTTGAGACATCAGGAAAGAATGGTTTCCTCAGGACTGTGAACAGAAAAACTTAAGTACTACCATATAAAATTGAATACTCTAAATCTTCTCTAACTTCCCCTATCTTGTCTTTCTCCATTTCTATTTAGTCTCTGGACTCCTAAACCATATTTCAGATATTTTCCTCACAATTCTGTGGAAAAATGGATCTGTTTTATGAACAGAAGTTTCTTGGAAGGGCCATCTTCTATTTATATGATAACTATCTCTGCATACATAATGATTTTACCTTAGATCATAAAATTTACTTTAAAAACTCTTTTCTATCTATGAAATGATCTGAATTAGCATCATTACAGGGCTTATCATGGAACATCTTACCTACTTATGCAATTTCAAAGTCTAGAAAGCTAGAGTGAACACAGTAGACCTTCAACATTCACTATTTTAGCATTCACAACGTTGATTATTGGTGTAGAAGGTGCAAGACATAGAGTGACTGGTAATTTTGCTGCAGCAAGAAATTAAATTGACATAGACCAAGATGCTAGTTTGTATGAATGCCATTTTACTAGTGAAAGCAGCTAACAAATTGTGCAGAGTCTGCATCTCAACAAGCTTTCATATTATCCATTCAATTTCATACATGCAATAACACAAATGTATTTTTTGTGAGAAAAATGTTAAGTCCGGAGGAAAAAAAAAAATCTGTAAAAAAATGGAAAATACTGTTACTTTGTCATGTGAAGACACGTGGTTAAAAACCAGGTGCCAAGGGTCTTCTGGAATTGGTTGGGATGGTAATATGATCTTACCAATGGTGCATGCATATTGATATCCTTAGTTAGAGCTGTGACAGGAAATCTTCACATGCCTTCCTGAATCTAATTATCACAGAACAAAGGTTTTTATACTAGGCTACCCATGTGGGGAAAAAAAAGTCTGCATTCCCAATTGCAGCTGCCAAGACCTGCTATTCTACTGCATCCCTGCCCTTCCCAAGCTGCGGAAGAACTGAGGGGAAACAGACCTAGGCGGTTTCTTAAATTGTATTGTAAAGGAAAGATAGCAATGGGATATAAAATCTAGGAGAGAAGTCAAGGAAAACACCATACATTATTAGAGGGCAAATAAAATGCTCAAAATTATACCCATCAGAAATAGATGAGTTATTTTTTTAATTGGGATAAGCACGGAAGGCCAAATTTCTTTAGAAATAAAAAGGCGAAACAGAAAGGAATATAGCACATAAGAGAAAGCTGAAGAACGTACTGCAACAGAAGACTTATCCCAGAAAACAAAAGAAAATTGTGAGCAACAAATGCATTTCTCACAGAAATAAAACATAGACTCTACGAGATGGGAACTTAAAGTAGAAAAAGAAGAGATCAAACATGAGACCTTTTGACAACAAAATGTGATGAAAAAACAATGTGACAACAGAAGAAAAGCTTCCATTCATAAGAACGGCAACAAAATATCTAGAAACAAATCAAATGCTAAAAATGCAGAACCATTCTGAAGAAAAGGTAATGCTAATGAGGCACATATAGGAAGAGTTGGCTAAATGTGTATATATGCATAATTCATGATTAAGAAGTCTTAATAAAATTAAGATGCTTATACTTACTAAAAATCCTCCAAAGTCAGCTGAAACTGAAGTAAAATTTAAAAATACCATTATTTTGGAATGACAAAAATATTTCTAAATTAACCTGAATGCATAAATACGCAGTAGCCAGAAACTTTCTGAAAGGACAAACACGAGTTAAGGCTCATTCTATCATATATTAAAATACATTACAGATCCACAATATTTAAAACAGCATGGCTACAGCCTGTATTAGTCTATTCTCATACTGCTGTGAAGAAATACCTGAGACTGGGTAATTTATAAAGAAAAAGAGGTTTAATGGACTCACAGTTTCACATGGCTGAGGAGGCCTCACAATCATGGTGGAAGGCAAAGGAGGAGCAAAGGCACATGTTACATGGCAAAAGGCAAGAAAGCATGTGCGACAGAACTACCATTTATAAAAACATCAGATCTCATGAGACTTATTCACTATCACCACTATCACCACTATCACATGGGAAAAACCCATCTCCATAATTCAATTACCTCCCGCAACATGTGGGGATTATGGGAGCTACAATTCAAGTTGAGACTTGGGTGGGGACACAGCCAAACCATATCACAGACCCTAATGTATATTAATATATTCTGGAGTTTGGAATAAGAAATGGTCAGCACTTCCCGCTTCTTTAAATGACCAGCAAAAGATGGAATTTTATCTCCAGAATGTCTTCAGCTCATTTTACGTAAAAAACGACTGTCTCTTCAGTATAAATGTATGCTTGTCAATCTCTCCATCCTCAAAAATCTCCAAAATACTAAGCTAAATCAATCGCTTTGTAGTCAGTATTCTGTATAGATCAAATCTATATTTGTTTCCTGTTACTACTGTAACAAATTACCACAAACAATAAACAATACCTTCAAGCAATACACATTTATTCCTTAGAGTTCTTGAGGTCAGAGTCCTAACTTAGTCTTAAAGAGCTAAAATCAAGATGTTGACAGGACTGTCTCCTTCTGGAGGCTCTGGGGAGAAGCTGTTTCTTCCCTTCTCTGGTTTCCGGAGGCTGTTCTCATTCTTTGACTGACCCCAGGTCATACAGCCTTTTTGTTCCCTCCTTCCATCACCATGCATCTTTTCTCTCTGATTTGGATCCTCCCGCCTGCCTCTTATGAAGACCTTTGTGATTATATGGGGCCCACCTAGATAGTACAGCATAATCACTTCAAAATCTATAATTTAATCCCAGCCATAAAGTTTTTCTTACCATGTAACATAACAGATTCACAGGTGCCAGTGATTAGAATGTAGACACTTTCATAGGGGAGAGAAAGGAGCCTTGTTGTACCTACCACATTCTCTTTTGCTATCATCCTAATTATCTGGTTATTAAAAATCTGAAAAAACTAATGCCAGTCATATCCATATATGTATGTGCATTTGTGACACTGGAGCAATGAAGAAAATTTTCCTGGATGCTGCTGAATCTTATATGTATCATTAGCTTAGTCAGTTAGCTCTGTTTTAAAATAAATCAATAGACACTGAAAAACTACTTTGGCTGGGTGTGGTGACTCATGCCTGTAATCACAGCACTTTGGGAGGATAAACCTGGAGTATTACTTGAGGCCAGGAGTTTGAGACCAGCCTGGGCCACACTGCAAGACCCTGTCACTACAGAAAGTTTTAAAAATTAGCCAGGCATAATGGTGCATACCTATAGTCCTAGCTACTCAGGGGGCTGAAATGAGAGGATTGCTTAATCCCAGGAGTTTGAGGCTACAGTGAGCTATGAGGGTGCCACTGCACTGTGTGTCAGAGCAAGACCCTATCTCTAAATAAGTAATGATTTGCTCTTTAACAAATGAGAGAAATTATCTAATATTTTCTGTTGCTTTGCCTTTGTTCAATCATTTTATGCTTATATAGTGAATACCTATTAATATAGAAAAATAAAAATAATTATTAGGATATAATTATAATCATAGTAGCTGTCATTTATTAAGTGCTTTCTATGGGTCATTGTGCTAAATTGCATGAATGATTTATTTCTAATCATTCTAAAATCAGGATATTATTTCCCACTATATACAGATGAAAACACTAAAAAATCTTAAAAGAGTTGCAAGCAAGTAGGTATTAGGAAAAATATTTCAACTTAATGACTCTAAGGACCCTAACTTTACAATCTACCTTTGCTCCTAGTACTTGCACAAGGCGCTAGACAACAGGAAGCAATGGCAGGACCTGTTGCCCCATGCTTCTGTTCCATTGGTGACCCAGACTAATAAGAGACAAGAACAAAAGGGTAAAACATGTGCTGTGACAGAAGACGAGAATGTGACAGAAGCTCACAGGTAGGCTTGTAGCCCAGACAGAAACAGGGTACCATCTTTCCAGGAGGCAGCTGAGGACTGAAGAAGGGGTACAAGGGCAGGTTGCATAGCAGTGGGATGAGGACTGCAGGCTGATTCAACAGAATGAGCAAATGCCTGGAGGCAAGAGAACATGGAGAGTCAAAGAGATTAAGAGAAATTCATTATGGCTGGATGATAAATGTCAAGGAGAGGATAGCAAATGACCGGGAAAGTATGCCTGGGCCAAATTATGCAAGACCTTGTAAATCATGTTAAGGAGTTTGAACTTCATCAGAACTTCATCCAAGGGTCAGGTCAGTCCCTTTAAAAGTTTTCAGCCAGGAGTTATTTGATACTTGAGCAAATTTGCATATTAGAATGAGAGGAAGCATGACTTTGATTGGGACAATGCTGGGAAGAGCGAGGCCAGCCAGTCAGCTGTTGTAGGTCTTCAGTCATTATGGAGGTGTTGCAAAGCTAATATTTTCATATTAACACATACATGGAAATATTGTGAAGAAAAAGGCAAAATTCGCATGGATTTTAAATATAAAGCATCCAGCTTCAAAGAAATCTCATACTTGCAAAACAATCCCGAAGTCTGTTGCTCCAGCTCCCTCGCTGCACCTTCCCTCACCCCTGAGTATATTCTGCACTGCCAGATGGAATACGTCACTGGGCAACGCCGCAGATGCACAAGGATTTTGTATGGTGCAGTAGCCTGGTATCTCCCTAAAATAAAGCCTGCAGGAAGGTATTTTATTTGCAAATGGTTCCAAGGAGCCAGTGTGAGGGGCAGGAGAGTGAAGTAGGGAAGGAAAGCAAATACAAGAAGTCATTTTCATTTTGGTGGAAACTTCTGAGGTGCCTAAGGAAATGCATCTTAGAACTTTTCTTTATGGAGATGACCTAGGAATCACATTTGTCTTCCATCACCCGGGTTTCCATTACTCATTGCTCAAGGGTGGCAGTTCCATGAATCAGTGCCTAGGGGGTTGCCACAGGGGTCCAAGCTGAGTAGCTCTAGGCAGGGCATTGGGGGTCCATAGCGCAGGCCCACAGTGAGGCCCCAGCAAACTCTACTTGTATGAAGCTAGTTAAAGCTTACATAGAAGCAATTGCCACAGCCACACCAGATTCAGGGTGGAGCTGTGATTGTAATAGCGCTCGCTGCTCTCTGAAGTCCTTTTTTATTGTATTTTTCATGTGTGTATTGCCTTTCTCACCCATCAGACTGCAAGATCAAGTTGTCTTTTTCTGTTTAAACTGCCACCACTTCAGTTGTGGAAATCTATCTGCCTTACACTAGATGCTTAAACATTTTTTCACTGAGGAGTGACTGTGAAGTCCCAAGTGTCTGCCATGTATATGGTTGCCTCTTTAAGATGGTGGGTGAGACTAGATTTTTTGCATTTGATTTTTCCACTTTCAGTGCTGAAGTTCGCACAGTCTGCTACTGAGGGAATACGGTAGCTGCAGCAGATTGGACAGAAGACCATTTCAAGGCTGGAAGGCAACTATACACATAGATCAAGAGAAATGTTGATTTCTTAGCCACCATGAAGTATTCTATCAGGTGCAGTCACTCCACATTGGATGATTCCAAAGTAACCCATTAAATCCCGTTCTTTGGAAAGTATGCATTCAGGAGCAAAAGAAAAGGGGCCTCTCCCAGCTCCACGTTTTTCCCCTGACTGATGCTGGGCCACTCATCTTATTGTTTATGAAGCTTTCTGCATATCTCAGAAACAGAAATTTGAAACTAGGGGGAAGCATACTGATGATAAGAAAAATGGCACTGTTTCAAAACCCCTTCCTGTCTTGAATAACTCAACCGACAGGTCTGGTAAAAATTGATTCTTGGCAGGGCGCCGTGGCTCATACCTGTAATCCCAGCACTTCGGGAGGCTGAGGCAGGCGGATTACTTGAGGTCAGGAATTTGTGACCAGTCTGGCCTACGTAGCGAAACCCCGTCTCTACTAAAAGTACAAAAGTTAGCAGGGCGTGGTGGTGCCCACCTGTAATCCCAGCTACTCGGGAGGCTGAGGCAGGAGGGTTGCTTGATCCTGGGAGGCAGGCTTGCAGTGAGCCAAGATTGTGCCACTGCACTCCAGCCTGGATGACAGAGTGAGACTCTGTCACAAAACAAAAAAACATTCTAGCCAAGTTTGTATTCTGTTCACAGGCATCATTAGAGATCACATTCTAATATTGTGTTGTATACCAATTTCCAACCAAATTTACATTTTAGGATGGGAAGCAGATTTAGAACTCATCCTTTTTTGCTGTCTCCCTCCCATCAACCCTCTTCAGCCAGCCACATATGTGGCCAACAGGAAATTAAGGCTCAGAAAAGTGAAGTAACCGCTCTGTTACCCAGCTACTTTGTGGCAGAAACAAAATGAGAGTCTTTCTGTGTGGTATAGTTCTTGTTTCAGAGCAATTCAGTAGGGTATGGGTTACTGATAATGTTAAAGTGGCAGGTTTGATTTTTGTGTATAGGCCATGGATTCTTCCCTGCTTCCACCAACCTCCCTAAAACACAGAAACTAGCCTACAAATGCCTTGAGGGTTAGAAATGTGTCTTTTATCCAGTGCCTGGCACATTGTAGGATCTCAAAAAATATTTGTTGTAAAATGAATTTCTCTGGCTGTGGTATTAGTCATCCCGAAGGAGGATAATAACCCTTTTCCCCAAATACATTTTTCTCTGCTATCCTGGTTACTTTCTCCTGTCTTTGTTTATAGTCAATCAATATTGCTATTAAGGCGCCTCCAGCTTTGTTGTATTTGGGTTCGGAGCCTTGTCTGTTGGACAGCCTGACTTACCACAGAGATACCAAACACCCTTTCAAAATCTATTACTGGGTCAAGCCTCAACTCTACTACTTTAAAAATCATTTCTCCAAGGTTTGCTTTAAAGTTTTCTTTCTCTCCATGTCAGCAGGATAGCTGTGAATTTCTTATTTTCAGCAAGCCCTCCTTTGAGTAATGGTGACCCAGTAAGAGGGATTTTCACATACGGTAAAACCTTTCTGTCAGAGGTTTAGACTTTCTCCCATTCATCTAGCTTAGAAAAGGACTCTTTTTTTTTTTTTTTTTTTTTTTTTTTGCTCAGTTTCTGTAATTATCATTACTGCCTTGACTAATGCCAGTGTAAAGCCCAAGTCTAGCAATATAAGATAGACTAAACAGAATTTCATTGCAAGGTAAAAATTGTATTCTTTGTAAATATGTTTCTTGCTAAGGATACCCATTGTTAGGTGCTAAAGGGATAGCTACCAAGGAATATATTTAATAGCATAATTTTAAAATAATGCCATTGATTTGTGTAACTCTGGACTTAGAATTTGTACCTTATTTTACACATTGATTTGTTTCCCTTATATTTACATACACATAAAAATAAAGCAGGTATAATGTTCTTTGAGAAATATACAAAGAAAAGTTTATACCAAGTTTATCAGTTCACTGGGTCTCACCTCTGGTGAATTGAAGCTAGTCCTCTGGAGGGAGTAGAATTCGGAAAAAAGGGATTAGAGAATGTTGAAAGGCCATAGAGTATTGAAGCCATGAAAAATTTGGCAAAATTGGTTTCCAAAATCCTACTGGGAGGAACCAAGACCATTTTGGGGGTTTGAGGGAAACAGTGGCATCAAATGTAAGGAATGAGACAAGAGCAGGAAGAGAATAGCATTGACACTGAAAAAGTCAGAAGCAGAGTTAGATATGAATAACCAATAATTGAGCCACGAAGAAAAAAAGCTTATGATGACCCAGCCAACAAACTTGTGCCAAAGGGCAATCTTAGTTGCCAATAGCAATGCTGTATCTATCTATGTGTTTGATGAACAGCTAGCTCTTCTGTAAATGTTTTTCCATTTGTGTCAGTGAAGAAATCTATAAACAATTGCCACCGAATAGTAAATGTCACCATTTAAGTTGTTCAGCAAATCTTTATTAAGGATTACGGTGAGGAGCCATTAGATTAGGTACTGTGCTTGTTCAAAAAATGAGTTAGAGATGGTAGCTGTCCTTGAAAACATACAACCATAAAGGGAGAAAAGTAGAAAATAAGTGTAGAACAGGGCTGTTTATGATCATTTTAGTAATAAGCACCTATTATATGCTAGACACTGTTTTAAATTCCTTCTAGGAATTACACGGACAACTGTTAGAAGAGATTAAGAGAGATAACAACTGTCTATGTGATTAGAGGAAAAGGTATAGGTTGAAAGTATGGATAGAATTTCCATGGATGCAGTGGTTTCACTAGAGTGTTCCACTCAAATAAATTGAACCAGGAAAAATAAGGAGGGCAAATACTATAAAGCACCTGGAGGAAAAAGCTGAATGGAAGCTGTGATGGCACAGAGATGTATTTTAGGAAGCAGGGGTTTCTGCATCAGCTTTGATACTAAGCCAAAAGGTTTGATTTTTATTTTGTAGGCACTGGGGAACTATTGAAGGTTACGGAGGACAGACTCACATGATAGAAACTGATTAATCTAGAGGACTGAGAGTAGATGAGAAAACATCAGGTAGCCATGACAATAGCTCAGACCCAAAACAACAAGGCCAATAGAAGGGAAGATAAGGGAGGGATTCCAGAAGGTAGCCTTATGGGCTTTAAGTCATCACTATCCAGTTGGTTATCTCTACAAAGGGTCCCACCACCATGCATTTTTTTTTTGCAATAACTTGCATATCCATAGAGATGTTCTAAGCATCATTTGGGAAGCAACTTGTAACTACGAATACTGAAGTGTGCTTCTAGCGGTCTTTTATAAAGCAGACTTCTCAAGGGTAAGCTGTGATGTAAGCTGTGAAAATGGTTACATACAAAATCCACAGATTTCTAACCAGAATGCTTATAGAACTCATTATTCAATTTCAAGAGTGTGCCATTTGTTCTGGAACAAAAATAGGACCAATATCAATGAAGCAGTGTTTTGAAGTTTTTGGGCATGATTACATATCTTGGGAAAATGTTAATATTTGGTAGACACGGCCAAGAAAATACTGTTTGTAAAAGAAAGGTCACTTCTAAATTCTTGCGTATAGATTGAGGAGTATTATGTAACTTTTGGTTTCTACAGTGGAATTTTCTCTTTCTATTCCATTCCCTTTCTTCTCTCAAAACCCAATGGCAAGGAATGGGGAGGAAGAGAAATGCATAAGGCGCGTTGCTTCAAGTGTACCTTACTCAAGACAACGTATGTAGACAACCGGAAGAGTGAGCACTCTCATTTCTCAGGACCCGATTCCTTCCAGCCAATAAACAGATTATACCACAGTGAAATACAACTATGTTGTTCAAGCAATGGGTATGAGCTGCACCAAATACTTGACAGGTGTGCACCCTCTCATTAACCCTTATAAACAGGATTTCAATTCTTTCCCTCAACACCTTCTTTAAAAGACATAAACCCCTCCAAACCCCTCCCCAGGTCTTTCTTCAAAAAAGTTTCTCCTACAAATGACTGTTGAATTTACACGTCGGTTTTTTTTTATTAAAATGCTAGTGGCTTGTAGAGATCCCCTTGTTGCCAGGAATAACAGGAGAGATTTATGTGTGGTGTCGCCTTTACTAAAACCTTAACCCCTCCTGGCAAAAGTACCACTGAATTCCTGGTTCACTCCACTCCTGCCATCAATGAAACAAAATATTCCACAATTTTAGCAGTTCCCACTTCCTGTTTTATCTCCATTTTATGAGATCCAGCTTTCCAGAATATGTTTGGTGATTATTTTACTTAATCACTTTATTTCTACTGACAAAAAAATTAATACTTTTCCAGGACTTATATAATAAATCCTCTTCTGAATTTTTCCAGTAATTGATATTTTCTGCTCCATATTTCCATATAACAGAAAATTAATATAGGTTCAAATTAGTGAATTATAGTAATTAACCTTGTTATCCTTATGGGCTCACTTTAAGCCTAACAACAACTTATTTTCATTTTCTGAATTGCCTTCCAAAAAAGTTATATAGTAATTTTTATACTCTTAAAAAACATTAGCAGAGTCATGGTTCAAACTCAGGACTGTTGAATTCAATTGTCATATTCTAATGGTAAAAGAAATAGGGAGTGCCTTGTGCCATCCTTACACACACACACCAACAATATTAAATGCACAGGTGAGCATGTGATCAAGAATCACACACATTTTAGGAAAACCAATAGAAAGCACAGGAAATACAAGCAGGAGAGCTAAAACTTCAGAGAAATAGAATTAATTATGTAAGTCAAAGGAGCGTTCAGAAGAAGAATAATTAGTCCCTAGAGGAATGTGAGATGACTCTTCATGAGATAAGAGCTGGTTTTAAAAACCTGTCTACTAGAGATCAATGGAGTAAATGAAATTAAAACTTTGATGAAATAGTAAAATAAAGTCATAAGCTGAGACATCAAGTAAAATGATTCTATTAGTATCAATGTAGGAGAATAAAGAAATTGAAAGGATAAAATAAAATATAAAGGCCATGGAGTAATGATACGGACATTCCAATATCATTTAATAATAATTCCGGGACACTATAAATAGGAGAGGAAGATTTTAATCGTGAGGAGAGTCTGCAGTATGGGTGGCAAGGTAAACTTTATTGAGAAGAGGTAGTTATTGATAACATTTCTCGATGTTATTCCCAATCAATGTGAATAGATTAAATTTCCTTGTTAAAAGATGAAGGCATTGGATTGAGTACATGAATAACTAAACAAGGAGAGAAAGAATCCAGCAATATAAAGTTTACAAAGAACACAATTCAAACGAAATAAGACAAGAAAGGGCAAAATGAAAGTGAAAAGGATGTCTTTTGACTGCCTTCAAAAGGCATTCAAAAATCCCATTTGTGTACATACACCTCTAACACAGCAGATACCGCTCTACACTGTGATACTTGTAAACACAGTAAGAGGCCTTTATTTCTGGGTTTTATTTTGTTGCTTTGTTTTGTTTCTTTTTTAGTCCCTAGAATAGCAGTATTACTTGGCATTTTCTTATAACAAATGAAAAAGAAAACCAAAATAATCATCATTTATCTGCATTTGAATGTTCAGCATAGGCTAGCATTTCAGTTAATTGAATAAAAATACAACAAAATTCTTTACTCTGAATAATTAGTTCCTGGCTGGCTTTTGTGAACAATCATAATAATGAGCAATGGTTGTTTTTTTCCATTGCCAACTACATCTCATATCTTAAATTATCATCAAAAAAACACTTGAGAAAAATTCAGTCTTCTTCCTGTTTGGGAGGTTTCTATATAACTTCACCTTTCCCCTCTATTTAATTCAATAAATATTTATCAAGCACTAAAGTACACAACTTACTATGCTAGGTGCCATGATTCCATTATCTATCAACCAAAAAAAGGCACTCATCTTCAAGTTGACAATCTGGTAGAGGACAGAAAAATAAACTTGGCCTCCTTGTATTAAAGTATCTGTTAACACGTATTTATTGTAC
The DNA here is from genome assembly GCF_006542625.1 of Nomascus leucogenys. Taxonomy (NCBI): domain Eukaryota; kingdom Metazoa; phylum Chordata; class Mammalia; order Primates; family Hylobatidae; genus Nomascus; species Nomascus leucogenys. The sequence goes on along the minus strand of NC_044381.1, from coordinate 54,594,440 downwards.
ACCTGTTACATGCCAGGGCAGATCTGCAGTATAAGATGGGGATGCGAATAGTGTTCCTGCTAATTGTGTGTCATGATATTTGCTATGGAACTGAGGATAGGGAGGAAACAAAAGAGACAAGGTAGCTGCCCTCAAAGAGCTTGCATTCAAGCCCAGAGAGTAATGGGAGACAGAAAATGAAAGCAGAAGTTGTAAAAGTATAGATGCTAAATTATGAGGCCCTTGATGAGATATATTGTACATTATTGAATCAGAAGTGCAAAGGTATTGATTTTTTGAAGAATAAACTCTACATTTGCTATGACAGCATCTTGGTCACAGGCAATTATTAAACATTCATTCTTTTAATATTAGCAGAACTCAGAAAGTTTTCAGCTGCTCGCTCTAATCTGGTAGTACTCCTGCCTGTCTTGACTTTCTGTCGGTCTGTGACTCGGGGACTCTATCTCGCTGCTTCTTTTTGGTTCTCTTCAATGAAATGGCACCTAGAAAACAAATTGCTTCTTTTGTCTGCAGCTGGCTTGTTCACATTGGGGCTTTAGATATGAACAAACCTGAAGATGTCAGGCTGTATAAACACTCAAGAGAAAGATGTGTTCACAGAGGCTCCTGCTCTGGAAAATTATATGCTACTTCCAAAATGCTTTGCCACATTTAAAAGTGTAATTATACCCTTCTTCTTAATAACTGACATGACGTATGTTTACATGTGTTTTAGCTGACTTATGATAGTACACAGTCGTGTGTTGTACGTTTGGTAGCAACATCTACAATTTCATGGGAAAAACATCTGAAGCTGTCTGTTGATGTTGCCCTACTGTTTTACAATAAATAATGCAACCTGCAAATTTCATAATACTTTTTAATCTTTGTATAATGAATTTAATTGTCATTTTCTCTTGTTGGTTGCGAGAACTATTTGCTCAACCACACTGACCTTGTTTCAGATTTATTTGTTTTTCTTTGGCTGTTTCTTCCTTTGGTTGGAATTTCTAGAGCAGCACTGTTCAACAGAATTCACTGCAATGATAAGAAATGTTTTGTGTCTGCATTGTTCAATATGGTAGCCACTGGCCACACATGGCCATCCAGCTCTTGAAATTTGGCTGGTGCAAATGAGAAATTGAAAGTGTAATTCTATTTAATGTTAATTGATTTAAATTTAAAAAACTGTACGTGGCTAATGGCTACTGTATCTGACAGCATTGGAAGAGTAGCAATATCCAATACAAATATACTGTGAAACACAGATGTAATTTTAAATTTTCTAGTAGCCATATTTTAAAAAGTAAAAACAAAAATAAAAGTAAATTTAAATGATATATTTATATGTTTAATAATATACATTAAATCTTATCATTTTAACCTAGAATAGCCAAATTTATAAAGGCAGAAAGTAAAATGATAGTTTCTGGGGGCTTAGAGAAGGGAAAAATAAGGAGTTGTTATTTGATGGGTACAGAGTGTCAATTTCGTAAGATGGAGAGAATTCTGTGGGTGGATGTGGTGATGGTAGGACAGCAATGTGAATGTAATGCCACTGAACTATACCCGTAAAAATGGTAAGGTGGTAAATTTTATGTGAATTTTACAAAAGTTTTTAAAAATTAAAAAGTGAAAATAAATGATCATTTAAGCAATTACCCAATACAAAATATTAATATAATATTTTACATCCTCGCTTTTGTACTAAACTTTCAAAATTTGATGCATGTTTTACACTTCATCAGACCAGCCATTTTTCACCTGTTGAATAGCTACATGTGGCCAGTGGCTACTGTATTGGATAGAGCTGGTATAGAGAAAGAAAATAATCCAAAAGTTATTAATTATGTTCTCTCCTCTTCCTACCTTCTTATTAGGGTCCAATAATTTAAATCTATACAATAGTTTTCCACCATAAAAGAAGGGGCAAAATATGCAAAGATAAATTAATTAAACCAGAGATTTGCCTCCATAAGGGTGACTGAGAAATATCTTGCTCTCTAAGACCTTTTAAAAATATATGAATAATATTTAAGTGATTCCTTTGTACCTCGTGTATACATTCACTCCAGTGAAGTTCTTCATACAACTTCATGGTGCTAAAAACATTTTAACACAAATTTGCACCTTAAAATCAATAGCAATTGAGAACTGAGAAAATATATTATTAATTATATTAGTTACCAGGCACACAGATATCTTATATAATTTTCTAAACAATCCTACTGGTAGATATTATTATTCTCATTTTGCAGTTAGGAAATTGAGAATGAGAGCATTAATACATTTTTTAAGTTATTGAGCTAATAAAAAAGAAATCATTGTATCATTTCATTGTATCCTTCTCATGCTTTCGCATTCTCATAGCTTAGCTCGCACTTGTGAGAACATATAATGTTTGGTTTTCCATTCCTGAGTTACTTCACTTAGAATAATGGTCTCCAATTCCATCCAGATTGCTGCAAAAGCCATTATTTTGTTTCTTTTCATGGCTGAGGAGTATTCCATGGTATATATATACCACATTTTCTCTATCCAGTTGTTGATTGATGGGCATTTGGGCTGGACTTTGGGGACTCAGGGTAAATGGCGGGAGGGGGGTGAGGGATAAATGACTACACATTGGATACAGGGTACACTGCCTGGGTGATGGGTGCACCAAAATTTCAGAAATCACCACTAAAGAACTGATTCATGTAACCAAACACTACCTGTTCCCCCTATTCAAAGCCTACTGAATTTAAAAAATAAAAATAAAAAACAAAGAAATGAATCAAGTAACCAAACTCAAGTAAATCTTAGCTAAAACCTGGGAGGAGCAAAACTAATGTTTGCTATTTTTAACTCCTTAATTTTAGTGATGTGTCCCTAGTAAGGGAAGGTCTAGACACAGGGTGATAACACTAATGATTGCTACTTCTTTCACATCGTGCAGAAACTGAGGTCATCAGTTTACACAAATAGAATGCGAACTCATCATTTTCTTTCTTTGTCTTTCTTACACCATGGAATCTACAGTACTGAGTAGTTAGGGATGGTGTATATGGACATATTGTTTAGAGAATAAGTAAAAAGTTCAAATAAAATCATCATCCAGATTCTAAGACATCAGAATAACTTGAAAATTTACCACCAATTAATATGCTGATCTCTGAAGTGAGTCTAAATTTTAAAAACTATTAGAGAGAGAAACACCTAAAATCTATTCAGTCTTAGACACATGGAAAGAAAATGTTTTATTTTCATGAGAAAATGAAGTAGTTTTATTTATTGTTGGAGCAAGTGTGTGGATTTTGTTATTTTTAAATTTCACATTCTATTATGTTGTTGTATTGGTGTATAAGTCAGTGTGTACAAGAAACGCAGAAAATAATCCAGATGAGAAAAATTTAACACAGACAAGTGACTACTAATCTGTTAGAAGGGCTGAATAACAAAAGGGGAAAAAGTATATCTCAAGGGAAAAAGAGAAGAGGATGCTATTATCAATAGCTTAGGAATCAGCTTTCTCCTCTGAGAACCTACACAAGAGCCCATACATACCACTGCCTCTGTGCCCCAGATAACTGGGCTGAAACCCACTGACTCGCTGGAGCCCAGTGGCCTAGCTTTGCTGCAGCCACTCCCACAGGTGCTGACAAAAGAAAGAAAACAGTGGCTTTGCCCTTCCCAATTCGAACCTCTCACAATATCCCCCAACGGAAAAACAGCAGAATTCAGCTGGGAAAGGAGTCTGGGAAACACAGTTTGCAAGCTTCCAGCTCTGGTGGAAGCAAAGGGTAAACGCGGAGCCGAGATCCAACCAAAACTCTCCAGCACAACTGGTGGAATAAAAAAGAAAAATAAGAGGAATCTGTGAGAATCTTCATGAAATATGGAAGGAAATGCTCATTGCAACACAGCAAGAAGCCACCAATTTGGCAAAACTAAATGGATAATGGAGGCATCTTTTCCAGGATGACAAATAGAATTGCAGTTGTCAGAGACGAACATAATTGATACTGAACATACGAGGAGAGATTGTTCATGTTCTCATTGTTCTCGTTCAAAATGTTCTGCTTAGAATAATAATCTATGCATTGTATCTAGACACAGATATTCAAAGAGCATTACCACAGGGTGATGCACTGTTTTTGAGAGGTCATATTATGAATGGCTGAGTACACAGACTCTGGAGACAGACTACCCAGGTTGGCATTTAAATTCTTCCACTTACTGATTATATGCCTTTGGGCAACTTGGTCATCCATCCCTAGCATCCTACTGAATTTGCTGTTGTCAAGGTCATTATGCATGTTCATATTGCCAAATCCAATGGCCATTTCTCACGCAAATTTTGCTTGACTGACCTCCCGTTAGCATCTGCTATATTTCATGGCACCATTTTTGAGGTGCTGCTTCTTTTGGATTCCCTGATACTCTTGTCTCCTCCTGGCTTTTCTTCTATACTATATACCTAGTCTTTCCTCCTCTGTCCTTGTTGCTGTCTCTTGTTTCTGCTTGGCTTCTCAACACAGAAGTGCCGAAGATCTTTTTTTCCCCTCTGGGTCCCTTCCTTTCCTTTACACACTCTTCCTGGGTGATCTCATTCAGGCCTTAGCTTTGCATACCGTCTCTGACTCCGGAGCAAGACCTTCAGAGTGCCTGCTCATTAGGCCCCCTGATATCTTCAAGTCAAAATGTAACTCCTAATGCAGGTTCATCAATTGTAACAAACGTACCACTCTGGTGCAAGATGTTGACAGTAGGGTAGGCTGTGGATGTGAAGGGACAGGGGATATGTGGGAACTCTCTGTACTTTTTGTTCAACTTTGCTGTGAACCTAAAACTGATCTACAAAATAAAGACTATTGAAGAAATAAAAGAAAAAGAAAGGAAGGAAATTCTGACACATGCTACTATGTGGATGAAACTTGAGGACATTATGCTAAGTGAAATTAACCAGTTACACACACACACAAATACTGTATGACTCCACTTACATGAGGTACCTGAAGTAGTCCAATTCATACAGACAGAAAGTAGAATGGTAGTTGCCAGAGGATGAAGGGAGAAAGAAATGGAGAATTATTGTTTAATGGTTATAAAGTTTCAGTATGGGAAGATGAAAAAGTTTTGGAGATGGATGGTGGTGATGATTGCACAACAATGTGAATGTACTTAATGCCCATAGACTGTACACTTAAAAATGGTAAATCTTATGTAAATTTTACCACCATAAAATAGTTTAAACAACAACAAAAATAACTGATGTTCTTTCCCCAAACCTACCCACTCGTCTCCATCATCCCCAAATAGCCCATCAATAACCTAGTATTTTATTCCAAATAAACCAACAAACAAAATACCCTTGATTCATCTAATTCCCTTGCCCTACCTCCAGTCCAACAGAAAAGCTATCAGTTCTAACTCCAAAATATATCCAGTTCCATCCACATCATGAGAATCCAGTATTTTCATCACCCCATCATCATGGCCCTTATTCCCATCTCGGGACCTTCCTGTGTACTGTCCCCTGAGCCCAGTGTTCTTCCTGCTGACTTCTTCACATGCCTGGCCCCTTCCTGTCACTCAGGCTCTATTTTCAGGACATTCTCAGGAAGTTCTTCTTTAACCTCTTTCTAAAGTAGCCACTCAGTTTCAATGCTCAGCAGAATACTAATTACTTTCTATGTGGTACACATTTTTCTGTTTTCTTTCTTTCAACTATAATATAAATCCCATGGGTTCAAGGACCTGTTTTCGTCTTCATTACTGCTCTTTCTTCCCTATCTAGCTCAGAAGCTGGTACATCTTTGGTACTCAATACAAATTGATTAAATGAATGAATGAACTTCCCTGAATTTTAGTATCATCTCAGTAAAGGTGGGTAATTATATCAATCTTATAGTTTGTTTTTGAGTATTAAATAAAATAATGCCTGTAAAACTGTTAGCACAGTGCCTGAAGCACAGGTAGGACACTCAAAGATCAACTGTTATTTTCAAAATTATAAATATCATCATTAGGTGAATTATAAGGTGATACTGGTGCCTTGGGCATTGCTATTACCAGTTCTTTTACTACTTGGGAAGCAGAAAAGTGACACCTAAAGGCGATCCTGCTTGACCCATGAAAGATAAGAAAATATTTCTAGTAAAAAGATCGATGATTGAATATTTGAGTCAGGTGCTTGAAAACGTTATTGGCCAAGATGTGGTTGAACATGTAGGGGGTATTTTTTGTTATGGAAAATTTCATAAGAAAGGATGTCCTATCTGGATATTAATCATGGATCCAGAGACTGCATGAAAGCTTACAATGTACTTTTATACACTTTATTTGATTTTTTTCCCCTCACAGTGGCACTATGAAGAAGCCAGGATTAGTATTAAAATTCCCTTCTAAAGAAGCACCTTGAAATTCCAAGGCCAAAACATGAATTTAAGTTTTACATCTCAAATCTTATCATTAATATCAAAATAATATGCAGTTTTTGAACAGCAGGCATAGAACACTAAGAGTTTTATATAGTTGGGGTACAATTGTTTGATATTCTCTCAGGACAGATTAATTTTAAAAAAGAGATATCAAAATTCAATTTTGCCTAGTTTTAACAGAAATCATTCAGAATCCCTAATATTCAAATGCGCCTCCATCAGTCTGAGGATTTCTGATTGCTATTTGGGGCTGTAAAATCCTCTTCCTTCTATTGAGCCAAAAATCCTCATGTAAAAATGCCAGTTACCTAAGCTGTACTTGTTATACAAGAAGTTTTTTTTTTTTTTTCCTCTCTGTCTCCCTTAAGGTTTCTTATAAAGTTGCTTATCTTCTCTTGAAAAGAACAAAATCCTGGATTACATCAGTTCACCTTGGCAAAAAGAGAAATGGGAAGTTTTATAATGTTAACAGAAATGAGATCTTTCACCCATTTATATATTTCACTGAAGATGAATTTCTTTCAAAATTTAAGATGTTATAATTTTTTAAATATAGAAGCATGAATGAAGTATTTTTTCTTTAGTTTAATTGATAAAACATTTAATTAAAGAATGGTTGATAACTTGGTTTTATGCATAATATACCATTCTGTAACAGTAGCAGCTGAAAAGACAAGGATATGGGAGAGAAGGGATACAAATGGGAATGGAAAGTGACAAGGATGACGTGTAGAGACTGGTTAGCCAGGAGGGGGATTTCCTTAGGTAATCTGTGGAGCAAAAGAACCAGCAATGTAAAGACCGGCCACCTAGACATGGGCAGTCTTAGCCAAGAAGGACTGGAATGTGACCAGAGCAGAGACAATAGGGTCTACTGTCTACTCTAAAAGAAGATGGTAACATACCAGTTACGTAGCTGGGAGAGTGAAGAACAGATCAAACAAGGAAACAAGCCTGGAACAAGTAAGAGTGACACAGTGATTCAGGACCCTATATGTGTAAAGGGAGCACTTAATGAGCCACGTACTTCTAGCATTGGTAGAAAAACCATCAAGGCGTGAGGCTAGCCTGCATTCATTTGGGTGTGGGAAAAAAAAATTATAGACAGACTGCATTCCCATTGCCATACTTCAATGATGTGATCAACAATGTTGTATTCTAAGTTACCTAGTAACAAGGGTTATGATGTGCATGCATTTTAATAACTTCTTATTTTGTTTTAAATTATAGAAATGTTACTTTTTTACTATATAGAACTTAGAAAATTGTTTAAAAAATATAAAGAAACTAAATGTTATATACAATCCCAGCATTCAGAAAAAAGTGCTCTTAACAAATCACAGAGATATGTGTATAGAAATATATGTATGCTTATTCCTTAACACTATGTAATCATAATATGTTGTTCGATACTTTTAATTTAAAAAACAGTGTAATGTGTCACTTTACATATAATTAATAATTCTTCAAGAGTATAATTTTAATGACTTCATAATATTCTATTAAAATATTTTGTACTTTTATATTATTTCCATTTTTTGACATAAAATCTAGCAAGGAACAATTTTATAAATAAAGGTCTCTCTGTATTTCTTAAAAAGTGAAATTATTGGGTTAGGCTTCTTGAAGGCCTTTGACATATTGTTAAATTGACTTCCAGAAAATGACATAAATATCCAATACTTACAACTGAAACTTGGGAACAGATGAATTCACATAATGGTTATTCGTTACTCTCCGAACTCTCAGTATTGGAATTTAAGAATTAGATAGTAAATAATTCTTATACATATGTTTTTGAAACTTGGAATTACACTACGAATGCAGCCTTATATCTTGATTTCTCTTGCAAATTTATATAGTAGAAAAACAATTACATGCCAAAGATTTTTATTAGCAACAATAGATGCCAGAACACAATGAATGAATATCTTCAAAGTATTGAGGAAAAATAAACTGTCGAATTAGAATTAAATATGCAGTTAAATTGTCATTCAAGAGTAAATGCAAAAAAATGACTACTTGTTTTTCATACCTAAAAGAATAGATTTCCTACAAACTATAAGATTTTAAAATAATGAATATACTTTGCAAAAAAGAATAGGGAAGAAATGGGATTTTAAAACAATGATAAGCATGGATATTTGGAAAACATTTATAAATCTGATTAATTGTTGCCTAAAAATAACAATAATTTCATGTATTTAAGAGTAAATGCTAGATAAATATTTTAAAAACACAATAATAAAACAACAATGTATTTCAGATAAACACAGCAAACTTTTTTTAAAACTCGTAAGTAGGATTATCTCCAGAGGCCGAAAACAAAAGAAATTGAACTGAGTCAGAGGATAAGCACAATGTTTTAGAAGCAATCCAGAGAAGCAGGACGTGGTTTATGAAGATTAATGTGCTACAAGGAGACAGGAGATGAGGACTTGGTCAGAAAAGATGGAGACTTTAAATGGGAAACAGAGCTGAGGTCTTTGAATGCATGTACCCTTGGTAGAAAAGAAGAGCTTTAAGACCACCCATTGCTGTCTCAGAAAGGCATTGGGGAAGTTTGTCTGTCATGCTAGGGTACTACTTGGGGAGAGGCAAGAGGGAAGTCTCCTGTAGGATTTTATAACCAAGGGCCTAATAAAAAGTCTTAATGTGGAATCTACAATCTAAGAGAAATGAACCTAAACTGTCTCGGGCTTATAATACCCTTGGACCATCCATAACAATTAAATCTAGAAGTGCTCTGGATAGCTATACTCTAGCATGCTTAATAAGATCTTACCTGGTATAACCCTGCTAAAGATGAGCTATCTATATCATAAAATATCTTTTTAAATTTACTTTAACAAAAGAAAGTAATCAGAGCAAATAGCACAATTAAACCCATAAAATGTCACATAATAAAGACTATGAAGTAAATGTATGTAAAAAGATGAAAGTTATGAAAGTGGATAAAAACACAGAAAGACATATGACTCCATGGACAATGCACAAACTATTTTCAGAAGTGGGAAAACATAGTTTATGGAATAAAATTTCAATGAATAGTTTAAACAGCAGTTTAAGCACAACTGAACAAAGAATTTGTGAACAGGCGCACAGTGCTTAGGAAGTTATTCAGAAGGCAGAGCCCAGAGAAGAAACAAGATGAAAAATAAACAAATAAAAGGGAGATTAACATATAAGAAGGAAATATAGAGAAAGTCCAATACATGTTAATGAAATTTCTTAGCAGATGAAACAGAGAGAAGGGGGAATAGTAATACAATTATTTTCCAAGGTTGAAGAAAAAAAGCATGAATAGGCATATCTAAACAGCACAGTTAGTCCTGAGTGTAATAAAAGTGAATGTGCCCCTAGGCTCAATCTCATTGTAACATAGACTGAGAGAAGATCTTAAAGGTAATACCAGAAAAAGAGATTTTTCTCAAAGAGCAACAGTTAGCCAAAAAACAGGCATCTAAACTTCATGAAACTAGCAAGAGGATATTGTAATTATACCAAAAGATCTATAGGGAAATGGTTTATAATCCAAATTCTATATCCAGCTAAATTTTCAAGAAAAAACAAGGCCAAATGAAATCATTTTCAGACAAACATACACTGGGAGAAATTATTAACAGTAGACTTAAAAAATTACCTAAAATATATATTTCAGGAGGAAAGTGACCCACAAAGAAGAATTAATTTTTAAGAAACTGTGAAGTCTAATAAACTTTAACTATATAAAGTAATAATATTGACTAACTTGAAGGTTATTAAGATAGAACTGAAATATCAAACAAATTATTTATGACCAGAGTAGATGAAGATAAAAACTTTAGATTCTTATATTGTTTAGAATTTAAGTGAGGAAAGCAGAGATCACCTGATGACCAACAAGCAGGCCATCCAGAGACAAAACTCTTTATCTGAGGAATTCAGAAGTAATTAGACTTCCCAATTATCTAAAGTAGGCATCTGGTTCCAGATTTCTTTCTCAAGAACTTAGAAATAACTAGAATTTCTATGAATCTCTGGAATGCATGCATATCAAAACTTATCGTGCAATCCTTGCTGACGTTAAGGCACCAAAATGTCTACAAATGTAATCTTATCATGATCTACGTGGCTAATATGGTCTAAATTACCCTTAAGCTCCCACATAAGATCCATAAATAACCCTATGAAAAATGCACCTTGGTGCAGCGCACTCAGTCCTATTGCTAAGGCACCCCACTGCACTCTTAGGCAGGATTCTTTCTTTCTAATAAAACTTTCCTTTTTCAAACCTATACTGCAATTGGTAAATCCTTCTTAACAACCTGAAAGTCGACCACTTTCCAATGCTGGGGCTCTGACACCTCACCTGGCATTAAGTATATTGACTAATTTCAGTGTATGTTAATTAAGCATACACGATTTAATATATATTTATATATTTATATTTAATATAAAATTTGTATTAAAATATATATTTATATAGAAAAATATGTTTATATTTATATAGTTAATCTATATTACATATGCTATATAGTATATAGTATATAGTATATATAATATGTTATATATAATTATATAATATATACACTGTATATTTAGTATAATTTCTAAACTACAGCTGATATTAGACGAAAAAACAAAAAAGTATAGGAAATTTAAAAAATTACTAAAAGGCAGGTTATAAATGAGGAAAAGCATAGGAAATACATGGTGCATAGGAAAACACTAAATAAAAATGATAGAAATGAATCTAACAATATCAGTTTGTCAATGTCTTTTAATTCAGCAGTTAAAATGCAGATATTTTGAAGTGGATAACTATATACACATACATAAAAATTTTGCTAAATGCAGTTCATAAGAGACACACAGAAGGATAAGAACATAGAAAGGGTCAGGTTAAAGGGCAAAGAATACATGCCAAGCAAACAATTCACAAAATACAAAGCCTGGTAGAGTTAAATTAATATCAAACAAAATAGAGGGAAAGGCACAATATGTTATTAGAATAAGAGGGATGCTAAATAACACTTAAGTATTGTCTACAGCAGATGAAGAGAAAAGGTGACACTTGGAAACTTAAAATTATATTGGAAATAATGATTAGTGAAAAATAAATTATAATAGAAAGTACAAAATATTTAAATATTTAACAGTTATAAATATTTAACACAATATTTAATTTAATATAAAATATATAATATTTAACAATGTTAACCAGTTAACAATTACATATCAAAGCTTGAGGGATTCAACTAAGTGGAACTTAGAGATAAGGTCATAGCCATAAAGGATTTTATTCGAAAAGAAGAAAAACTAAAAATTTATGAGATCATCCTACCATTCAAAAAGTTAGAGAAAAGAATTAGCACAGAGTATAAGAAAATAGAATGTGAAGAAGTGATATTAAGGATAAGAATTGGGTGTAAATCTAAATAATGCAGAGAACAAGAAAATCATAAAGGAATGTTATAAATAACTTTGTACTAATAAATATATAAAATAGAAAGATGAGCAATTATCTAACATCAGCATGATTTGCCATAACTGGCTCAGAGCAAGCAGAAAACATGATTAGGATTACAACGATTAAACCAATCAAATCAGTATTTTAAAGTACGCGCCCTGCCACCAAACAAACAAAAATTGGCCTCAGATATTCTACCAAACATTTCAAAAAGCGATAATTCCAATATGATATAAATGGTTACAAATGAACAAATAGAAAAAGAGGAAATATTTCTCAGTTCAGTTTATGGGGATACTGAAACCTGGATAGCAGAGAATAATATATAAAAAAGGGAAATTATAAGGCCATCTTACCTATGAAGGTAGATGAAAAAAATACTATAATGTACTAGAAAACTAAATAGACCATGTATTTTAAAATACATCATTGCCAAATTGACTTAACACTAGAAATATTACTATAATGCATACATTAGCAGAATAAAGCAAACTCCCTGATCATGTTAATAAATTCAGAAAAAGCAGTTGATAAAAATTAACATTATTTATTCACTGTGTTTTAAATAGGACTCTAAGGAAACTAGAAATAAAGCTTGTAGCCCATTTGTGCTGTTACAACAAAATACCTGAGACTGAGAAATTTATAAAGAACAGAAATGTATGTTTTATAGTTTTGGAGGCTGGGAGTCCAAGATCAAGGCACAGCAGGTTTGGTGTCTGGTAAGTGCTGCTCCCTGCTTTCAAGATGGCATCTTGTTGGGGCTGGAAGGGCAGGAAAGCTGAACTCTGCATGAAGCCATTTTTAATGCAGAGGGCCTTAATCCTATTCACTTGCCAAATTGATTCCAAAACTGAAATGCTAGTGCAAAGGGCCTAAGGTAAACAAACAAAGAACAATATGATGAATAGAATTGTTCAACTCTAAGGATTATTAGAAAGCTTTTTGATTAAGATAATGTGGTATTGGTTTAGGGACTGATAAATATTCTAATGAATTAGAACTGAAGAGAGGTTATTGATGTATGATAAAAACTGGTATATTTAAAATAATTAAGAATGAAGATGTACTATTCCATAACTGGTACTGATAAAATTGGTTATAAAAATGGAAACAAAAACTAAAATTAACCTTGTTTCACCACATAAAAAAATGATTTCATGTGGATCAATGACCTGTTTGTGAAAAAAAAGGCAATTTTAAGGAAAAAAGAATATATTTATGACATTGCAGTAGGGAGAATTTTTTAATAAGACACTAATAGCTTGAAGGAAAATAACTCATATTTACTTACATCAAAGTTGGAAATTTCTCTACAAAAGAAATCTAAATAGGCCAGGCGCAGTGGCTCACGCCTGTAATCCCAGCACTTTGGAAGGCCGAGGCAGGCAGATCACGAAGTCAGGAGTTTGACGCCAGCCTGGCCAAGATGGCGAAACCCCATCTCTACTAAAAACAAAAATTAGCCGGGTGCAGTGCAGGCACCTGTAATCCCAGCTACTTGGGAGGCTGAGGCAGAAGAATCGCTTGAATCCGGGAGGCAGAGGTTGCAGTGAGCCGAGATCACGCCACTGCACTCCAGCCTGGACGACAAGAGTGAAACTCTGTCTCAAAAAAAAAAAAAAGAAATCTAAACAAAACAAAAGATGAATTGTTGGGAAGTGAAAGAAAAAGAGAGAAGAAAGAGAAGGGAGGAAGGGAGATAAGCAGGGAGGAAGGAAAGAAGGAAGGAAGGAAGGAGAAAGAGAGAGAGAGAGACAGAAAAAGAGAGAGAGGAAGGAAGGACATGGTAATCTAGATAACCAACAAAAGATTTGTTTCTTTAATACATAAAGGGTTTCTACAAGTCAACATACCACCAAATAGAACATAATATGAACAGGAAATATACTTAAGTAGAAAACCAAATGGCAATTAAATTTATAAAAAGATGTTAAATCTCATCAGTCATCAGGAAAATGTAATCTAAGACTACCATAAGACACTGTGTTACAGGTATCCTATTGGAAAATTGGATCCCATATTGGCAAGGGTGTAGAGAAACAGGAACTCTGTTCTGCTGGTGTGTCACTGCTGGTGTGAATGAACATTGGAGAACTGTTTGGCATTCTTCAGTAAATCTGAATATGTGCATAAGCTTTCACACAGACTTCCTCTCCTAGGTGTATAACCTTAAAGAAATTAAAAATAAAACCTCATGCATATGTGTTAAAGGAGAAGTGTTCAAGGAAGTTCACTGCTACCTCGTGTATATGGATACTGTAAAATATTCACTGGTAGAGGAAAGCTGATTCAATAAACAACAGATAGATATACAAAATTACTTCAAATTTTAGTAGAAAAATTATATAATTATAATGATATAATTACACAGGTTAATAATTATATAATATATAGACAACTATACAGGTTAATAATTATATGTATATATATATATATATATAAGGTTTATAGTTGTAAAGAAAAACTTACCCCAGATAGTTTGATTAGAGAATGAATTTATTGAAGAATACCAAATCACTTATAGACTCTGCAAGAGCAAAGAAATCCAGTTTTGAAGCTTTGCAATTATGAACAGAGGGCCAAATGCCATCACCAGGCTGCTCCTCCTAAGCCATCGCAGCTCCTGCCACTTGCCCCCACAGTTCCAGCTAATTATCCTAAAAGTAGTCTTTCAGAAGTTTTTGCCAGTTAACTTTGCAGCATGCTTTAACAAAAGATAGATACCTTAAGAGACCATTCTCTCTGTATTAGTATGTTTTCACACTGCTGATAAAGACATACCTGAGACTGGGTAATTTATAAAGAAAAAGAGGTTTAATGGATTCACAGTTCCATGTGGCTGGGGAGGCCTCACAAACATGGCAGAAAGTGGTGGTGGCCACTTACTGGCAGTGGCAAGTGAGAAAATGAGAACCAAGCAAAAAGAAAACCATCAGATCTCATGAGACTTATTCACTACCACGAGAGCAGTATGGGGAAACTGCCCCCATGATTCCATTAACTCCCAGTGGGTCCCTCCCACAACATGTGAGAATTATGAAAGCTACAATTCAAGATGAGACTTGGGTGGGGACACAGCCAAACCATATCATTCTCCCCCAGACCCTCCCAAATCTCATGTCTTCACATTTCAAAACCAATTGTGCCTTCCTAACAGTACCTCAAAGTCTTCAGTCACTTCAGCATTAACTCAAAAGTCCACAGTCCAAAGTCTCATCTGAGACAAGGCAAGACCCTTCCACCTATGAGCCTGTAAAATCAAAAGCAAGTTAGTTACTTCCTAGATTCAATCAGGGTACAGGCATTAGGTAAATACAGCCATTCCAAATGGGAGAAATTGGCCAAAACAAAGGGGCTACAGGCCCCATGCAAGTCTGAAATCCAGTAGGGCAGTCAAATCTTAAAGCTCCAAAATGATCTCCTTTGACTCGATGTCTCACATCCAGGTCCTGCTGATGCAAGAGGTGGGTTCCCACAGCCTTGGGCAGCTCCGCCTCTATGGCTTTGCAGGGTATAGGCCCCCTCCTGGCTGCTGTCACAGTCTGATATTGAGTGTCTGTGGCTTTTCCAGGTGCACAGTGCAAGGTGTTGGTGGATCTATCATTCTTGGTCTGGAGGATGGTAGCCCTCTTCTCACAGCTGCGCTAGGTGGTATCCCAGTAGGGACTCTGTGTGGGGGCTTGTACCCCATGTTTTCCTTCTGCACTACCCTAGCAGAGGTTCTCCATGAGCACCCCGCTCCTGCAGCAAACTTCTGCCTGGACATACAGGCGTTTCTATACCTCCTCTGAAATCTGGGCAGAGATTCCCAAACCTCAGTTCTTGACTTCTGCACACCCACAGGCTCAACACCATGTGGAAGCTGCCAAGGCTTGGGGCTTGCACCCTCTGAAGCCATGGCCCAAGCTGTACTTTGGCCTTTTATAGCAATGGATGGAGGGGGTAGGATGCAGGGCACAAAGTCCCTAGGCTGCATAGAGCAGTGGGGCCCCATACCCTGCCCAGGAAACCATTTTTTCCTCCTAAGCCTCTGGGTTTGTGATAAGAGGTGCTGCTGCAAAGGTCCCTGACATAGCCTAGAGATATTTTCCTCATTTTCTTGGTGATTCACATTTGGCTCCTATTCCATATGGAAATTTCTGCAGCTGGCTTGAATTTCTCCTCAGAAAATGGTTTTCTGTTTTCTATCACATCATCAGGCTGGAAATTTCCCAAATATTTGTGCTCTGTTTCTCTTTTAAAACTGCTTTTAACAGCACCCAAGTCACCTTTTGGATGCTTTGCTGCTTAGAAATTTCCTCCACCAGATACCCTAAATCATCTCTCTCAAGTCCAAAGTTCCACAGATCTCAGATAGGGGCAAAATGCTGCCAGTCTCTTTGCTAAAACATAACAAGAGTCACCTTTGCATCAGTTCCCAACAAGTTCCTCATCTCCATCTGAGACCACCTCAGCCTGGATTTCATTGTTCATATCATTATCAGCATTTTGGTCAAAGCCATTCAACAAGTCTCTACAAAGTTTCAAACTTGCCCATATTTTCCTCTCTTCCTCTCAGCCCTCCAAACTGTTCCAATCTCTGACTGTTACCCAGTTTCAAAGTCACTTCCCCGTTTTTTTTTTTTTATTATACTTTAGGTTTTAGGGTACATGTGCACAATGTGCAGGTTTGTTACATATGTATCCATGTGCCATGTTGGTTTGCTGCACCCATTAACTCGTCATTTAGCATTAGGTATATCTCCTAATGCTGTCCCTCGGCCCTCCCCCCACCCCACAACAGTCCCCGGAGTGTGATGTTCCCCTTCCTGTGTCCATGAGTTCTCATTGTTCAATTCCCACCTATGAGTGAGAACATGTGGTGTTTGTTTTTTTGTCCTTGCAATAGTTTACTGAGAATGATGTTTTCCAGTTTCATCCATGTTCCTACAAAGGACATGAACTCATCATTTTTTATGGCTGCATAGTATTCCAGAGTGTATATGTGCCACATTTTCTTAATCCAGTCTATCGTTGTTGAACATTTGGGTTGGTTCCAACTCTTTGCTATTGTGAATAGTGCCGCAATAAACATATGTGTGCATGTGTCTTCATAGCAGCATGATTTATAGTCCTTTGGGTATATACCCAGTAATGGGATGGCTGGGTCAAATGGTATTTCTAGTTCTAGATCCCTGAGGAATCGCCACACTGACTTCCACAATGGTTGAACTAGTTTACAGTCCCACCAACAGTGTCAAAGTGTTCCTATTTCTCCACATCCTCTCCAGCACCTGTTGTTTCCTGACTTTTTAATGGTGGCCATTCTAATTGGTGTGAGATGGTATCTCATTGTGGTTTTGATTTGCATTTCTCTGATGACCAGTGATAATGAGAATTTTTTCATGTGTTTTTGGCTGCATAAATGTCTTCTTTTGAGAAGTGTCTGTTCATGTCCTTCACCCACTTTTTGATGGGGTTGTTTTTTTCTTGTAAATTTGTTTGAGTTCATTGTAGATTCTGGATATTAGCCCTTTGTCAGATGAGTAGGTTGCAAAAATTTTCTCCCATTCTGTAGGTTGCCTGTTCACTCTGATGGTAGTTTCTTTTGCTGTGCAGAAGCTCTTTAGTTTAATTAGGTCCCATTTGTCAATTTTGGCTTTTGTTGCCATTGCTTTTGGTGTTTTAGACATGAAGTCCTTGCCCACGCCTATGTCCTGAATGGTATTGCCTAGGTTTTCTTGTAGGATTTTAATGGTTTTAGGTCTAACATTTAAGTCTTTAATCATCTTGAATTAATTTTTGTATAAGGTGTAAGGAAGGGATCCGGTTTCAGCTTTCTACATATGGCTAGCCAGCTTTCCCAGCACCATTTATTAAATAGGGCCTCCTTTCCCCATTGCTTGTTTTTGTCAGGTTTGTCAAAGATCAGATAGTTGTAGATATGCGGCATCATTTCTGAGGGCTCTGTTCTGTTCCATTGA
Organism: Nomascus leucogenys; assembly: GCF_006542625.1. Classification (NCBI taxonomy): domain Eukaryota; kingdom Metazoa; phylum Chordata; class Mammalia; order Primates; family Hylobatidae; genus Nomascus; species Nomascus leucogenys. The sequence continues at coordinate 54,576,618 of NC_044381.1, read as the reverse complement.
TCTATCTCTCTGTTGTGGTACCAGTACCATGCTGTTTTGGTTACTGTAGCCTTGTAGTATAGTTTGAAGTCAGGTAGCGTGATGCCTCCAGCTTTGTTCTTTTGGCTTAGGATTGACTTGGAGATGCGGGCTCTTTTTTGGTTCCATATGAACTTTAAAGTAGTTTTTTCCAATTCTGTGAAGAAAGTTATTGGTAGCTTGATGGGGATGGCATTGAATCTATAAATTACCTTGGGCAGTATGGCCATTTTCACGATATTGATTCTTCCAACCCATGAGCATGGAATGTTCTTCCATTTGTTTGTATCCTCTTTTATTTCATTGAGCAGTGGTTTGTAGTTCTCCACGTTTTTAAAAATCTTTACAGCAGCACTCTCCTCTACTGATACCAATTTACTGTATTAGTCACACTGTTTTCACATGCTGATAAAAACATACCTGAGACTGAGTAATTTATAAAGAAAAGAGGCTTAATGGACCCACAGTTCCATGTGGCTGGGGAGGCCTCCCAATCATGGCAGAAGGTGAAAGGTACATCTTACATGGTGGTGGCAAGACAGAAAATGAGAACCAAGTGAAAGGGGTTTCCCCTTACAAAACCATCAGCTCTTGTGAGACTTATCCACTACCATGAGAACAGTATGGGGAAAACCATCCCCATGATTCATTCAATTAACTCCCATGGGGTCCCCCCCACAACACATGGGAATTATGGGAGGTACAATTCAAGATGAGATTTGGGTGGGGACACAGCCAAACAATATCACTCTCCCTCTGGTTTCTTCTGAATTGAAGACTTACTATAGAAGATCTGATTAATGAAGCCTAAGTAATATACTGGCACCAGAAGAGCATGGGAGGCTTGGAGTTGAAGCTTCACACATCAACTTGAAAGAGAAGGGACTCATAATACACTCAATCCTCCCAATACAGGGAATGTTTTCAAAGATTCATATATACGTTGAAGTGTTAAATTAAGAAATGGAACTACCTTCTATGTATTTTGAATTAGCTGGGATAGAAGAGAATGAAGACAAAATTACTATTCCAGTAGAAAGCAATAAAAAAGAAAAATTCAAAGAAATAGCATCAAAACCCCAGAATGCAATGGTATAAATGAGTCCCCTATTGTCAATATCACAATATCTATAAAGAGATTACAATTATCTATTATAAAGCAGAGTATCAGATTGAATTAAAGAAATATACTTCATCTATATGCCATTTACAAAAAATACTTCTGAACAATGATGAAAGATTGAGGAGATACTTGTAAAGCACTTAGGACAGTTCTTGATGCATAGTAAATAAAAACTTCATGAAAACATACACACATACATAAACAAACAAATAATTAGATTGAAAGCAAAGCAAAAGAAAAATATATCAGGGAAATATTAACTAAAATTAATGGGTGGAGGAATAATACTTTTGGAAAGTTTTATCAAGAATGAAAAGGAACACCACATAATGTTAGAAAGAAGTGTTTCTACAAGAAGATGTAAGAATCATTAACTTATATGCACCTAACAGAAAGACTTGAACTATATAAATAGCTGACTGAATTAGAGAAAGAAATTCCCAGTAATAGTAGAAGATTTTAACATTTCTCTCAACAGAAACCAATAGAGTGAGCAGACAAAAAAAAAGTACTATGTAGACAGTCTAGATGATATAATTAGAGGGCTGATTTACTATCTATATTTAGGTGATTTAAAGAACTAAATATGGGCCAGGTGCGGTGGCTCACGCTTGTAATCCCAGCACTTTGGGAGGCCGAGGCGGGCAAATCACGAGGTCAGGAGATCGAGACCACGGTGAAACCCCATCTCTACTAAAAATACAAAAAATTAGCCGGGCGTGGTGGCGGGCGCCTGTAGTCCCAGCTACTCGGAGAGGCTGAGGCAGGAGAATGGCATGAACTTGGGAGGCGGAGTTTGCAGTGAGCCGAGATTGCGCCACTGCACTCCAGCCTGGGTGACAGAGCGAGACTCCGTCTCAAAAAAAAAAAAAAAAAAAAAAAAAAAGAACTAAATATGTAAAACAAAACTTAAAATTATTAGAAGGAAATGTAAGAGAATTATGTTTATGAATTTGGGTTCATGAAGAATTTTGAAAATGAGTTTCAAAAAAATTATGTGTGAAAGACTAATAAATTTAATCAAATTAGAGATTAAAACTTCTATAAAATAAAAGCCTATATAATCAAAATATAAAGGATGAAGAATACTCGGAGAATATATTTGCAAAATACGCAACATATGAAGGATCAGAGGTAACAAAAGCATATACTAAACACTAAAGATAAAAAAAGACAAGAAAGGAAAATGAGTAAAGGGTTTATATGTACAAAATTAACCAAAGATACGCAAAGGGACTCTCTCTTTCTCCCCTTTCTCTCTCTCTCTATATATACATATGAAATATAGTATATATATTATAAAAATTTTATATAAAAATTACATATATAATTTCATATATGGCAAATTTTATATATTTTAGCACAAAATCAAAAGCTGACAACTATAGAAGTGAAACTAAAACAACAGAGTGTGCCAGGCGCGGTAGCTCACGCCTGTAATCCCAGCACTTTAGGTGGCCGAGGCAGGCGGATAACCTGAGGCCAGGAGTTCCAGACCAGCCTGACCAACATGGCGAAACCCTGTCTCTACTAAAAATACAAAAATTAGCTGGGTGTGGTGGCGGGCGCCTGTAATCCCAGCTACTCAGGAGGCTGAGACAGGGAAATCACTTGAATCTGGGAGGCAGAGGTTGCAGTGAGCCGAGATCCCACCATTGCACTCCAGCCTGGGCAACAAGAGCGAAACTCTGTCTCAAAAAATGAAATGAAACAACACAGTCATTTGTATAGCCCCAAGAGCCTGGCCAAAGTTCTTAAATGTGATAAAAACCAATGGTTGCAAAGGATGGACAGAAAAAGGGAATATTCAAGCATGGCTGCTGGAAACATAGACATCAGTTTAGTAATCTCAGAAAGCTGACCAAGCTCTCATTCTTCATCCCAATGATTCCTTTTCTAAGTATGTATCTTAGTGCAGTAGTTTTCTAAGTGTGGTTCACAGACCCCTGGGGGATGCTGAGATCTTTTCAGACTGTCTGAAAGTCAAAATTATTTTTATTATAATATGAAGGCCATATTTGTCTTTTTCTCTGTGTTGACATTTGCACTGATGGTTTAAAGCAATGGAAGATAAACAAACAAACAAAAAAAACAAAAAACGGTTAGCGCAAATCAAGGCAGAAGCACAAAAGTGTACTACAGTTCAAGTTCTTCACCACTGTGCACTTGCAGTTCAAAAATAGTTTTACTTACAAATATCCTTCATAAATCAGTAAAAATTATTAAATTTCTAACATTTTGCATCTTGAATGCACATCCTTTTAATATTCTATGTGACAAAATTGCAATTAAGCATGAAATATTTCTGTTGTATACTAAAGGGTGTAGAACACTAGTGTGATTAAGTTATGAGCTGAATTAGCTGCTTTTATTTATGGGACACCATTTTTACTTGAAAGAATGACTGACAAATTACACTTATTCGGTAGGATACATAGCAGACATTAAAATGAACAAAGTGAATTTGTCATTTCAAGACAAACATGGATTATATTTGTACCAATGATACAATAAAAATCTAAGCTTCTAGGAAAAAATTAGTTGTTTGTTTTTTTTTTTTTTGAGGAGGTGTCTCACTCTGTTGCCCAGGCTGCATTGCAGTGGCAAGATCTTGGCTCACTGCAACCTCTGCCTCCTGGGTTTTAGTGATTCTACTGTTTCAGCCTCCCAAGTACCTAGAATTACAGGCGTGTGCCACCACACCTGGCTAATTTTTGTATTTTTAGTAGGGACAGGGTTTCGCCATGTTGGCCAGGCTAGTCTCAAGCTCCTGACCTCAAGTGATCCTTGTGCCTCACTCTCCCAAGGTGCTGGGATTACAGGAGTGAGCCACCATCCCTGGGCCAAAACTTAGAATATTGGTAAGGTTGTATTAGCTACTGTGAGATTAACAGCTGCTAGTATAAACTTTTCCTGATGAAACTTGTGTGATATTAACAAATATGATTTTTAAATATTGTATAAATGAAATGTGTCCTCATTTAGAAGATCTGCAAACTCAGTGAACCAGTATTTTCCAAATGATCGATGTATGATGTTAGAAAATCATGGTACAGATCAATTCAACATGCAAGATAGACCAACAGATTTTAACAAAACAGTGTATGAAAAGTGTATTGTTATGATTTCAGATTTATATTGTAATGAATCTTTTAGAAATACCACTTTGTATAGTATCAAAGAAGAATATCTAAAATAATCAAAAAAGGCTATTGAAATCTATCTCTCTTTTCCAACAAGATATCTGTGTGAATCAGGATTTCTTTCAACCAAAGATGCATGTCACTTACAGGGTGAATGCAAAAGCAAATATTATGATCCAATTTTGTTCTATTAAATGAGGCATTAGTGAAAGAGATTTGTAAAAATGTAAAAAATTTTATTTTTCTTTTTTTGTAAAATATAGTTATTTTAATAGAATATGCTACCTATGTTCAGATATAATGGGCTTGTTATTTTTAAAACAGATTAATAAATATTTTTAAAATTTCTATTTTAACTTCTAATACTATAAACATTGATAAATATAATCCACATAGACAACACTCTTTGGCATTCTCAATAATTTTTAGGAGTGCAAAAAGTCCTAGGCCAAAAAGTTTGTGATGCCACCTTAGAGAAATACTGACATATAAATTGTGAAGCTATATGCAGATGTTTATTATGATGCTGTTATATTGAAAATTTGGAAACAATTTAAATGGTCCACAGTAAGAGAGTGAGTAAATAAATTGTGTATTATACAATGATACAGTGGAATACTACAGTTAAAAATAAATAAATTAGATTTATATGTGTTAATATAATGTAAATAAAAAAGTAATTCTTGGTATTTGTTAAAGACGGTCAGCTTAGTGGGGGCCAAGGTGATAGACACAGGGGCCACTGCAATGGAGTCCTGCCATTAGGGAGAGAGAGTGAAGTCAATTTCAGGTCCAACAAGGACAAGTAGGAATTTATAGCCAAGGAACAGGGTGGGCATCAGTGGATGAAAAATTGGTAAGGAAAACATCAGGGGTAAGGTAACTTTTGCTAGAAAGACTCAACAAAATTTTTGTTGAAAGCAAGCCAGGGAGATATCAGGTAATGAGGTGGCGAGATACCAAGGTTGGAGGGTTTTCACTAAACTGACATGGCAGGATTCTTGCTCAAACCGGATTCTGCAAGGTCAGAGAGGGAAACCCAGCAGATGACTCAAAGGTGCCCGACTAAAGTTTTGGTCATAGGAGAGAGTCTTTGTCAATAGTTAGATCTCAAAAATATAATTTTGAATATAACAAAACAAGTTAGTTTATTACATGGAAATTAGTTAAAATAATTTAAATTACAAATATTATGTATGAGTTACTATTATATTATAAATTATATGTATTACATTATAAAACTCAGAATTTATTATCTTAATTGCCACTGAGGAGAAAGAAAAAAGAGACAATTTAGAGTATTTCAAATTTAAACTATTTTATATACCTAAAAATGCAAAGAATTTTATAGTGAGCATGTATTCCCTTTTCTGTAGGGCATATTTAAGAATATCCCATTGGATTTTAGTGTTTTTGGTAGTTTTTGCTGTTATTAGAAACACAAATCTTTTTTGACGACATTACTATTTCCTTAGAATAATTTCCTACTTCAGGAAGTATGTAGTTTTGAGGCTACACCACTCTTAATTTATTTTATTCAACAAAAAGCTTATATAAATATTTATTTGAACTAGCATTATACTGAGAGTGGCTGCTTTTAGGCACACTTACCAAATCTGTATAATATGTGTGTATATTTTTAAATACTGCCAGTTTTATCGGTGAAAGTGGCACATAATTGTTTTATTTATTGTTTTGGTGATTCTTAGAGAAGTCAAGGGGTGAGGGAATATTATAAAAGTAGAATTACTGGTGCTTTAAAAACAAGAGAACTCATTCAGTATACACCTGTCTCTAGAGTTATTTGCACACTTGGGCAAGAAAGAAGTCCAAGCCACGTGGTCTTTAGTCTCAGGACATGGGGAGAGGTTGCTTCTATGGTCTCCCTGTCCACAGTTTTTCACAGGAGATATTAGAGAGTAGAGGCCACAGCTTAATGATTATTATCACGGCTCAGTATCTGTAAGAGAGGCAACAAATGTGAAGAACCAAGGATTTTTGGATTCCCTTATCTACGGACACCAAAAATCTACTCATTTTGTTCCCATTCCTTAAATCATCCAGACATCTGACATTGTGGGACTATATTAGTCCTCTACTGTAGGTCCATTCAATATCTATGATAGTAATGTGGGGAGTGGTTTAGTTTAATGACCTGGGCTTCCTTCGGCACCTTTGAAACTTTCGGTGGTGGTGTGATTCTGGTTGATATTCTTCTGGACTATACAATGTCTTCTGAAATCAGAACCATGTTAAAAGTCAGCAATTTCCTTTCAGTTATCACTGCTTGATGCCATACGGTGTAAAACTTTGTCTATTTGTTTCCTTGGATCCTTGTCCTTCCAGAAGGAACGTATCTTAGTTCTTTATATTTACCCCTTTCAATACAGATCAAGGAATCAACATTAAATAACTTTATATTTTTGTCCACAATGTTCAATTTGTATTTCTGTTTTCACACCTTGGCCGATTTCTACTGCAACTGACATTATTTCCTTCCTGATTTTAAAGAATTCTTTAATTTGAAAATACTTAGTAGCATTACTAGAATTGATTTCATTGATTCTCTGTATTCTTTTTTGTACTCTTTTGTTTGTCTCAGCTGAAATTATTATTCCTTTTTTTTTGTTTTGGTTTTTGTTTGCCCTTCTAGTTTCTTAGGATGAGAAATTAGGTTATTGATTTGGTATCTTATTTCTTTTTAATGTAGGTATTCACAGCTATAAATTTCTCTCTGAGCACTGATTTTACTGCATCTCCTAAGTTTTAGTATGTTTTTGCTCATTCCAAAGTATTTCTGTTTGCTCTTGTAATATTTTTTATTCATTATTGTTTAATTTGAACATATTTGTGAATTTTTGACATGTCTTTCTGTTACTGCTTTATGGTTTAATTACATGTAGTCACAGAGCTTTTTTTTTTTTTTTTTTTTTTTTTTTTGAGATGAGTCTCACTCTGTCACCCAGGCTGGAGTGCAGTGGCATGATCTCGGCCCACTGCAACCTCTGCCTCCCGGGTTCAAGCGATACTCCTGCCTCAGCCTCCCAGGTAGCTGGGACTACAGGTGCCCACCACCACGCCCAGCTAATTTTTTGTATTTTTAGAAGAGACAGGGTTTCACTGCATTAGCCAGGATGGCCTTGATCTTCTGACCTTGTGATCCACCCACCTCGGCCTCCCAAAATGCTGGGATTACAGGCGTGAGCCTCCGCGCCCAGGGCATATTTTTATTATTTTAATCTTTTTAAATGTATTGACACATTTTGTGGCTTAATATATATTCTACCCTGAGAATGCTCCATGTGCACTTGAGAAGAATGTTTATTTGCTGTTGATGAATAAAGTGTTTTATAATTGTTTGTTAGGTCTACTTGGCTTATAGTGTTGTGCAAGTCTCCTATTGCATCATGATCTTCTATCTCGTCGTTGTTTCTATTATTGAAAGTGGAATATTGCAGTCCCCACCTATTATTGTTGAACTTTATCCTTTCAATTCTGTTAGTGTTTCTCCATGTATTTTGAGGCTCTGTTGTTAGAGGTGTGTATGTTTATAATTGTTATATATTAACTCTTTTAACATTATATAAAGTCCTTTGTCTCTTGTAACAGTTTTTTACTTAAAGTCTATTCTGTCTGGTGTTAGTATAGTCACTCCAGCTCACTTTTGGCTATTGATTGTACAGAATATATTTTTCCATCTTTTCACGTGAAGCCTATTTGTGCCTTTGAATCTATTGTTAAGTCTCTCATAGAAAGCATACACTTGGTCCATGTTTGTTTTTTAAAAAAATTAATTGTTGCAACCTTTGCCTTTTGATGGAAACTCTTAATCCATTTACATGTAATTATTTTTCTTAACTTTTATTTTAAGGGGTACATGTGCAGATTTGTTACATAGATAAACTTGTGTCATGGAGATTTGTTGAATAGATTATTTTGTCACCAGGTATTAAGCCTAGTACCCACTAGTTACTTTTCCTGATCCTCTCCCTCCTAACGCCCTCCACCCTCTGATAGTGTGTGCTGTTCCCCTCTATGTGTCTGGCGTTCCCATCATTTAGCTCTCAACTGTAAGTGAGAACATGTGGTATTTGGTTTTCTGTTCCTGCATTGGTTTGCTAAGGATAATGGTCTCCAGCTTCATCCATGTCCCTGCAAAGAACATGATATTGTTCTTTTTTAATGGATGCATAGTATTCCATGGTGTATCTGTACCACATTTTCTTTATCCAGTCTATAAAGATGTACTTCTGCCATTTTGCCATTTGTTTTATTTTTGTCTTATATCTTTTATATTCCTCACTTCCTCCAATACTTCTTTTCTGTGTTAAATGAATATTGTCTAGTGTGTTTTCTTTAATTCTCGTTTTTTTTACTACTTTTTTTTTTTCTTAATGATTGCCTGGGGATTAAAATGACATCTTAATTTATAATATCTAGATTCAGAGCTAAGATTAATATTAAACAATTTCAATAGCATACAATAGGCTGGGTGCGGTGGCTCACGCCTATAATCCAGCACTTCGGGAGGCCGAGGTGGGCGGATCATGAGGTCAGGAGATCAAGACCATCCTGGCCAACATGGTAAAACCCCATCTCTACTAAAAATACAAAAATTAGCTGGGCGTGATGGCACTTGCCTGTAGTCCCAGCTACTCAGGAGGCTGAAGCAGGAGAACTGCTTGAACCAGGGAGGCGGAGGTTACAGTGAGCTGAGATCACACCATTGCACTCCAGCTGGGCAACAGAGCAGGACTCCATCTAAAAAAAAAAGTATACAATATATTATATAACTCTGTCCCCTTCCCTCCTCTTTGCTTTATTATTGTCACAAATTACATCTTTGCACATATGTGCCCATTAATATATAGGTTTATACTTGTTTTATGCAATTTTCTTTTAAATAAGATAGAAAAAAGAGGAGTTACAAATAAAAATACATAGTGCTGCCTTTTATATTACCTAAATATTTACATTTGCTGATGTTCTTTATTTATTCGTATAAAGATATTTTCTTGTGTCCTTTTATTTCAGCATGAAAGACTAAAGCATTTCTTATAGGGCAGGTCTGCATGTGATAAGCTCTCATTTTAAAATTTATCTGGTAATATGTTAATTTCTCCTTCATTTTTGAAGAATATCTTTGCTAACTATGGAATTTTTCATTGACAGTATTTTTCTCTCTGCACTTTGAATTCATTATCCCACTGCCTCCTGTGCTCCATTGTTTCTGATGAGAAATTAGCTGTTACTCTTCCCAAAGATCCTTTGTTCATGATGAGTCACTTCTTTCACTGCTTTCAAGACTTTATTTTTTTTTATTTTTTATTTTTTTTTTGTCTTTGGCTTTCAACAGTTTGATTATGATGTTTCTTAGGTGTGTCTCTGAGTTTATACTTCTTGGTTTGTTTAGCTTCTTACATGTGTAGATTAATATTTTTTCAACAAATTTTAGAAGTTTTTAGCCACTATTTTTTCAAATATTATTTTCGCCCCTTTCTCTCTCTCTCTCTCTCTCTTTTTCTCCTTCTGGACTTCCATTATGCATATCTTGGTACATGTCATGGAGTCCCACAGGTCTCTTAGGCTCTGTTCACTTCCTTTATTCTTTTTTCTTTCTTTTTCTTACACTAGATGGTCTCCATTGAGCTGTTTTCAAGCTCAATGACTCTTCTGTCTGCTCAAGTCTTCTTTGATGTATTTTTCATTTTAGTTGTTGTAGTTTTCAATTCTAGAATGTCTATTTGGTTACTTTTTATAATTTGTGTCTCTTCTGATATGTCATTTTCATCCTTTTTTCTAGTTCTTTAGACAAATTTTTCTTTAGCTCTTGAACATTTTTAAGTAGATGGTTTAAAATATTTGCCTGGTAAATACAATGCATGGGCTTTCTCTGAGACTGCTTCTATTAATTGCTTTATTTCTGCATATGAGCCATATTTTCTTATTCCCTATCATACCTCATAAGTTTTGATTAAAACTGAACATTTTAATATTTTAATGTGGCAACCTCTGGAAATCAGATTTCCCTCTAACCCCAGGGTTTGTTGTTGCTGCATACTGTAGTCATTTTTATTATTTTTGTTTGTTTAGTAACTTTTCTAAACTACTTTTGTAAACTCAGTATTCTTTGTTGTACATGGCCACTGAAGTATCTTTTTCACTAGCTTAATGGTTAACTAATTATTGGATAGATTTTGTCTTAAATGCCCAGAACCAAAACAAACAAAAAGAATCTTCCAGTCTTTACAGAGGGGCTCTGTGTGTTTTAGAGCATGTCTTTGACAATTAGTATTGTGTTTTACAATTCTTTGTTAGCTTTGAATCTGTTTGTGCAGAGACTCAAAGCCAGCAGAGGTGAGAGCTTAGGGCCTTTTCAGGAATTTCTTGGGAATGTGAACGGCCCTGGGCATGCATGTGGCTCTAGAGTCTCATGGTTATGGGAGTTTAGAGAAAAAAGGTCATTGGTCACAGGCTGTAGGGAAAGGGAAGATTTCATGAAACTATTGAAGTAAACTTCAAGAATAAAGATACTTCAGTGTGACTTAGAAAACTGTGGCTTCATAGCTTAATTTAACAATTCAATGAAAGTAACATTTTTCTAATACAGACTATACTCAAGGCATTGAAACTATAAAAGATGAAACTCTAAATCCCCAGCCTTAATGAATTCAAACAGTTGTGGGTTTTTGTGCGGGTATGTCTACAATGCAAGATATTATGTTGTGGGTTTGTATAACGTCCTACAGAAAAATACGACAAGTAATTAAAATCTGTCTGGAAAATCAAGGACAAATTAAAAACAAAAACAAAAACACTGAGAGGAAATGGTTTTCAAGCTGGACTTTAAGGATGAGGTAGTAGTGGTTGGTTTTACTACACTTACCCTGCTGGGTCGACCCAGCCCTCCTGGGCATTGGTAAGAACATGCCAACAAGATCTCTCTCATTTCTCATGCCAGAAAGAAGAGCAAGCATTTTCTTTCCTGGTGTATAGTACCTTTTTTGCAGAAGAGGCAAGAAAATGTGGATGTGCAACTACATGATTTCTTGCCTGTACTAACTTGACAAGAGCTAGAGGAAGAATGAAAAGATCTTGAGTACTCAAGAACTTTTTGGATTTACATATTAAACGAACGTGTGACCCTCTTGTTGTTTGCTGTCTTCACTCCATCTAGCTTCCCGTCGTAAGTCTTTCTTCAGTCAGAATTAGAGTATCACAAATACGATTAAGGCCATACTTCTTCAAGTTCTTCATTATTTTTACAGCATTAAAAGATAGGAAGGGATTTGGTGTCCCAGACGACCTTATTTGGCACCTGCATAATCCTTCCTTGATGGTAGCACTTAATTATCTTAAAGCCGGTTGGTTTCTTTCCAAGCGCATTGCAAACCATATTGTTAATCTTGTAAATGCCAGTTGGGGTTAAGCTGACTTGACTCCTTTTTCACTGTCCTTGTACTTTGGGGTCAGCTTATTTGGCAAGGTTGGTATTTCTTTGCTTATGTCTATTTCTAATGCACTATTAGATGACTTTTTTTAAAAAAAATTTACATCCCATCAGCAATTCTTCAGGAGCATAGGTTTGCAGAATAGCAATCCAGGTAGAAAGATAAGCAAAGGTTCTGAGTTTAGAAATTCCTATTCACTGAACATGAGGTTTCCAGGAACTGGAGATCAAAGTGGGAAATTAGGGAATAGTCCAATTGTACTTGAAGCCAAAGAATTTGGACTTTATTCTGTAGAACAAAAGGAATAGTGACTGATCTGCAAATCATAAATTGTTCTGTTAGCATAATAGAGGATGATTACAAGGAGGCAAATGACAATAGTGTTAGGGACACTAGTATTAAGGAGGTTATTAAAATAGTCCCCAGAGATTAATCCATCTGTACTTATAATCTAATGTATAGGAATTTTTTAAGTAGTTGAAATTGGACAGAAAAGAAAGTGGTATAGGAAAGTAAATATTTCTCAAAGTTTAAATCATCATTTATTATTTATAATCATTAATATGACTAAAATTGTCTTGACATTTAAACATAAAGCTTACATTCTTCATATATTTTACTAAAATTAAAATGTCAGCACAAAAATATATTTTCGCTGATGTACCATTTTACTTTTATATATTTCTAATTTACAAATTGCAGGCTACAAACTTTTGCTCTCAGTTTTTCCTCCATGATTATTGCTGCCTTTCTTCCCCAGAAAATGGAAAAGTCAAGAAATCAGTTACTAAATTTTTTACAAAGTTTCAGAAATTTGTACAAAGTTTCAGAAATGTTATTCTAGGGCTTTCTCCCATCTTGCATCATGTTGCTTTCTGACTGCAACACTTTTTACTTTTCTCACAACTTTCATTTGAGCAACCAAAAGCCCTCTGAAGAATAATAAATGGCACCCTGCTCTCCCTACTCTACTGGCCATCTTGTGTTCAAATTAACAGCGGTTACATTTATTTACATCTCATGGCAGAATTTACTGTGGTTATTTTATAGATTACATTTTCTATAACACCATTTATACCCAGAATATGTGATTAATACCGTATCTATAATTACTCATGAGATTCCTGAGAGGATTGTGAATGAATTACATTTGAAGAAATTAAAATTAAAATGAAAATTAAGCCTGAGGATGAGATGCTCCTTATCACCAGAGTTTACAAATACATTTTGTAAAATTAATGTTTCATCCACTTAATGCTTACTCAGGAAAATACCAAAAAATATTTTTAACAAAACTAGATGAGGGATCATTATGATTCATATTTAATAAGGTTCTCATCTTAACACATGAAACTATGTTATCTCATTCTGAATTTTTTCCTACTATATTTTAATAGATTTATGGCTCTTCAAAGTACAACTACTTTGCTCAGAAAAAGCCCACAGGGTGTGCTAGTATCTGCCATATATATATAAAGTGATGCCATAAATTGGTAGGAAAAATTACTGTTCAATAAGTCAATTATTGAAGAATTGATTGTGTATTTAGGAAAAGAACATTATCTAAATACATACCTCACAAGATTCATGAAAATTTATGGATTTGTTAGGGAGTAGAAGAAAAAGAAGAACCTCAATGTTTTAAAAGTATAATGAAAAAGCACTGACTTCTTATTACAGTTTTAAAGTGGTGGCAAACTTTCCAAGTTTAGAACCAGTGGAGGACATCATAGAGGAAAGCATAAACAGATTTAACTGTATTAATATAATTAATAGCTTCAGTTTGCTATCACAAAATCAAAACAATGAACCTCACACCTTGCCACAGCATTATTTTTAATAGGAGAAAGATAAAATATAAACCTAAATAGCCAATAATAGTGTACAAATTAAAGAAATTATTATCCACCCAGTTAATGGAATATTACAGACATGAAAAGTAATATTTACAAAGGATTCATAATGACAAATAAAGGTCAAATGTTTTAATATGAAAAATAAAGCTGGAAAGAAAATTCTCTGGCCCAGATGAATGCAAATATGAAAAATTACTTTTGACATATATATATATTTTGAAACACAGTCTTGCTCTGTTGCCCAGGCTGGAATACAGTGGTGCTATCTCAGCTCACTGCAACCTCTGCCTCCGGGTTCAAATAATTCCTATGCCTCAGCCTCCCTAGTAGCTGGGACTACAGGTGCATGCTACTATGCCTGGTGATATGGTATGGCTCTGTGTCCCCACCCAAGTCTCGTCTTGAATTGCATTCACCTAATTCTCATGTGTTGTGGGAGGGACCTGCTGAGAGATCATTGAATCATGACGCAGTTTCTCCCATACTGTTCTCATGGTAGTGAATAAGTCTCACAAGATCTGTTGGTTTTATAAGGGGAAACCCCTTTTGCTTGGTTCTCATTTTCTCTTTTGCGCCACCACGTAAGAAGTGCCTTTCACCTTCCACTGTGATTGTGAGGTCTCCCCAGCCACCTGGAACTATAAGCCCATTAAACCTCTTTCTTTTGTAAATTGCCCAGTCTCAGGTATTTTTATCAGCAGCATGAAAATGGACTAATACAGTAAATTGGTACTGGGATGGGGTGCTGCTGAAAAGATACCCGAAAATGTGGAAGCAACATTGGAACTGGGTAACAGACAGAGGTTGAAACAGTTTGGAGGGCTCAGAAGAAGACAGGAAAATGTGGGACAGTGTGGAACTCCCTAGAGATTTCTTTAATAGCTTTGACCAAAATCTGATAATGATATGGACAATGAAATCCAGGCTGAGGTGGTCTCAGATGGAGATGAGGAACTTGTTGGGAACTGAAGCAAAGGTGACTCATGTTATGTTTTGGCAAAGAGACTGAAGGCATTTTGCTCCTGCCCTAGAGAGTTGTGAAACTTTGAACTTGAGACAGATGATTTAGGGTATCTGGTGGAAGAAATTTCTAAGCAGCAAAGCATTCAAGAGGTGACTTGGGTTCTGTTAAAGGCGTTCAGTTTTAAAACAGAAGTAGAGCATGAAAGTTTGGAAAATTTGCACCCTATGTGATAGAAAAGAAAATCCTATTTTCTGAGGAGAAGCTCGAGATGACTGCAGAAATGTGCATAAGTATTGAGAAGGAGAATGTTAATCACCAAGACAATGGGGGAAAATGTCTCCAGAGCATGTCAGAGACCTTTGTGGCAGCCCATCCCATCACAGGCCTGGAGGCTTAAGATGAAAAAATGGTTTTGTGGGCCAGGCCCAGGGTCCCTCTGCTGTGTGCAGTCTAGGGACTTGGTGCCCTGCATCCCAACCACTCCAGCCATTGCTAAAAGGGGCCAAGGTACATCTTAGGCCATGGCTTAAGAGGGTGCAAGCCCCCAGACTTGGCAGCCTACACGTGAAGTTGAGCCTACAGGTGCACAGAAGTCAAAAATTGAGACTTGTAAGTCTCTGCCTAGATTTCAGATGTATAGAAACACCTGGATGTCCAGACAGACATTTGCTGTAGGAGTGGGGCCCTAATGGAGAACCTCTGCTAGGGCAGTGCAGAAGGCAAATATGTGGTGGGTGCCCCCACACAGAGTCCCCACTGGGGCACTGCCTAGTGTAGCTGTGAGAAGAAAGCCACCGTCCTCCAGACCCCAGAATGGTAGATCCACTGACAGCTTATACTGTGTGACTGGAAAAGCCGCAGATGCTCAACACCAGCCTGTGAAAGCAGCCATGAGGGAGGCTGTACCATGCAAAGCCGTAGGGGTGGAACTGCCCAAGGCCATTGGACCCCACCTCTTGCATCGATGTGACCTGGATGTGAGACATGGAGTCAAAGGAGATCATTTTGGAGCTTTAAGATTTGACTGCCCTACTGGATTTCAGAATTGCATGGGGCCTGTAGCCCCTTTGTTTTGGCCAATTCCTCCCATTTGTATTTACCCAATGTCATACCCCCGTTGTATCTAGGAAGTAACTAACTTGCTTTTGATTTTACAGGCTCATAGGTGTAAGTGACTTGCCTTCTCTCAGATGAGACTTTGGACTGTGGACTTTTGAGTTAATGCTGAAATGATCCACTTTTTTGTTTGTTTTTTCCTTTTCCCCCATTAGGTCATGACTTCCTTGCTTTTACATTGCCTCAGTCATCTTACCATTTCTTGTCCTTTTTTATTGAGTGTTTTTACCTCAGTTTTTTAGTATTTATTTACCTTATTTAATGGGACCATAAGTGGTGAAATTCAGGTAATTTTATTTATTTCAAATTTGAAGTTAGACAAGAATTCTTAAAGCAATTACCTTGGCATTTTATCTCCCTTAACTACTTACACACACACACACACACACACACACACACACACACACTCACAAACATGCTTAAAATTTTTTTTTTCCATTTTTCTCCTTTTCCAAGCTTCCCCTTGTGATGTCTGGCCTTTCTCTGTGTTATGATAGATCTGTTCGCTTTGCACATCCACGTTCACAGCAGAATTATAATAATGAAGAGCTGCAGAGAAGCAGCCCAATTGTTCATGGATGGATGAATGAATAAACAAAATGCAGTATATGCATATAATGAAAGGTTATTTAGCTTTAAAAAGTAAGGAAATTCTGGCATATGCTAGAACAGGAATGAACCTTTAAGACATTGTGCTAAGTGATATAAGCCAGTTACAGAATGACAAATACTGTATGATTCTGTTTCTATGAGATATCTAAACTAGTCAAATTCATAGAACCAGAAAGTAGAATGGTGATTACCAGGGGCTTGGGGGAGTAGGAAGAGTAAGAGAGTTGGGTATAGAGTCTCAGATTCGCAAGATGAAAAGTTATGGAGATCTGTTTCACAACAATGTGGACATACTTAATACTACTGAACTGTGCATTCAAAAATGGTCAAGATGGCAAACTTTTAATGTAGTTTTTAGCCCAATAAAAATTTTTAAAGAGAGATTTCTGGCTGTTGACACAGATGTATTGGTTTATATGTGACTTCCTATTTGAGCATAATGGTGAGGGGAGGGGTTGGTTTTGACAGCTGACAACATATAACCTTTGCTTTAAACAAGAGCTTTCCTAACTCTGTCTCCCACAATGCTTTGGGTGTATCTTCAGTAGACCACTCAGCAGATCACTCAGCCCACTGTATTTATAACTCTCTGCCACTCCACCTGATTGTGGGTGCCCAGCAGGCTGTGATTGTGCTTTATTTAATTCTATATCCCAGAAGGCTGGGTATGTAGCAGGTGCTCAATAAATATTGGAATGATATTTAAGTAATTGAAATTAGTTATTGTGGTAATTGCAATTAATCACAGTGATTGAATCAGCACTGGCTCCAGCATTAGGGGATTAGTCCCATTTGTAACATTCTCTGGCCTCCTTGGATACCAGTTTACTGATCTTTACAGATGAAAGTACATCTAATCATTCTCTAAACTCTCTCCTAATTCTCAAATCTATTATTGTACATCATTGGCTCCAACAGAACATCATGAGAAGGAAAAATAATGATCCAGCCACAAATTTGAATATTCCCCTTTGGAATCTAAGCCTAGAAGAACTAGAGTAGCTTTGGCCCATAAAAATTCCTTAGATGGGCAGTAAAACAAAATCCAAAGAGAGATACTAATGCAGGATTTTCTAAACCATTCTGCATGACTTCTTTTTGGAGAGAGAGGGATGATCATCTTCTCCAGGTACTTAAGAAAACATTGACTTTGCGTTCTGTAAAACTGTTTAGTGGTCTCTTGGAAAACCTCATTTCTCCATCTCTTATTTTTTCAATTCCAAATTACCCTGGGGATAAACTGGAAAGAGAAGACTATTCTGCTATGAAAATATCATTTTCTTACTTTTCTTCTTCTTTAAGACCTGTAGGGATACAATAATGAGTTTGCAAAGCTAGGGGGCCTCATGACATGAGACAATTATATTAATTACTTTTCTTAAAAGTATATCTAGGACTTTACACCACATTCTGGAAACAAAGTACTTTCTCCTTATCTAAACTCCACGTCGTAGGCAGAGATGTATGCAGAGATTTCAGTCCCTTGAGTCTCCAGGGTGTTGGAAAGTGTCTGAAATCTCTTTAAAGAGCATATTAACATGTATCCAAAAACTTAGACTGTAATACTATGTAACTCCTCTATTTTTCCATTATGGTCTGTCAGCAGGAATATGTTGCCCTATTGTACATGACAAGTGAAAACGCTGGTAACATTGTTTTTCATAGACAGGAAAAATACCAAAGAAGCAATTTCTTAGCTAAAATGTCACCTGTTAGATGTATAGGGCTCACTGTATTTTGTTGCCCTGGTAACGGTTGGTGTAAAATGAGTCCTTTGCATCGCTCCATCAGAGTGATTGCATCCTGTTTTTTCCATCATTTTACAAGAGGCTGTTTTCATTCTCCCTTCCTGACCATATTAAGTGTAAAGAGATTGAATTACTGTGCTCTACCCTCTCCATCTGATGTGGATTTAAGAGTTGATATTGATGTACTGAGAACTGCGTGCTTCTTCAAGAAAAAAAAAGCTACAAATTATAATGAATTTGACTTTTATGTATCGACCATTCTAGAGTTGAAGTAGGGTTTCGGCACCCAAGGGATAGACATGGCCTGATCAGCATTTTTCACTCGAATGAATCCAATTGATAAAGCAATATACTCAGTGTCACTTTGCTTGATCTCCAGGTTTAACAATAGTCATGCTAAAAGTAGATACATTAGTCTATAAATTTTACCCATAAAAAAAAATGTGCAAGCCATAGCTTTCTACGGCTGCACTCTTTCCAACTTTTAACTGAGCAGGGCAAAAAGGAGGCCTATTCCAAAATTGTGCTGAGACCGTGCAAGTGTGGGCAATGTGTATTCAGGTATGTATTTATGACAACCAGGAGCCAGAAAACACTTTACTTCCATGCCCACAACCACCGAATCGGAAAGCACTTCCTGTGAAAACTGGCTTATTGGGCTCTCTCAAATAAAAAATTACTCTCTGAAGTGACACGCTGCTTTATAATTATCAAACTGTTTCACTGTGTCACTATGAACAACTTAATGCCTCAAAAACCATTTGGTTGAAAATTTCATTTATCCCAGATTTGAAATAGGAGAGTGATTTCTTAAAGCAAGGGTTTTTGTTAATGTACTTTGGGTAATTTAATTTTTGACCATTGCTACATAATACTTGTCATTCCATAACATTTTTTAAACTTAGAATTACATAGAGCAAACAAATGAAGGAATGTGGGGAAAAGAAACAAGCATAGGAAGAGGACATTTCAAAAGAATGGAAAGTGCTCCCCTCCCCTGCTCTGGGAGGTTGAAACAGGGACAGTTGAGTGATCAATTTCATTAACATTTATATTTATGTCATAGGCAAAAATACCTGTAGTTGATTGCATTCCTTGAAAAGTAACCTGCTTTCACAGTTTTATATTTTTTAACAAAGTTTTGAAATCCTATTGCTTGGCCCCAATTTAGAGGCAAGAGATTCTGCCTGCATTGGCAATTTGGGTAACTGTATTTAGACTTTTTAAATGACTTCAACCATGATGATAAATGACCATACCCCTTCATAGGGGAAACATTGTAAACATTTAATAGCTAACTAAAGACCTTTTTATTGTTTGATTATTCTTAATATGTGTACAATAGGAAACTGTGGTATCGATTTGCTCTTCTATTCTTATCTGGTACGTTGGCTTCAAAAGGTTCTTTATCTTAAATTATTGTCCACCTCCATCTCCCTCTCTTTGTCTCTCTGTTTCTTTTTCTCACTCTCTCTGTCTGCCTTTTAACTCTACTGCCTACCTTCTATTGCCTTCTGCTCTAATTTCTTAAATAGCCTGTATCCCAGAAATTCACTCATGTGAGATATCCTGATCCAAAAAAGGTCATTCAAGAAAACCCAGCTCAGCTTCAAAACACCCATTTTCATTGTCTTCTTGCTGTCACAGCACTTATGTGCCCTCTGTCACCATGAATTTCTTCCATGTAATTAGCATCCTAACGCAGCGATTCTTCACGTGTAGCCCCTGGACCAGCAGCATCAGCATCAACTGGGAACTAGTTAGAGATGCAAATTATCAGGCCCACTCCAAATCTACAGAATCAGAAACTATAGAGATGGGGCACAGGGCTTTGTATGGCAACAAGTCCTCCAGGTGATTCTAATGCTTGTTAACATTTGAGACCCTCAGTTTGTTCACAATTAGCCCTTTCTGGTCATCAAACCCATACCATATCCACAGTTATGGATGAAACCAACTGATTTCAAGTGACTCAGCTATGACAAGGGTCTTTAGTGGTCTGTGTGCCCCCTCCCAAGAGTTTACTGGTTTCTTATGAATCTTACAGAGTTTGAGGAGAAGAACACCTTTAAGTTCCTTTAATTGAGAGCAACCAAGCCATACGTATAAAAAGAGCTGAGGGGAAGATACAATTAGAATTATAGTTTCATGACTGGGCTGCTTCTCCTTGCTTACCATTAATTATATATGTTCAGTAACTCAGGCAGCCTCTGTTTCCTCATTTGCAAATGGGAATAAAACCCTTCAAGTTACATAGTCATCATGAGAGATCAGAGAATAACTGAAGATATGCTTTTTAAATTATAAAGAGCAATACAAATACAAGAAGATAGTATTAATCGCTTTTTATCTTTAAAGATAGCTTTAATTACAAAAGATCCAGAGAATGAACTACTACTGCTAATACCAAATGTCTTTTCTGCTCTGTATACTCCTGAAGGAAATCAAAGATTTTTAGTAAAGATTTTTTTTTCATTTTTTTTTTCTCTTTTCCTGTTTGGGCTCTGGAATTGCTACATAAATAGCCTGGTGCATAATACCACCTGCTTGGAAGATGGCGTGACAGAGCGGCTCTCATTTTGTGCTCAATCACAGAACCAGTCCCTCACCCATATTTTAAGAAAAATAAGAGAGTTGCCAAGCATAAGTGCCTTGTAAATATATTTCCTTTGCAGGATTACAGGACATGGAGAAATTAACAACCGTAGATAGTCCTTGCTGGGATGTGTCATATCTTCCTGGGCTAGGGATAATCAAGTGAGAAGTTTTGGGGTGATTAGGACAGGATGCTAAAATCAAAGAATTGTACACATGTGGACGAGGATGCACAACTCTGCCTCCAACACACACCCTCCCTCCCTCTACACCCATCAGAGACTGAAATATTGAGAGAAGCACTGTCTGGTAGAAAACAATGCAAGCTATGCAGATCATTTCAATTTTTCTCATGGCATCATTAAAATGTATTTTAAAATAGATGGGATTAACTTTAAGAATACATTCTATTTAATCCAGTATATCCAAAATAATATCTTTTCAACATGTAATCAGTGTAAACATTATTAGTGAAACATTGTACATTCTGTTTTTCATACTAAGATTTTAAAAGCTGGTGTGTAGTTTATACTAACAGTGCACATCTATTTGGACCAGCCACATTCGAGCTCTCAGCAGCCACATGTGTTTAGTGTGGCTACTGTCTTGGACAACAGAGGTTGAGAGAATCTTAATTTTAAAATGCAGATTGGTAAAACACAGACAGTCTTGCGGAAGAGTTGAAACCCCAGTAGAGCAAGTTTGAGCTGCTACTCATGCTTCTCTTGCGCCGTTCTTTTTACTTCCACATTCTCTTCTTCCCCTGCCCCAACACACACGCAGACACACAAACACACACTCACAGAGCTGGGCAGCACAATCCCCTGGGAGAACTCCCTTCACCTTTCAGATGCTGTGGTTTCCATTGGTCTTGGCAGAGTGAGGCCTCCTCTGTGTCTTCTGAGCAGTAAATGGAAGGAGATGGTGTACGGCTTGGAGTCATGAATGTACTGTATTCATAGCAAATTGTGCTCCTGTTCTCTTCAAAAGCAAATGAAAGAAAGCCTCCTTTTTGCAGCCTTGGGGTTGTTTCTACTTACCATTTCTGTGTTCTTGGTAAGGCAGAAGAGGAAGAGAGAGAAGAAGAATGAGAAAAAGAGTTCTGAGGAATTATTAGACCACCTGCTCACATCATCCCTGACCTTTGGAGGAAGAGAAGATTTTGGTTAGAAAGGAGCCTTAGTCCTTCAGCCTTCATAAATATAAATAACACTCATGGTTAGAAAAAATGAAATTCTCCATGCAAGCCTGGTAGAATTAAAAGGTGATTAAAACCAAATATCTTGGAACCACACAAAGCATTATGAACCTTTAAAAATGAGCATGTGTTAATTTTACTAGAAAACATTTAAAAACACCTATGCCACCTAAATGATGGTCTTTTTTTGAGAAATACTTTGTTTTTGATTAGTGGAATCTCTTTGTAGACAGATGATAATCATCTTGGGTGATCTCTACATCCCCAATACATCTCCATACCCTTTACCCTAACCTCATGCCCAGGGAACATGGCTCTAAATTTCCCTGACTGTTGACCCCATGTGGTCCTAATTCCTGCCACCCTCGCTTGCATGAGCACATGTGGCTGTCCTCATCAGGACAGCTTAGGCTAATTTAGCCCTGCTGATTCAATATAACTGGATAAAATTTTATGGCGCACTGTGATTGTAAATATGCCTCCTCTCATTCACAGTCTGGGAAGGCTGGAGGGCCATTACATCTTAATTGGGTAATTTCTTTTTTCAGATCTCCAAAGACAGGGTTGCTGTGTCAAAGTACCTCAGAGCAGGGCCTCTGGTGCCAGCTGGTGTTAAAATGTTGGCAGTTCTGAGAGGACCCAGGATCATATCCACGGACTGAATGTTTAGGATTTTTAAAACAATTTTCCTTAACTTGTTTTGAAACAAGAGATTTGGGTCCATTATACCAACCTGTTTGAAGAGGAACATATTTGGTTTAAAAATTCTTTTTGTTTTCATTTTTTCCTCTTATTTTTTTTCTGTTTCAAGCCCATTGCACTTTTAGAAATTTCAACAAATTTTAAAGCCATGTGTTTCTATACCAAATGAATTTGTTCTAGTATATTTGCTGCTTAAAAAATGTGTTTGGATGTAGATGTGAAAACACACACAGACACACACACACACAAATACACATATCTTAAAGCTCAAAGGAAAAGGGTCAGTTCTTTGAGTCCATAAATTGCACCAATTAATTGTGTAATATGCTGATGCTGCCATTTTACAGAGGACCAATAAAACAAAAGGAAGCAGCGAGATTTGTCTCAGAATAAAAGTGGGAATGTAAAAATGTAAAGGAAGTAATCTTTTCTCAAAGCATTATGAACCAAACCAAAACAGAAGAAAGGAACTGTTGTAAGGAGGAGAAGGAGGTAGGCGGCGGTTGGAAATAGCAGTGGGTGCCGTTTCCACCACTACAGAATCTGCGCAGCAAATTGCTGTGCTTTAAGGAGAAGTAGCAATCAGCACCGATTGAAATATCCCTGAATGCAGTTATAATGACGTTCCTCTTCTCTCTCTTGTGTCTGGCATGATAGGCCATCCTCAAAATGTGCACTATCATGCAGGGTACACTTTCTAAAGACAGGAAGACCCCTACATCTGATGTCAACACCAAAAGCCGTTAGCATATGTGAGCCATGTATACATGGCAGGCTTCACGGAAATGCGACCTGGGCAGTCACACGGGGGCCTGCACTTGGAAGAGCTCCATGCTTAATTAAGTGCTCTGACATTACCATCTCAAAATTGAATTTTTTGTTTGTTTGTTTGTTTAGATGGAGTCTCAGTCTGTCGCCCAGGCTGGAGTACAGTGGTGCCATCTCGGCTCACTGCAACCTCCGCCTCCTCGGTTCAAGCGATTCTCCTGCCTCAGCATCCCGAGTAGCTGAGATTACAGGCATGTGCCACTATGCCTGGCTAATTTTTGTATTTTTAGTAGAGATGGGGTTTTGCCATGTTGGGGCTGGTCTTGAACTGCTGACCTCAGGTGATCCGCCTGCCTTGGCCTCCCAAATTGCTAGAATTACAGACGTGAGCCACCGCACCCAGCCTGAAATTCTTAATAATTTTGAACCAGGTGGTGTACATTTATTTTTTATCTTGCACTGGGCTCTACAAGTTTTGTTGCCAGTCCTAGATGCACAAAATGTACCTAGTGAGAGTGTGTACCATTGAAATATATTTCCTTTGCAGCTTTCCCAACTAGGCAGCTCGTAGTGGGGAAAATAAAAACAACTAATAGAGCATTCTCACATGTTATGAGGATATCGTTAACCCCGTCATTAGCTGGTTACCAAAAGAACTGTAGCAACTGTCAAAAAGCAGTCTGCAACCCTGGATCCCAGCTTTGCATGAAAGACCCACCAGGGCTGTTCTTGATTCATCTATTGATTGGGTTGAGTTACACAGCACCCATGTCAAGTCACATCAAACATGACTTGATGTGACAAGACATAACATGCCCTAGTGGAAAACAGAAGGAGAACTGAAGGAAAGCGTCTTTTGTTGAAAATGGCAAGGTAGATATGAGACAAACCTAGTAGAGCAGAGGTGATCATCATAAAATAACGCTGCTAAATTATAAATGATAGTTAGTGCTTCTCCAGCCCTTTTTACCCATGGCTATCAAGCAACCATAGACTTGATTAAGCTGTCTGGTAATTTTTTGCAGGGTCTCAATGCAGCATGCTCTGGTGGATGTGTCATGGGTAAGTCTTCCTCAAGCCCATGGTGAGAGGAGACCCACTCCGGTAGATGTTTAAAAGAAATGGTACACGAAAGCTTTAAAAAGGATGCTAAGAAGATTGTTATCAAAGGCTAAAATATGCAGAAGGCAATCAGAATGTTCCTTTCTGATTTGTGAGGACAAAGAATTAAACTGAGTTCTTTTTCAGAAAACTATTCCTGCTAATGGCTTGGAGCGGTAGGTAGATAGACAACCTGAACTCACTCTCTGTGCTCTGTGGATACTTGCAGCATGGAAGAGTGTTAGAAGCAGAGGTTCTAGAGCCTAAATACCTGGGTTCAAATCCCATCTCAACCTTTTCTAGACCCGAACTTGTGTAACTTTGGATGAGTGATTGAACTCTTCTGTATAACTCAGTTTTCATACATATGCACATAAAATAGGGATGATGATATAAGTATTCACAGAGTTGTTAAGATTCAACAGAAACAAATATATGTATCAAGCTCTTAGAAGAATGTCTAGCTCATACTAAGCAATTAATAAAAGAATTTAATAGACTTTAGTTATTTTCTTTCCATATCTCAGTTTCAGATATTAAACATTTATATTTCCTTACTTTTTTTTTTGTATTTTTAGTAAAGACGGGGTTTCACCATGTTAGCAGGATTGTCTCGATCTCCTGACCTCGTGATCCGCCCGCCTCGGCCTCCCAAAGTGTTGGGATTACAGGCGTGAGCCACCGCGGCCGGCCAACATTTATGTTTTCAATCACAAAATCAAATGAGTGAACCCATGGTCAACATTTTTATTTTCATAAAGGCAAGGGTTAGAGAATGTCCTTTCCCTGCCAGTTCTTTCTCTCTAGATGTCATATGGCTTAGGGTCTCTGACTTCTCTAGAAACTGTGCACCTTATCAAACCTTAGCAATTAGAAAGTCTAATATCATACTGGTAAACAAAGGTGATGAAATGCAAAATGATCCAATGGGCAGTGAATTGATTCAAATGTTTTGAATAGGTAACTGAGTTAATAATCTTCTCTGGTTATATTCAAGTTCATTCTGCCTATGATTAAAATGTGGATGGAAATTTCTTTCAAGTTCACACAAATAATTTGTTTAAAAGCTCTTCCTTCCCTTTTTTTAACACACACACACACACACAAACACACACACACATACACACACCAGATCTCCAAATCTATGAAGTCAAAGAAACTCAGTTCTTTCCACAATGCAATAAAAAGTTGTACAAGAGGAGAAAATTGAGTTTTAAACTCATGTAAACCTTTGGAATGTTGTCTTCTTTATATTACCAATGACACCTCTAGAGCCTACAAGAAAAAAGAATTGCTTGGAAAGTAAATATCTTGGACAATGTAGCTAAGAGAATATTAAATGTTCTATTTTTAGCTTATGATGGTTGTGAAGAAATCCACCTTAATCTACTGGAAGGTGGCCTTAGTTTCCAACACTGAATTTCACATTTTGAAATTTATTGGCTCTCTGGCTTTCCCATGAAATTTAAAAGAAGTGAGACTGCTTTAAAATTTTTGAATGAATTTAAAAATTAAACCCTTCTGGCTTTTCTTGTCACATGAAATTAAATATAGAGGCAATTTGGGAAGGGTAGAAAGGCCACTTGTCATTGGAGTAAGACAGACTGCCCTACTTGCCCACGTGGACCTTCGGACGAGTAATTTAAAGGCCCCAAGCCTCCTTTCCTTCATCTAAAGATTAGAAAAACTCTCAGGGTTTTTGAGGATCAGAAATAACACATACCATGCGTAATACAAAGTGCACCTATCCTGAAGCCTGTAGTAGGTGTTCATTGAACCCTAAGTTGTTATCACTACTAGTTATTAATATTTCATCATCATTTTCTTCATTGTTGCTATTATCGTTACACACCCATACTCATCATTCTACAAAATCTTAGCAAATATAGTACTATTTTCAAGGGCTAGCAGTCCTGAATGGAATCAATATAATAAGTATATGCAATATATTAGAGGGCTAATTCTTTATCTGAAGTGTTTCCATTAGGAAAGAGAGGAGGAAGAAGCCATGAGCACCCCCCAACCCTGCCCAACGTACGTGTTTCACTTAAGCTAAGTGCTAATGCACTGACATTGGCAGCAGGAGTGGTGGCCCTGCCAACCTTGTGGGGTTTCTAAAAGGGAGAGTTGGCATAAGGGGAATTCAGATCTAGTGAAGGATGCAAATAACTTTACAGCTAGCATTGTGGCTACTCCTGGGCATTTGGTTTATTTATAGTTCAGAGCTGGTCTGAAAGGCATTAAGAAAATGACTTAATGGCATCTCCTCAGCCCGAAGCAGGGCTTGCTTCTTCACCTGGAGAGAGGTCTGGACAAAATCCCAGTCGGCCTAATAGCTAAGCCATGCCAAGGGAGCGTCATGAGGGATCAGGTCCTCACCAGGAAGCTGATGCCCCGAATGGAAGCCTGTATTCCTTTGTTTGCTTTCACCTGTTCTTTTCTTTCTCTCACTGAGATCTTAGGCTGCCTGTGAACCCTGGGGGAAGCCAGGGCTTTGTGAGCCAACCTGTACTTGAGCTATTGGGAGAGGATCCAGGGAAGTACCAACTGCAGGGACCAAAGGGTAGGACTAGAAGACTAGAAAAGAGGCTTAATTAGACACTCAGGAGGGGCTGAAGATAGTTGAGTAAAGATCTTCCAGTGCACCTAGTGGGATCACGCAGAGAACAAAAAGCAATTCTGTGCTGTCTCTAAGGTAAGCAGAGTAAGAGCGCCTAAACTCCAGGCTAAAACCTCTAGGTCACCCCTTTGGGTTCACTGCCCCACTGTGAACTCTCCTCCCTACACTCTTTCTGCTAAGTTGTCTGCTTACACAGAAATGAAAAAATGAAACCAAAGATCTCTTCTTGCTGGGCCTCTGAGAGATGATAAGATAAGGTTTGATGAAGGGCTGGCCTGGCTCTAGGCCCTTGGAAATCTCCAAAGCTCTCTTCTTTCAAACTAAAAGGGATTTCATTTTTATCATCTTCACGGTAATCTTTGCCTTTTTCACACTGAAAGTTGAACCATGTTAAAATCTGCAGATTAATGAGGTAATATAAAATGAGGTCACTCACTATTACATAAAGGGGCTAAGCTGCTTTAATACCAACTTTGACATGCACCTGTTTTACTAGTTTCCATCTGTGGTGGAGAAGCCAGAGTTGCCCAAGAGTTAGAAATCTCAGGGTCGACTTATGTGGTGCCATCTCTGTATCCTGAGCTGACCTTAATGGCCTCGATAGCGGGGAATACCATCTGCAGGAAGAATGAGTTATCCTGATGGCATATGGCAGCACAACTGGACTAGCTCAGGCAGTGCAGCTAGAGCAGATCTCCACCTGGCTTCTCCTGAATTGGAGGACAAAAAGAGTAAGGCCACTTTCAACCCCTATGCTCACTCACTTATCTAGATTTTTCCTGTATTCACTAAATGACACATTCTGTAGATCAAGATGGGGATTCCCGAGTCCTTAGATAAACCGAGAGTGAAACTGTGGAGCCAGTAAATTTTATTTATAAATTTGTACCTTCCCATTCATTCCAGACTATGTCTTTGCTCCTTTTCCACCATCTCTCAGTCCTGCCAGGTGAACACGAATCAAATAATCACACCGAGTTATGGGAGTTAGAAAGCCAATCTGTGAGAAAGACCACTCTGGTTAAGTATACCTTTAAAAGATAAATAAATGGATTTATCTAGCTGGACCTAATAATATAATTGATCTAGTTTGGGTTCTTCATCCCCTGATCTGTTATTTTAGGGCCTGTCATGCATGCTACAGGTATTAGAGATACAGGAACCCAAAGACCAACAGAGAGGTAGTCCCTGGTTGTTTTAGAAATTTGAAAAAATATGTGTGGTATTATTACATCGTGTGAATGGGAAGAAAATGGCCTTACTCAAGTCCATGGTGCTGAGAAGGGATAGTGGAAGATGAGGTCACAGAATTATCTATTGAGGATGTTGCCTGCCATGCTGGGAAGTTTGCACCTTGTGCTATAGCCATTAGGGAAACAATAGAAAACTTACAGGCATCAGGCATGGTGGTTCATTCCTGTAATCCCAGTGCTTTGGAAGGCTGAGGCAAGATAACCATCTGAGGCCAGGAGTTTGAGACCAGTCTGGGCAACATAGTGAGACGCTCATCTCTACAAAAAATATGTTAGGTATGATGGTGCACACCTGAAGTCCTGGCTCCCCAGGAGGCTGACACAGGAAGAGCCCTTGAGCCCAAGAGTTTGAGGCTACAGTGAGCTATGGTGGCACCACACAGTCCAGCCTCGGTGACAAAGATGACCCTGTCTCACATACACAAAAGAAAGAAAAGAAAGAGAGAAAGAGGAAGGAAGGAAGGAGAGAAAGAAAAGAAAGAAAGAGAAGGAAGGAAGAAAGAAAAAGAAAGAGAAAGAGAAATGAAAGAAAAAGAAAGAGAAAGAAAGGAAAGAAAGAAAAGGAGAAGGAGGAGGAGGGGGAGGAGGAAAAGAAGGAAGGAAGGAAGGAAGGTTGGTTAACAGCATGGTCATGATATAACTAGTTTTGCTATATTCCTTGCTTTTTAAAAAATTTGTGCTTTTTGGTTTGTGAATTTTGTTTTTTTGTTGTTTTTGTTTTTTTCTGTTTTGGTCTCATGTTGTTTTGGGATGTTTGATTTTGACTGAAATGCGGAGAGTGGACTTGATTGAGGAGAATTTTTTTGGAGCAAGATCAATTATCAGCTTTAACAAATAGAAGTGAGAGATGGCAAAGGCCTAAACCAAGACATTAAAATTAGAAAGATGAAAAGGTGAATACTTTGAAAAATTTTAAAAGGTAGAACTGACATAACTTGTATCTCTTTGGAATTTGTGCATTGGAGAAAGGCAGTAGCTGCAGATAAGTGAATTTTCCGCCTTGTTATAAAAATTTGTAGAGTACAGAGAAAAACCCTGAAGGCTGGCAAATACAGACAAGTTGCCAAAATTTAATAAAGAGAGAAAGAATTATCTTTGGTAATTCCAAGCTTTATGTCTTACTGCAAGATCCAGAAAGGTACTTGAAGAAATAATCAAACTATCAATTTGCAATCTTCTGTGAGAAAACAAGATTCTGCGTCACAACCACAACAGCTTTATAAAGATCAGACTGTCCAGACCAGTCTCACTTCCTTCTATACTGGAGTGATGGGCCAGGGTGATAAGGGAAAGCAATATTTGCAATCTACCTGGACTTCAGCTACAGTATTGATTCTGATCCCATTTTACGTGATGTTCTTATTTATTTATTTATTTATTTATTTATTTATTTATTTATTTTTTGGAGACTGAGTCTTGCTCTGTTGCCCAGGCTGGAGTGCAGTGGCATGATCTCGGCTCACTGCAACCTCCACCTCCCAGGTTCAAGCGATTCTCCTGCCTCAGCCTCCCGAGTAGCTGGGACTACAGGCACCCACCACCACGCCTGTCTAATTTTTTGTATTTTAGTAGAGATGGGGTTTCACCATGTTGCCCAGGCTGGTCTCGAACTCCTGAGCTCAGGCAATCCGTCTGCCTCGGCCTCCCAAAGTGCTAGGATTACAGTTGTGAGCCACCACACCCGGTGACATTCTTATTAAGAAGTCAAGGAGACATAAACTAATTCTAAGATTGTACTCAAAAGGGGGTTACAAAAAACAAAATGGAAAGACAAATACAAAAGGGACCCCACTGTGGTCACTCTAGTCAAGATTTTTCCTAGTGGCCAGCAAAGAGGGCAACTAATCTTCATTTCCTCATTTGGAAGGAGTTGCTAATACAAATTCAAGTTAATGAGTAAGGGAAATGTCCTTCCTCCTTAAACATATTTGAAATAGAAAAGGGCAGGGGTCTTCAGTGTAGGATAAAGATCCAAGATGGTAAGAGGTAGCTGAGGCCATGCAAATGAGCAAATAGTAGAGGTTATTATCCATACAAGTGTGGAAGTTGACTGATTCTACAGTAAAATTATAAATCTGTCCTACCACTACTCCCATCGGGTTTCATGTTTATATTTAAAATAGGCTTAAAATAGTTGAGATAACTCAGTGTGCGTTACTTAATAGTACTTGAGAATGGGGGAGAAATTGGTTGTTTAAGGAGCAAATTTTTCTTGTTCACTTTGCATATAAGAAGAATAAAGGCAGGACCCTGGACAGGGACTACAAGTTGGATAGTAGATTAAGGCTTGGCTCAATGTGTAAATATGTTAAGTAACTTGCTTAGGATGATTGTTAAGAATCATTATGTTAGGTAACTTTCTTGAAATGACTCTAAGGGGGCTAAGCAAGCCTGTTATCCCAGAAACCACCCTAAGATATCCGAATTTCCATCGTTAGAAAAGAAAACTAAAACAGACTGAGTCATTTCTATGAGCCAAACACTATGCATGGCCTGCACAAATACCTCCTTAAAAGAACCATGAGCAGAGGCTCTATCATCTTCCTCCTACAGTGAAGGAACATACTCAGAGTCACACAGTTAATCAATAGCGGAGCCGGTATTTGAAGCTAGGTTGGTCAGCTTCAGAACCTTTGCTCTTTGCATTATACCACATTAAAAGGCCAGCTCTTTGGGTTAAGGTTTTCTTATGCCCTTGGGAAAGTTGCACTTCTAATACGAGCTAATCATTTACACTTTAGTGTCAATAATTTTCAAACTGTCTGTCTTTAGAGAGCCTGGTAGGGAAAGAGGTTATAAAGAAGGTGAGAGCTGAAGAATTGAGAAGAATGGAAAAATGTATCTCCAAACGTTAGGCTAAGATACAATTCAGGAAACTGAACAGCAAAGACAAACTCCTTAAAAATTGTTGGCTGAGAATCTACAGCCCATCATAGAGAATAGAATAATAGAAATTGGTTTACATTTCAGTAATAGGAAAAAACTCAAGAGGCCTC
Organism: Nomascus leucogenys; assembly: GCF_006542625.1. Lineage (NCBI taxonomy): Eukaryota > Metazoa > Chordata > Mammalia > Primates > Hylobatidae > Nomascus > Nomascus leucogenys. Next base: position 54,545,354 of record NC_044381.1, on the reverse strand, counting down.
CCTCCTCAATACACACACATACATACATACACATAACACATACATCACACAGACACACACATTTACATGTATGGATTAAATTAAGATCAATCTTAGAACTGACTAAACCCGTAGAAATCCTATATTGTCACTTGCTCACTTGAAAGATAAAGAGACTCTGGTCAGAGTGATGAACTTTTTTTATATGCAGAGTCCTTCCACTATTTATGGCCAATGGTTCACTCAATCCTAGATCTTCTGACTTCAATAAACAAGTCTCCACTCCTGGGGACAATACTTTATTTTGTAGTTTAGGTTCATAACTCTTTGAAGCAATGGGTTTGGTCAAAGTACTTTTTTCTTGGAAGCTTCTAGCTCTGTTACTGTATGAGTTGTTGGCTAGCTTAAAATATAAAATTAGAAACTAGAAGCGCTTGTAGAGAATATTTACTAGTCTTCATTCTCCAAAATCCATTAATTTCCCCCCCACTGCCACCTTTTTTTCCCTTGGTAACAACACGCTGATTAAATGTGAGCATTGCTTCCTCCCAATTCATGGAAGAATAGAGGAGTTTGACTTCAAAATTTCCCTTGGCCCTAGTTGATATTTTCACTTTTGAGGATGTGACCCAATTTGGACAAATGAGATGTAAAGAAGCATTTGCTAGGAGTTCTGAGAGACAAGTTTCTGCATACCTTAGAGAGAGCTACAAGAAGAGACTGCCACTCTTATTCTGGATAGTCTAGAGTTAAGAAGTGAGTTCTAGAGCTAGCATGGCCATTTCTTTTACTATAATGAGAGTCTAGCCTGAGGAAAAATTGAATTCACAAAGAAGGGCAAAATACATAACAGTAAAGCATAGAGAAAGAGAAGCTTGATGGCACCAGGAATCTCAGCATTGAAATGTACTAGAAAACACACAAACTTGAACCATAAAGTCTCATTAAAAATTTTAATTTGCTCAAAGTAAGTTTTCTGACACTTGTAACGTAAACATCTCAGCAAGATTTAACTATATGTTCTATCAGTGAAAACTGACCCATACTACAATTGACTGGGTGAACTTAACTGTGGGTTCACAAGACCACATAATCAACAAGGACATCCCAAAGCCTTCCATGCACAAGGCATTATGGAGAATTTTAGTGTTAGTATAGAAACGAATTATCCATAAGGAATGCACTCCGGTTAGGTGAAGAGGAATACCCGACAGGAAACGAAGATGAGCAAGACAATACTCTAGATTCCCAAGGGCTTGATAGAGAAATGAAGAGTTTTAGAGGATTTAAGAGATGGGAAAGGTCCCTGTGCATGAAGTCATAAGGAAAGCTTGGAGAAAGAGGTGAGATTTGAGCTGGCTTTTGAAATTGTGTCGGTAATGTGACAATAATGGTAATGATATCCATCTGGATTCTGTCTACTAGGCCTAAAAACCAGGTGAGAAATCCCTGAGATGCCAGGGATTTGTTCAGGAAAGAACACGTTCACCATGCTAAGTGCTTCTATGTGGAGGGCTTTCATGTAGAACAGTGTTCTCCAAGTGGAGTACCTAGACCAGTGGCATCACCACCATCTGAGCCTTGTAAGAAATATTCATGGTCAGGCTCCAACCCAGACCTACAGATTCAGGTGCTCTGGAAATGGGGCCCAGTAATATGTGGTTTTAAGCCCTCTGCTTGATTCTGATGCACACTCAAATTTGAGAACCACTGATTTCAAGTGGTTCTTTAGGTATACTTTACCTGGATGCTATAGACTGAATATTTGTGTCTCCCCAAAATTCATACATTGAAATCCTAATTCCCAATGTGGTAGTCTAAGGAGGTAGGGCCTTTGGGAGATGCTTAGGTCATGAGGGTGAAGACCTTATGAATGGGATCAATGTCTTTATAAAAGAGGCCCCCTGTAATTCCAGCACTTTGGGAGGCCAAGGCGGGTGAATCACAAGATCAGGAGTTTGAGACCAGCCTGGACAACATGGTGAAATCCTGTGTCTACAAAAATTAGCCAGGCGTGGTGGTGGATGCCTGTAGTCCCAGCTACTTGGGAGGCTGAAGCAGGACAATCGCTTGAACCCGGGAGGTGGAGGTTGCAGTGAGCCGAAATCGTGCCACTGTACTCCGGCCTGGGTGACAGAGTGAGACTCTGTCTCAAAAGAAAAAAAAAAAAAGAGAGACCCCAGAGAGATCCCTTGCTCCTTCCACCACATGAAGACAGAGCAAGAAGATGGCTATGGAAGAGCCAGGAAGCAGGCCCTCACCAGACACTAAATTTGCCTGCAATTTGATCTTAGATGTCTCAAGCTCTAGACCTCTGAGAAATAAATTGTTGTTGTTTACAAGTCACCCAGTCTATTGTATTTTGTTATAGCAGCCCAAACTGACTAAGACACTAAATGTTCATAAGCTTGAATGAGGAAAAAAAATCTGTTTTTATTTTCACTAACCTCTAACCAAAATTTAACATTTTCTTCCATTATGAAGGTGGGCCACAAACCAGAGTGGTATGTAGCAGTTTATGTTGCCAACAGAAATCAGAGATATTTTTCTGCCACATTTTAGGGGCTGCAGATATCTGAAAATATCACTAACGCTTATTGCTACTTTGAAATTATAATCATTATTAGGCCTGCTGCCAGACATTATTATTAAGGTATTAGAGAAAGACAGGTATTACTGTATCTCAAATTTTTAAAAATATTTTGATAACTGCATTTTATTATAATTGATTTCCTTTGCAAGTCTACATATTTTATTTTCTGTATTTAAACATGAATCCTTGGAAGAAGACCAGAGGCTTCACTGGACTTGGAAGGAGGGCATAGCACATTAAAATGTAAACCCCTGAACTAGGGGTAACACAGGTGTCTCTTGCTGCACCCCTCACTCACTGATACCAGCAAGAAGAAGAGTGATGATCTGAGTGATGAGAGTTCTAAAACCAGCAGGAAAAGCCTGAGTCCAGCCCTTCCCTTTCCTTCTTCCCGCACCTGTCTGGGTGCAGAGCTTTAGTGCTGGTCTGCCCTCAGACATGGATGGTGTCAGGGCTTGGAGGTGGGTGGTTTAGCTCTGTCCTTGGTTGGTATGTCCATCTTTTTCTGAGCTGAAGTACCAGAAAGCCCACATGGGCATAGATCTAATGCCATATCGCCAATTCAGCTCTGACCTCTCAGAAAGCTAATATTTTGATCTCCATCTGTCTGTTCCACATCTGTTTCTTAATTGGTTTAAAACACCGGCTGCACAGAAAAGTACCATTTGTTGGCCCTCTAAAACTTGGCCAGCCTGAAAGTCTCTCTCCATCTCTTATTTTTCTGCTGGGAATACGCTACAATGAAGGAGGCAGTGCAGGAAAATGGGCAGCTCCACTTCCTCCCAAGAGGTTTCTTAATTGTTCCTTAAGTCGCATTCGTACCAGATGCCAGACAAAAGCTCGAAGCAATGTACTTCCTTCTTGGTTGTCCCAGAATCAGAGCTATAAATTAGTTGGGTCATTTCCCTTTAAAAGAGGAGGAAAATATGAGGTGATAATAGTCAAGGTCACTGTTGTGCATCCAGTGAATTCTGTAAACCAGCTGTAAAGATTCTTCCTTAGCCACTGGGCATAGAGCCTAACACAGCTCTACAGACACTGGCAGATTTTCTAGATCTTCAGATCAGACTTTTTCCCTAAGCAGCTCGTTTCTCTTTGCCACTATTAACCTGTTAGAAGAAATATAGTTAACCTTATTGTGAACTAAAACAGACAAATCGTGATGAGAACATTTAGCTATGCTATGCAAGGACATAAAGGCAACCAAAATGTTGTCGCTAATATTTCTTTTTTTTTTGAAATCAGAGAAATAAAACTTTATTCTAAAGCTGCAGAAAATGTGGAAAGTAACAATATTTTAGCATTTTAGTATTTTTCCCCTACACAAAATTATCAGGATGCCATTTTTTTAAATTATACTTTAAGTTTTAGGGTACATGTGCACAACGTGCAGGTTTATTATATATGTATACATGTGCCATGTTGGTGTGCTGCACCCATTAACTTGTCATTAACATTAGGTATATCTCCTAATGCTATCCCTCCCCCCTTCCCCCACCCCACAACAGGCCCTGGTGTGTGATGTTCCCCTTCCTGTGTCCAAGTGTTCTCACTGTTCAATTCCAAGGGTCCCCAAACCAGCTTCCTTCCATACTAACATCTCCTACTTGTTAACACACTTCGGGTGAATAAGGCCCTAGGGTGATGACTTTTCTTGTGTTGTACACAATAATGCTATGAGTTGGAATCACCGTTAACCCTCTTTTACAGATGAGGGCACTGAGTTTCCTTTGAAACTGTCCTGAAGATTCCTGCTAAGGTGCTGAGAAATGCCAAAACTGTTCTGTTCCAAGTCTGTTCTTGGAATATTCCCAAGGTCATCAAAAATGGTGGAGCTGGGATTTAAATCCAGGCCTGGGCACCAGAAAGCCCAGGATCTCAGCTACAGTCAGAGAAATGAGTCTGCTCTTTGTTTACCTCTGTTCCAGCATCCCTCTCCTAGCTGTCTTGTACCTACCATTCAGAATCCATGAAAATTTAGAGTGCCCATCTCCACGTGTGTTCACAAGGTATCTATTATAATTGAAACCTCATAACAACCATGTTAGATGGGTCATGCTATCACTTCGATGTTACAGACGAGCAAACTGAGACTTAGGAAGTAGAAGTGAGTTTCTCCAGATCAAACCACAGAGCTAATACAGCACCAGAGCTGACACATGAGCCCCAGCCTTCACCTAAGTTAAAACTTTATAAATTCCAGTAAAAGGCTCTGGTGGCATGAGTATTTTATCTACAGCATCTCAGCCCAGCTAATCTTGTTGGAGCTAGCTAGCAGGACACACAGAAGGACACAGGTCATGTAGCTTCAATGCACTGGGCTGCCATTGCTTTTTGGGCTTTCAGTCTACCTGCATTTCCAATGATAATATTCATTTGTTTTCTCCATATCCTAGTAAATTTTTCAGATTCTTATTTTAAGCAACAACTTTCTGTAACATAATGATAGCATTTCTGCACACAGCACATAGCCCTTTTGGAATTTTGAATAAAAAGACTGATATAATTGTCAAATCTCCCCATCCTGATGAAAAGAGAAGGCTAGGAGGACAGACTTGGAACAGAACAGCTTTGACATTTGTCAGCTCATTAGCAGGAACCTTCAGGACACATTTCCACTCTTGGTGGTCAGTCGCACTCAGTGTTAACACAAAGGGACTGGCCCTCTAGGCATAGAAGAAACTTTATTCTCCCATTAAAATATAATTGCATAAAGAGATTTGGAATTAAAGCCAAAATTGGGCTTGCCAGACATAAAACATATCATGCTTAGTTTGACTACTTAAGGGGTAACAACTGCTGTGTTGAGCAACAGTTGTTTGGGGCCATTCTTTGCATAGAAATATTCAACATAATCTTTAATTGTGCTAAATGGTGTGAAGGGGAAACCGGCTTCAAGGCTAATATGATAATGAGTATTATCTGAGAGACTAGAAAAAAGGTGGTTAGGAATATAATCTTTCATGATTTTTTGTTGTTGTTCAGCTAAAAATAAAAGCCTCGTTAAAGAGAGTTTTAAATGAATTATACTTCTCCATTTCTCTCACAATTAATTTTTGTGCAGCCCAATTGCAATTTGCAATTCTGATGCTTTTACCCTGAGCAGAGCAGCGTGAATTGGTTGGAGAACGGCAGAGGGCAGTGCTGAGCTGAAGCTGGCTCTGGAAACTTGCTTCGGGCTATAAAATTGTGCCTGTTATTAGATGAAATCTTAAGACTAACTTAGCCACAGAGGAAATTAAACTGCTAATTATGTGTGTCTAAACCACTAAAAATGGGTCCAGTTGTTGCTCAGGATTTCAGAAACACCCACCTCTTCTCTTTCTATTAAAAAATATGTAATTATGCCTGGAAATAGTACCTATTAACAATTTTATACAAATTTTAAAAATCTTTTAGAGTTATCTGTTTGCATAGCTTGTCAATTGCTTAGTAAATAAACAAAAGATTGGTGGTTTTAGTTTCGTGGGGTTTTTAATTGTTCATGTCCATGTCTTTATCGGGGTACTCCATGTTCAGGTACATAGAGCAGAGTTCCAATGGATTGAGACAAAAAAAAAACACATTATTTTTATAGCACTTTCTCAAAAACAGATTTCTATAGAGGCAAACATTTCAAAGATTTGGAGAGAAACTGATTCTAATTTGGGGGCAAAAAGCAACAATGATGGCATAAATGCCTGTATGCATTTAGGAAAGTGAGGTCATTGTAAATTTTTCCTCATGACCAGGAAAAACAACAACAAACAAACAAACAAAACAAAACAAACAAGAAAAACAGACATCTCAGAGTAAATGTGGAGTCCATGACCAGCCAAGACCATTTTAGGTTCCTTGTGCTGTGCCAGGCAGCCTGGTGGCTGTCCATAGATGATCAGATAAGCAAAAAGGAAAGAAATTTGATACAAGGTCTTGACAAAATATGACTGGAAACTGAAGTTGAATAATTTGAATAATTTGCATGGTTCAGGGCCTTTAGTTTGCAAATAGTTTTTCATGTATTATATATCTCTTTTAGGGCCTTACTACTCACAGTATGTTCCCTAGACCAGTTTCATCACTTGGAAGCTTGTTAGAGATGCAGAATTATCATCTACTAAGTCAGAGTCTGTATCTTAAAAGGTCTACAGATGATTTGATTGCACCCTCATGTTTGAGAAACACTATTTTAGGGTTCTATTTCCAATAATTTGCTTTCCCTGAAAGGGGCATCCCTTCTACTTTTAGTATAGAGATGGTTCATAAAGCCTAGAACAGCAAACTCTCATTTAGAATCAATTATAAGAAGTCCAATTTGTAGTTGTAGTTGTTTTCCTCTTTGCAACAAATAAAGACTTTTACCATCTGTAAAGAATGCTTTTTTCCAGCTGGTTTTATCTGGACCTAAAACATCAGCTGGTCATTACTTGAAGAGAACTCGGGAAGAATGAATGCACTCAGAGGACATGGTATTTGCATATCCCTTTTCAGGGTTTCTTGTCATGCTGAGGATGGTGGATGTCATAGTTCGCCACCCCTCCCATTGGCTTAGCCATCCAAGCTCATTCTATGCCATTTACGGGTTTCACAAAAGGCTGATAATGACCTATGTTACTTATCCATCAAGAGCTATGAACCAGAAGCTTCCTGCCCCCATTCACCCCTTCCTGGAGCAAGAAGGGCAGCATGGTTAGGTCAGCCAATCAGAGTAATGAGGCTCTCCTGCTTGGCAAAGTGAGATTAATCTAAATCAAATACTTTCCACCTTGGCAATTTTAACTAATTCTCTCAGGAAAGTACAAGAGCTACTGAAGCCCCTACAGTCTTTGCAAACCTCCTGGTAAGGCAAGGCAGGTAATACCTTTTAAGCTTGTTAATGTCTTATCCTGCTGGGTTCTACAACTGACTCAAAGAATAGCTGTGACTCCTCAAACCAGAATTACAAGGAAACGCAGCTTTCAGGGAGGAAGACCAAAAGTCCAGAGCTACACAGCGGATGGCTTTATTCTGTGGTGATAACTCCTCAACTGCCTTGATTAAACTGCTTCCCACATTGTCTTTCTGCCTCTGTCCCAGTAATCATCAGAGAATCTAAGCTGCTCTCAGATAGTCAGGCTGCAGATTAGAGAGGCTTCCTTTTTCCCCAAAACACTTATGCTTTCCCACACGCAATCTGCAGGGACAGCGCCAAGAGGTGGTCTTGGTAGAGAGCAGCTCAGGTGTGTCAGAGATCCTGGGAGCTTAGAGAGCCTCCCTCCTCTAGGGCAGTAACAGTGTGAACACCTGAGGCTCACTCAACAGGAAGGGTTCCCTGGATAACACAGCAGGGCTTCTCAGATGACCTCTCCCTTCCACCTTCAGCAAAAGGAAAGGTCTTGCTTAATGCAGATACAGCTTACTTGGTTTATCAAACAGAAGCTGCAGTGGAAACAGTCTATAAAGTTTTTATTTGACTTTGTAGGCACTGACCTAGGACTTTTCCCTGAAATTTTCCTCTAACTTTTTAGTGGGATAAATTGTAAGGGGAAAAGTGCCTTTGCACACAGAACAAGGTATTTATCCACAAGCCTTTGAAGATTTTTGTTTGTTAGGTTTTCTTTTTCCCATTTTTGTTTTTAAAATCAGGTTTATTGAGGTATAATTTACTTACGGTAAAATCCATCCTTTTAAATGTACAGTTCTATGAGTTTTGACAAATGAATGCCAGCACAAACAAGAAATACAACATTTTCACTAACCCCCAAAATCTCTCACAATCCTTTGTAGTCAAACTTCACCATCCCCAACCCCAATCCTGGGTAACCATTGATCTTATTTCTGTCCCTACAGTGTTATCTTTAGTCCAGAGAGGTTTATTTTAATTTTTTTTTGACAACAGATAAGCCCTCCTTTTTCACAGTAAGGAGGTCCAATTAGTGTGATAAGATGTAGTCAAGAGGGCCACTCTGGAGTCAGATAAATGCGCGTTTCAATCCTGGCTCTGCCCCTTGCTCACACTGATTTGAGATATATTACTTCATTTAGTCAAGCCTCAGTTTTCTCATCTATTAAATGGCGTAACAATAATCAGCAACAGTTATTGAATACTACATTATTTGCTAGACTTGTTTAAATCTCTGTGAGATGCCACCTTACTGATACAATGACTAATTTTTATCTTTCATGTTACTTTCCACTTTCTAATATGGACAGTAGTCTGTCCATCGGTTATGGCAGTAATCTTCCTGTCCACATCCACATTAGAGGGTGGGGTAGGGATCCCCAGTCATACAAGTTTGATCCTCCCAATACCTATCAGAGTACATAACAGCTACGTAGAGCACACACATCAAATAAGGGAATATTTAACATGGCACTGAAAAATAAACACATCCACATTTGTTGCTACATATGTAGGTATTCATAAATGATTTACATTAATGTCATGTGTTTTTAAAATTTACATAAGTGATATACTTTTTGCATCCTTTTGTGACTTTTTCCATTTAGTGTTTTTTTTTTTTTTTGGTCTATCTATATTTGACTACTAAATTGCATTCTTTTTCATGGATAAATCAGTCTGTTTATCCATCCTGCTATCCAGAATGCCCATGTTTTTGCTGTAGACATTTCTTTGAGTAGGAGTAATATTCACCAAGGTAGGGACTGGTCTCCTTTGGAAAACAAAGGAGAGAGGAGAAAAAGAGACAGGTAGGGGACTTTAGCTGTAGCCATAAATATTGTTTCTTTTTTTAAGGGAATGCAGCTGTGGAGCAATCCATCTAGCAAATTGTTAATATCTGTCTGTTAATTTTGGGTGAAGAATTCATGAGTGTTCATTATTTCTCTATTCTATTTTAAATTATTTTATAATTAAATATAAAAAAATTAACACTACCAAAAAAAAATCAATGGATGTGGTTCTATCCTGGAATTCATAACCTTTACTAATGACACTGAACTTGCCCTATTGAATTTTTCATAAATAACAAAAAATTCCCACAATCAAGGTGAGATACTTATGACATATACCTAGCTAGTTTGGTCATAAGTCAAGAGTCAAGCTTTTCTCCAGTAAGTGCCACTCGATCAACCATGGTAGCTAGGCTCTGCCTGGTTTTCCTGTAAGAATCCAGTTGCATTTTTTCCTGTTGGTTTTGCTGTAGTTAGAAGTAGTGAGTTTGTGTGCTAAGAAACATGCACAGGACTCCTCTAAAAATAACTAGATGAGTTTTGTATATTTAAGAGAAAAGGGTTATGAGGTACCTAGTAATTCATCTGATCAAACTCTTCACTGTTAGCAGGATTTGGCTACTACAGGGCACCTAGGGAATAAGCATGCTTTTTCCTTCATTTCACTCATCTTTTACAAAACAAAGGGAACTTGCCTTTGGACAGGAAATAGCTAAGCTTTGGAAATAGTTGTGAGGCTTATCCCATTCTTTCATTTTAATGACTTTCCCTGGTATTTAATCCCATCTTCTCCTTCTTCTGTAACAACACTTATTAGTATGCTCTTCAGATAGCCATGGAGACAAACAAGGCTATCAAAATACAGCTCACACCAAGTTCTCCGGGCTGAGGTGGCAAGTGGGCGTGTTTCCCTGCCCCCCCTGTGGCTTGATTACAGAATTCCTGCCGTGCTCACCCCCCCCCCCCCCACAGCTCATTACCTGGCCTCTGACAGAACATGGGGAGAATGAGAGGTTTAAGATTCTGCTCTGCCACTTGCTGCAGAATAGATGGCTACTCTATTAGCGACCAGGCTTTATCATACTTGACAGCATTTGCTTCTTCAGGGACTGATGGCTCCAAAACACTTCTGATCAAGATGGCCTGAGAAGGTCTGAGGTTGTATTTTTCATGTGGAAAGACCAAGTGTGCAAAATAGGTCATGGGCTGGACCAGTAGTCACCTGAGAATAGCCATGACTTTGGAAGGCAACCCTTCCATTGGAATTTGTGACATGATCTCCAAGATAAATCCTGCTTGTCAGAACCAACCAGTAATTATTTTGCAAAAATTGAGGTTAAATATTGTGAGCATACCTATTAAGTGGGATTTTGAGCTGAGCGGGATGTGTAATACCATATAGAGTGAAATACAACTTGCTATCATTAAGAAGTAAAGGGAAAATTTTAATGTTAAGCAAAGACCAAAGAAGATTTCATGGATCGACTGTCATGCAAGATCTTTTTAATACAGGGCAGAGGAAAGAGCAAATCAGGGCAATAAATAGTTCTCAAACTATGACAGTACTGAAAATCAATCAAGTGTGACTATCACTGAACTTAGTTCCTTGAAGTGTGCTTCCAAATTTCTCTTTGGCAAGAATGGGTTGCAAATGCAATCACTGCCCTAGGATTAAAAAAAATCATATATGTTGGGTCATTTCCATTTTACAGACAGAAATCTAAGTTACAAATAAATTGAAATTGTTTGTTACAGATCTCATAGTAAATCAGTAGCAGAACAGCAAACAGAATCGAGAGTATTTTGTGCCTTAGATAAGAATTCTTGTCTCCAGAGCAGACTTTCTCTCTGTAGCAGTAATGAACTGCTTCACTGCTTCCTAATGCACCATGTGCCTTAGTCAACTTGTCCTTCCAGGTTCCTGGAGGCACCAGGTCACTGTGTCACAAGGCAGTGTCAAAATGTCACAATGATATCAGCTGGGTGATGACAACAGGGATGCAAGCCAAGGGGTACAGAAGCATATCAATGCTTTTGTTGTGCAGCATATAGATGGCATTATTTTCTGTATCAGTATACAAAAAAGCTGCTTGGGGATAACATAGAAACTAAAATTTAAAATGAATCTATACCTCCCCTGGTAACATGGTTTATCAACTATTTGCTAGTCTCAGCTTTCCATCAGGCATTCATACTTGATTTATAGTTTGAAAACTGTAAAACAAAAGTAAAACTGTGCTATTGCTAATATTCTAATTGTGCAGATACCGTTGCACAATAATCATGGCTCTTGACTTCTGCTTTATAGAAGTATAGTCAAATACATATGATATGCAGAATCAGCACCAGTTTCTTAATATTTAAAATAAAGCTAAGATGGCCTAAGAAGCCAGTGTGTATACTCAAATATGTATATGCATGTGTAAATGTATAATATATGTATATATTTAATGAGGATAGTCCTTAGGAAAATAAAATACTAAGATGTATGAAAATAATAACTATTTTTTGGATGGTTCCCTTTCCATTCACCAAACTGATGAAGTTGGCAATAGGATATATAGATAAATTGAAAGATATAGATATACAGATGATATCTATTTCTTGATTGTTTGGGTTTCCCCATTCCCTTCTGCCTTACCATCTTGCTTCTTCCTCACATGGTAATGCCCTCACTCTGCCCCCTGGGCTTCCCCCATTCTGCTGCATTGCTCCATTGGGTCTCGATGACTATTGGCTTCTTACAGATTAGGGATAGTCAACAATGGCTCTGATGTAATGTTTTTGTAAATGTTTCTGTGGCCCACCTGGATACATGGAATCATCTAGGATGCTTCCTAAAAAATGCTCATTAGTAGTAAGTACCCCAGACCTGCTGAAAGAGAGCTGTATTTAACAAGCCTCTTCGCTCTTCTTTTTATGCATGCTCAAGTTTGAAAACCACTTCCATAGAACAGTGATCCTCAGTAGTGCAGTGTGCTATCCTGGGAAGGAATAGGCAACTCATATATTAGGTTTCGTGGTGATGGTGATGGATGGTAGACTTCAAATTACCTCACATATACCAGTATAATGTTCAAGTAGTATTCCTGCTGCAGTGACTGAGGCTTGCTGCCAGAGAAGTCACTATTAGTGATGGGAACACTTTCTTTCCTATAGATGTGTTGAAGTAAAAATATGATCAGAACAATTGTCTTCGGGTTTTATGATGCCCATAAAAGCAAATAGGAAAAAATGATGCTGCATATTTAACTTATTTTTGTGTTATAAAAATATTTAATTCTGTATGATAATATAGAAACACAGCAAATTTCTTATGTAACTGATATGATTAATAGATACCATAAACCTGTTTCTAGTTAGATTCAACATAATTTTAAGAGGCAAATATGTACACAAAATGCTGATTTTTGAAAACTGCTACTTTTGGTAGCCATGAAAATATACTACTCAAATCACAGAGCATGATTGACTTAGAGCCCCTCTGGATCCACTATCATATTTGCACCAAAGCCATGCTTCTCACAGGCTACTCCTAGCCAATGCCTGGACACAAAGTGAGTACCAGGGCAGGTCCATTCCAGGAAGATGCAGCGCTCATAGCAACTTGGACTCAGGGACTTCTTATTGACCTGGCTGAATTATTCTTGGAACTAACTCCATTGCAGCCCATGACTGTTCCTACTCTGTATTCCTTCCTTCCCTCTCTCCTTTCATAGGTGTCAAACCTGCACCATGGTCTCACTGATGGCTCTCTCTACCTCCTTTTCCTCCCTCTCACCATCTTCTGTTATTCTCTCCCTCAACAAATCTCTTGCCCGCTTAACCCTGTCTTCATATCTGCTTCTTGGCAGAGTCAAACTAACACACTACTATGCTTCACAGAAAGCACTTATCAGTTTACATTCTGTCCACTCCATCAAACACACACACCCCCCAACACCCCCTCCCCACACACACACCTTGATAGATTGTTCACACTTTCCTCAAGCTACCTTAATTTATTTACTTACTCTCTTCCTTACTAAATTTGAAATGAAACTTCACCACTCACTTTGGATAATTGGTAACTATAGCAATTGGAAAGATAATAAAGGGTAAATATGGAAGTGGCATATCTGCTAAACAAGTCGTTTTAAGAACTAGAGTTGCAAATTAATTATGCTAGCTAGCGGTGGGCTGTATCAGCGGTGTGATTGCACACTCTTATGGTATTTAATTCACCCATTTTATCCTGTTCTTTGCACATAAATTTTTAACTCAGAAAGAATGCTTTTGGGATAGTGGTGAGGAAAAAATAATATAATAGTTTCCCAATGCTAAGAAAAAACAACCCCAGAATTTTTAGTTTTTCGAATCCTATTAAAATCTGAGTCCAATCTACCTTTTGGATATTATATTCCTGCTACCTTCCCACATGTATTTTACATACCAGCCAAACCAGACAAATCACTCTTTCTGGAGCACTGGGTGGCATATTGGCCTCTAAGCCTTTGTTCATACTATTCCACCTGTTGAGAAATTGTTGAGGCAGCCCATGTCTTAACCAGCAATTCATACCTAACTTTTCGATCATGCCTTCCTTGATTATTCAAGCAGGAAATGACCCCTATATTGTTAAAACAAAGCACAGCACAGTTTATAAGCACAGATTCTGGAACTGGACTCTAGATTAAAATTTCAGCTTCAACCCTGGGTGATCTGGAGCAAGTCATCACACCTTACTGAGCCTCAATGTCCTTGTCTGTTAAATGGAGAAGATAACAGTTTCAATAAGTGTTCATTTTGAAAATTAAATAAGTTATTAATTATTATACTTATGATTTTGGTATAGGTTTAGCCCATGTAGCCTTATAGTATAGTATAATTATTTGTTTATGGTATTTATCTCTCTGAGTAATGTGTAAACTCCTTGAGGTTAGGCTTTGTGTTTTTTCCTCTCTCTCTCCACCACAGTTACATGTGAATGGTGGATGCTCAATGATTGTTATGTTTCGGTTTGGGGTAAGTGGATGAAGCACAGGGTGAATGAATTATGAATTCTAACTTTCATATTTACTCTCACAACAGCTCATCCTATTTGGGGGCAAAAGTAACAAGAACAGAAACTATGTTATGAGGATGAATTAGAAATTTACCTTTAGGGGCAAAAGGCACAACATGCCTGGTCATAACTTACTGGAGTAGACTTTTGGGGAGCTTCCATTTTTCCTATGTTTAAGTGTCTGCTTATTACACTTTTCTATTATAGTAAAACACTTCAGGTAGGTCTTGAAACCAATACATTCCAATGCATACTCTGGTAGAGAAAGGACAGCTAACCAAGAAGATTCACAGGGAACCCTAAGATTTGGGGAAGTATGTAAAACCCAGACGGCATCTCCAGCCAGAGGCTGAGTTGAGTCAAGCTAACACTGCTGGTCACTTTTCAGACTTCAGTTTATTACCCCCAACTAATACCTGCCTCACTCCTTTGAATTTACATCTAAAAACCAATTTTGGATGTTGTCCTCATTGTTAGCTAAAACATACTGATAATATTTAAAATGTAAATCTCACATGAACATAATAATTATCTATGACTGGTAATAAAATGTCTGCAAGATTTCGTATGATTGTTTTTAATAGGTACACCTGATTTTTGTCCTAGAAGAGCATACCTCTAATTTGACCAAGAAAATTAATGGTAAATGTGTTTTGAGACAGAATTTTGCTTAGCTTCTTTGTAGATACACTCTATTTCTGTAGAGTGACTATCTGTAGGATAGAAAAGTGCTACGATGTTCCTGGAGTCTTTGTTTTCTCTACGTCATTTACACTTACTCTCACGGAAGGAAGGAGTAAACAGGCCTGCCTACTTCCCATAATCCCTCAAGTAGCTATTAGGACACTGCCAGGGAATAATGCCCAAACTGGGGAAACTCAGAAGAAAAACATGTTGTGTTTAATTGTTATTTGAAATAATAACCCTTTTAAAAATCCTATTGAACTCTATTCATATTGAGTTGCATCATTAATTTTCACATGAAGTAAAACTTGCTTAGGATATCCATGGATCTTTAAATTTATCCTATGTAAGGCATTCCATATCTTTGGTACTCAGGTAGTAACAGGGAATATTTGTTTTCAGACCATTCTTCCATAAACATTCTTATGACGTATAGAATGTGATGGTTAAACTATTAGGAGGGTACATTTTCTTTGTTATAGTTCATTTCAGTAGTCATTAGGATGTCTTAAATTGATGCCTCTATATATTTATTTACTGGTATTTCAGTATAAAGCTCACATGATGCAAATCCTTAGTTATAGACATTCCTTGTGCACACATATAAGAGAAAGCAGGTGTTACGAAACCTGTATCCCAACTTTCTAGCTTCCTAAAACACTTAATATATTGTAACAATCTCTTTGGAAACTGTGTTCCCTCAGGGTAGGGTCATGTATCATTCACCTTTGCATTCACAGAGTGAGGTAGGTACATAATAAGTAATCAAGAAATATTTGTTAAAAGGAAGTTCTTGAAAGAATATATTTTGTTGCTTTAAGGAAAAAAATTATGTATAATGAATGGAATGCATGACTTCCTTTAGGAATACTGGCTGTGTGAGTATCTGGTATAATTTCTTCATATCGCAATATGGCAATATGAAGAATGCAGTTCCTAAAACATGTAGCAAAATGAATCTAAGGCTTTCAGATGTAAATGAATACTGGGTGTTCACTACATACCAGACACTACACTAAGTGCTTTCCATGGATTATTTTGTTTACTCCACACACTCACCCACCCTACTGGTGCTATTACTACCCTCAGTTTACAAATAAGGAAGTTCAGGTAAAATGGAGTAATATTTTAAGTATTGTTTAGTACTTGCCCAACATCACACAGCTAATAAGTGATAGATTTTGATCTCAAAACAGGAAAGTCTGGTTTTATGGCCTGAGGTCTTAACCATTATGCCCTACTGACTTTTAAATAGACTCAGAAAATGCATATTCTACACAAGAAAACCAGACAGGAATCATGTACTTCAAAACCCACTCAATTCATTCATTCAATAAAGATTTATCATGCACCTTCTCTGTTCAGTTTTTCAGCAGTCCCTTGCTGGGCTTTCAAAGATGATGAGGAAAACAGCTTCCATCCTTGGCATGTTCACAGCCTTTTATGGGGGTGATACAATATGGTGAGATTTGAACAAGGGACACTGAGGCCACCTTCAGGTTGTCACTAGCTTACCCAGGTTGGCCTGGGGCTGCTTGGCGAGGAATTAAGGGATAATCTTGGAGAATGAGCAGGAATTTTGAGTGTTCTAGAAGGACAACCAGTGAAAAGATATGGAGATAAGAAATATCAAGGCTGACATGTTTCTGGGATTGAAAAGGATATAGCAAAAACATAGAAGGTGAGCCGAAAAGAGTCATAAGTTTACCAAAAGCATTATGCTCAGGCTCACACATTCTGTTTGTGGAGCTCAGGTGAAAAAGCTGGGTCTTCTAGTCAAATATCATGCCAGCCAAACCTCCTGGCTTGAGCTGGGAGCAACCCAAGATAAAAACATGCTCATTCATCTATCAGAATGATAGAGTTGCTGGGTATGGTGGCTCATGCCTGTAATCTCAGCACTTTGGGAGGCTGAGGCGGGCTGATAACTTGAGGTCAGGAGTTTGAGACCAGCCTGGCCAACATGGTGAAACCCCATCTCTACTCAAAAATACAAAAATTAGCCGGGCATGGTGATGCACGCCTGTAATCCCAGCCACTTGTGGAGTCTGAGGCATGAGAATCGCTTGAAGCCAGGAGATAGAGGTTGCAGTGAGCCGAGATTGTGCCTCTGCACTCCAGCCTGGGTGACAAAGTGAGACTCCATCTCAAAAAAAAAAAAAAAAAAAAGGAAAAATAAAGAAAAAGAAAAAAGGATACAGTTTGCCTCTGCTATGTGCAGAGGATTGGTTCCAGGAACCTCACACATACCAGAATCTGTGGATACTCAAGTTCCTTATATATAATGGCATAATATTTGCATATAACCTATGCACATCCTCCTGTATATTCTAAATCAGCTCTAAATTACTTAGAATACTTAATACAATGTGAATGCTATGTAAATAGTTGTTACTGGGTTTTAAAATTTTATATTTTGTTGTTGTCTTGTTATTGTTTATTATTTTTTCAAATATTTTCCATCTGAGGTTAGTTGAACCTGAGGATGTAGAATCCACTAACACAGGGCAGGGGGAAGTGTACCCATTGTCCTCCCACAGAAATTTTACTTTCAGTTTTTACATTAGTTATGTAAAGAAATTTTAATTAATTGCACCAGTAATTCCTGGTTGACCAAGTAAAAGAAAAAAAAAATCAGGCTTTATGTTGACACTTAAGATGATGGATGCTCCCCTTCTTTTTGAATAGTTTTGCCAGGCGTGATTGATTTAATAATAGGTAGGTTTCATTTTAATACTAGTGACAACTGGGGGAAGAGTTGGCAAGGAGAATAAGAGAGTGGTACTCTCTAGCAGGTATTTAACAAAGACAGCCTGAAAATCAGTATTAATCCTTTGCTGGCAGCTGAAAATTTTAGACAACTTAAGCCGACGAATGGGCCATAATGTCAGTCAGTAGTGTTAGTCTATTCATTGGCTGGCTCTTGCACTAGATGAGAACTCTTGTTGATTAAAAATCCATTCCGGGAATGCCATTGCACCTGTTAAAGAGGTCTTATTTTCCCCTGGGACGAAAAATGTTCCTTCCTTTGCCTTTTCAGGCCTTTCTTTAATTTCATCAATTCCTGAACAGCCCTGTGACTTCCCTGTAGGTAAAATTCTTACAGTTATTTTCAAGCTGCAGGGCTACCTATCTCCAACCTACAGAACAGGTAGGTGGCTGCATGGAGCCCTCCCCAACCATAGAGTACATCTCCTGCACACACCAGACACAATCAACCCAGAGCTATGAAAGCTGCAGAGAGCAGTCTTACAGAACCAATCAACCCTCAAACACAGCCGTACGGCTGGATTTCTTGTTCTTATGTATACATGTTGGTAGAAGAGGTGTCACAAGAAAACTATGAAGAAAATCAGGAAAGAAGAAACGGTGAACCTTCTGTATTTCATACCTAGTAAATGCAAGTCGAGGTCATTGTTGTAATTCAGTCTCTCTCCTTTGGGGATCTGCAGGAGAAGGTCTTAGGTTAGAACTGAGGCAGGCTACTGTGGCAGAATGCTTGAAAAAGTGAACTTTGACCTAGCGAATCTCTCAGAAAACAGAAATTTCTTACGGTTTTTACCTCTTACTTGCAACCGGTTAGTAAGAAGACTCATGCCTGAAGTATTCAAAACAATTGGGAAAGTGTAGAAGAGATTAAGACCACCTAAGTGAATGGTAGACAGGAGCTGCTTGAAGAACGCGTCAGAATCTTTATGGCAATCCAGGGTTAAGTAGGCATGTGTATGGGAGCTTCATGGTTGAGGAAGCATCCTCTTTTCTTAGAAGTGCTATGGTGTCTTCTGCTCAGTGTAGCATATTTGTTCAGGTATGTTCTCACAGCCTTGACCCGCATTAATGGAACATATATATTTTTCCTCTTTTTTTTTTATCTCTTTCTATCAGCTTTATAAATTATGACAATGCCCAAGAACCTCAATTTACAAAATTGTCTTTTTCACACTACTGGTTGGAAAAGATTTAGAAAAATGGGAAGGTTTCCCCAAAGCCCCTTTTTTTAAGAAAGTGAGGAAGTTCTCTACAACTTAATCCCCTGTGGGACTCTCTAATGTTAGAGAAAGAATGAAATCAGATAATTCAAACTTCTAACAGTATGTAACTGTAAGAGTCAGACTGTGACTTCTACCTCACATCCTACGAGCAGTGAATTCTTGGTGTCTCCCTCTTTCTATTCTACTGAACACAGGAAATGGAAAATGTCAATTAGAAAATCTTATGACATTGGAAATCTGAAAACTAGATGGAAGCTTGATTTAATTACAGAACACCTCTCAAATGGGCCCATTGTTATCAGGGCCCATTTGAAATAGTGAAAAGTCAAAAGAATTGAACTCTTGTTCACTTTTTACGGTAATGCGTTCATGAAGCTAGTTGCATTATATAGTTTTCTTGTTTGACACTCATGACCCTTGAGATATTGGTGTTCTTATATCATGTCAGATGAGGTTATTGAGGTTATTGGGACTCAGACAGGTAACGTAACTGGTGAATGAGATAACATGAATGCATTCAGACGTTCCTGATTCCACAGCTCATATGCTTTTCAATGCACTATGTTTTAAAAAAAGTTTAGCATATGATGAAGACAAAATAGATTGGGAAGTCCTCCTTGGTGTTTCCGTTTCTTTCACACCTCACATTCAAACCTTTTGGTTGTGTCTACACACTTATATATAAAATCCAATCACCTCTTTTTTTTTTTTTTTTTTGGTGACGGAATCTCGCTCTGTCGCCCAGGCTGGAGTGCACTGATGCGATCTCAGCTCACTACAAGCTCTGTCTCCCGGGTTCACGCCATTCTCCTGCCTCAGCCTCCTGAGTAGCTGGGACTATAGGTGCCCTCCACCATGCCTGGCTAATTTTTTTGTATTTTTAGTAGAGATGGGGTTTCACCATGTTAGCCAGGATGGTCTCGATCTCCTGACCTCGTGATCCACCCGCCGCAGCCTCCCAAAGTGCTGGGATTACAGGCGTGAGCCACCGTGCCCAGCCACCTCTCTTCTTCATTGTTATCATACTACTGCAAGCCATCAGCATTTCTTTCTTGAATTACACAGTATCTTCCTAACTGGTCTCTCTGTGTTACCCTTGGCAATAGAAACTTGCAGGAAGGTTTTGCAAGTGTTTCCTCCCAGTCTAGGGCTTGTCTTCTCATTCTCTTGACATTTTTTTTCATAGAGCAGAAGTTTTAAATTTTAATAAATTCTAACTTATCAATTATGTCTCGTGTGTTGTGCCTTTAGTGTTGTATGTATCTGAAACGTCACCACTAATCCCAACATCATCTAGATTTTCTCTGATGCTATCTTCTAGGAGTCTTATAGCTTTCATTTTACATTTAGGTCTATGATCCATTTTTGAGCTAATTTTTGTGACAGATGGGGGTAAAATCTCTGTGTAGATGCACTTTTGACATGTGGATGTCCAAATGTTCTAGGATTATTTCTTGAAAAAACTATTTTTTTCTCTATTGTATTACTTTTTCTTCTTTGCCAAAGATCAGATGACTGAATTTTTGTGTATCTATTTGTGGGCTCTCAGTTCTGTTTTACTGATCTATTTTTCTATTCTTTTACCAGTCACATTGTCTTGATTACCATTTATAGTAAATCTTGAAGTCAAGTAGAGTTTTGTTCTTCAACTTTGTCAGGTACACCCCTTCCTCTGATCTGGTTGTTCTCTCTACCTGTATCACTCTTCCTACAGATGTCCACTTGCCTGATTCTTTTCCTTATTTTCGTCTTCCTTCTTCAAGCCCCACCACTAGCCCCAGATGGTCCTCCTGATGATAAAATCGAAAGTAATACATCACATTTTCTTTGACCTCTCCAACCATATGTTGTAAAAACGTAGTTTCCTTTGCATGTGGTCTCCCATTTTTGAGATCTGTCTAGGTCACGTGATCCATCCGTTGCTTCAGTAATCAGTTAAGAGGATGTTATCCTTTAAATGTAATCAGTGTAGCAAGGGGTAGCTATAGGAAGTTTGGACAGAAAAAGAGGGCTGACTTATTACCCAGGATATGAGTGTCTCATCCCTGTACAATGACTTCAGAATTACTTTGCTCTGACAGACAAAGACAAGGTTAATCCCACCTCAGTTTGACTATTGACTATGAACCTTTTACAGACAATTTAATTAGCACCTGGACTTAGAAAAAGTCCCAGCTATTCATGGACCTGACCTAATACACTGCACAGAAAAAAGAAAAGGAAAAAAAAATTTACAATAGTAGTTAAAAATAAAACCCCTAGAGTAGAGTTTGTGGTTCTTTATGGAATGGCCATTCACTTTTATACTCTTCAAGTTATGATCTAGCCCATTTGTAAACTCACACACAGAGTTCCTACTGGGTGCTTGTTGCTCACTGACCCTCTACCCACCTTCTCCTCGCCTATCCTGTTCATATGTATGCCATAACACAAATACTATATGGATTACATGCTGAATAGTCAGCTTCCCATCTGCTTCCCCAGCTTCTCAAACACCCTCTGGATTATGTCCAGAAAGGGTACTCTAGGAACGAAGGCAGCCAGGCAGGTCTGTATAAAAAACTATTTCATGAGAGTACACCAAGATTGCAAGCTGCAGAGAAAGGAAATCAAATGACCACGTTTATCTATCAGTATAATATGAAAGCCAGTCCTGGCTCAGCCCCTTAGTAGTATGGCAAGAATGAATTTAGGCATTAATCCAAGCCTTGGTTCTTTAATACATAAAATAATAATAATAATACTCACCTTATAAAATTGTAATGAGTATTAAGTGATATGTTGATGACATACAAATGTATACCTTTAACCCAGACATATGAATTTTAGAGTCATATACCTAATGATCTTCTCAAAATCCTGTCTTTGATTTTTAAAAGATACCTCACAATTTTCATATTAAAAAAAAAAACTAATAGTCTTACCCCTTCTCAGTAAGGATACATTAGGTAATCTTGCAACTACAGACAACCATAAACTCTCAATGCTTAAAACTATGAAAGCTTATTTCTCTCTTGTACTACCTGCCCATCTTAGATAGGCAGAGGGCTCTGCTCCAGGGCATCCTCACTTGAGGACCCCGATGGACAGAGGCTCCATCATCAAGAACATCACTGGTTGCTGTGACAGGAGAAGGCCACACCTAGGTTCTTCAGAATTTCCATCCCATGAATAACACATGTTACTGCTATGCACATGCCATTAGCCAAACTGTGCCATGCTAAATTCAAATGATCAGAAAAATACAATTCTACCATGTACTCACAGGGAGAAAAACCAGAATATTGGTAACAGGCTTAATGTCTACCATCCTTCCCAAATCAGATCCATCTCCACTGTTTTCAATCTCAGTGGAGCAGATTGGCTAGAAGCTCACCAATGCCAGGACACAGAGGAAGACTTTATTTCCCATCTCTCTTGAGACATTAATGGTGAATTGAGTGTGAACAGAAGTATGCCAACTCCAGTCTTGGCCTTAAAACTTCCCGTGAGATCTTCACTTGTTGGCTCACTAAAAGCAAAAGATCAGTGTAGGAGTCTCTCAAGACCCTAGAAGATAGAAGGATCCTTCATTCATGAATGGCAGCCTAATGAATGCCCTAATGTATTGTGAGTGAGAAATAAATATTTACTTGGTTAAATCCCTGAGATTTTCTTTCCAGCAACTAGTACTTCATAGCCTGATTACTGTACTCAATGACAGACATCCCATCCACCCAAGCACACAGGCCACAAATGTAAAAGTCATCCTTGGGACACTCTCTTCACTCTCCATATCCCATCCATCACTGAGTTCTGTTGATCTTGCCTCCTAAACATCTCTTGAATATGTGTATTTCTCAGTTTCCACTTAGCCTAAGCTAGCATCAGTGTCGCGTGGCCATGCAGTAGTTTTCTCATCATCTTCCTTCATCTCCTCTCATCCCCTTCCAACTAGTTTTTCATGCTATAGAGGAGTGATATTTTTTAAAAATCTGTGTCAAGTTATCTTGGCAGTGGCTTCCAATTGTTCACAGCATAAAATCCTGAGCCTGGTCTTGAAATCCCTGTAACATGTGACCCTGTCTCTCTGATCTTTGAAGTCATCTTTCCCTTCTTTGAGCTCTAGCCCAAATGGCTTCTTTTACACTCCCCAGGATGTGCCATGTCCACAGCCACCTTAGACCTTTGCTCGTACTGTCTTCGCTGCTCACCATCCTTTCAATTTCAGTTCAAACTTGACTTTTCCATCAAAGTACTCATCTCTGTCCTCCTAACTTGTTCAGATGCCTAACATATATTTTCACAGGACCTTACATTTTTTCTTCATATTACTTATCTCTGATGATTTCTTCATTTGTGTTATGATTTTGTATGCACATAATTATTTGAATAACATCTTTTTATCCCCTTATGTTTTATGCTTCATGAGAGCAGGAGCCATTTCTAGTTTGGTTGTATTACTTGGCTTCGTACCTGGCACAAAGTATGTATTGAAAGCATGAAATTGGCATGCTTTATATGATGTAAATTATTTAAAACTATGTCTGGCATATAGCAAGTGCTCAGTAAATATAAGCTCTAATGATAGTTATTTGTTCATATTTAGACCCTAGCCAATGTCTAAAGGGAAGTTAGGCACGTGAAAAGAATCTGGTAGGAGGTTGCAGTCCTAGAAACAGAGGTTTCTGAACATGTGGGATTCTGAATAAAATTCACACCATACATCAAATGGAGGTAAAGAGCCTTAAAGGGCTTCAGTCAACATAGTGAGGAGGCATAATAAGCTATGACTCAGGGAAATCTATGTCATTGTGACTAGCTCCAAATCCCATGTTTGGAGGGCTGGGGATGCCAACACACTCCCTGTCCATGGATGCTCAGTTCAGAACCTGAGCAGGTCCCAAACTACAAGTGGGAGGCCTGTTACTCAGCCCCATGCTGCTGGAAGAGGCACAAGAACACACCTAATTATAGGCCTGGAACTACCAAGTAAAATGGAGGATTGAAGCAATTATTCAAAGAGTTTGGGAAGAAGAACAGGACATTAATCCCCTGCCCACCCCCTACTTTCTTTCCTTGTTTATTTCCAGCAATTATTTTTCTTTAGCCTCAATCCAGAACAGTTGCCTATAGTGTGCTCTTCTCTGCAGCATTAATAGATGTTATATAAAAGAGATCTTTGGAAAATGGGGAAATGCTACATTAAATAAAGTTAAGCCAACTTCATTACTGCAGGACTTCTGAGAGTTTTTATGTGTACTGACCCTTGGAGAAAGTTATGTAGCATTTGCTCCAATATATTTAACCATGAAAGTCTTGTTTTGTTTTCTTGTTTGTTTTTAGCAAAGTGTTTCTGGTGCTTCAAGGAACTCATTTTGGGAAATGTGAAATAGATATTTTCTCCTTTTTGCTTTTTATTTAGCCAAATCAGAAAACCTAGCAGTTCCTGATACATAACTGTCATCGAAAATAGTGTGGCTCAAAAGAAAGCCCCCCAGGCTTGGGATCTCTGTGTCCCACAACGTGAGTCTAGAGTTAAGACTCTAGACCTATCAACACTGCTGTATTATCTTGGACAAATCACTTTATCTCTATGCTCTCTAGTTTATAAAAGAAAGCTTTGACTTATCTGCCCTAAAATGTTCTTCCTTTTAAACGATCTGAAATTCCAAGTAGCTTGAAGTGAGATATGATATTCTCCATTAATATAATATCTGAAAATACTCCATAGAGACTCATCATTTTTCTTAAATTTTCCAAAAGTGTTTTTAAAAATGGAGGACTACTTGAGCCCAGCAGTTCAAGACCATCCTGGGCAACATAGTAAGACCCTGTCTCTAGAAAAAATTCAATTATTAGCTGGGCATGCTTGTGTGCATCTGTGGTCCTAGCTATAGGGGAGGCTGAGGTG
Source organism: Nomascus leucogenys (assembly GCF_006542625.1). Taxonomy (NCBI): domain Eukaryota; kingdom Metazoa; phylum Chordata; class Mammalia; order Primates; family Hylobatidae; genus Nomascus; species Nomascus leucogenys. The sequence goes on along the minus strand of NC_044381.1, from coordinate 54,520,518 downwards.
GGTGGATCACTTGAGCTCAGGAGGGGAGGTCCAGGCTGCAGGAAGCCATGTTCATGTCACTGAATTCTTCCAGCCTCGGTGACAGAGTGAGACTCTGTCTCTAAAAAAACAGTTTCATTTCCTCCTTAATTTGTCTCCTTTATCATATACTAAATTCCTTTTAAACTTCAATCTATATCTGGACTTTCTAATGTGTTCCATTATTTTGATGCCAGTATCACACTATTTAATTAAAAGACATTTTAATTGGTCTTTCATGTAATTTGACTACTTTAAAATGTTAGCAACATCCAGGGAACTAATGGAATTAGGAAATATAGTTCATTTATATTACTGATGGCGCAATTTGAATATAAAAATGTGTCTGCTATTATCTAGTTAATATTTTGGATGAAGGAGTCAGGTGGCCCTCTAGAGAATGCTACAGCTGCCTAGAAAGTTACTACATGAGAATATATGAATCAGATGCCATTATGCTGTCTTCATCTCAGGTACATTGAGGAAACAGAGTCAGCATATCTGTATATTCATCACCCTTATGGGCTACATGTCCAACTTTTCATTACTTGCCTAACTACCTGGAATCATGGCTGTGGCCTTCTCTGACATTGGACATTTAGGCTTTTTTTCTTTCAAGTAACTGGTTGGGTTTCCCCATCACCACTTTTAAGTTTCTTTCTTTCTTTTTTTTTTTGAGACAGTCTTGCCCTCTTGCCCAGGCTGGAGAGCAATGGCGCAATCTTGACTCACTGCAACCTCTGCCTCCTGGGTTCAAATGATTCTCCTGCCTCAGCCTCCTGAGTAGGTGGGATTACAAGCACCCGCCACCATGCCCAGCTAATTTCTGTAGAGATGGGGTTTCACCATGTTGGCCAGGCTGGTCTCGAACTTCTGACCTCACGATCCACCTGCCTAGGCCTCCCAAAGTGCTGGGATTATAGGCATGAGCCACACCGTGCCCAGCCACCACATTTAAGTGTCTATGCTTCAGTCAACTGATAAGTCCTGCCTAATGTTCTAGGATAATCACATGAATTGATCACAAAATTAAATACGCCCATTTGCAAATCTGTGTACCCATCTTTGAATGACCAGGTTGGTCCTTACCAAACACAAAACCCAAATTTATTGAAGACAAAATATGGCACTGGTTACTGTAATAAACTAGAAGCATATTTAATTTTGCTATCTTTGGGATAAAGGGGGAGATCATTTTGTTTCTTGGATGGCTGCAATTGTTACTGTAGTATATATTTTGCATGGATATTGGTATTGCTTTCTCGCAAACTTTTAATGAAGAATATTTATTATCTTAAGCCAAATGACTGATACCAACAACAGGTATCATGGAACTATTGTTTCTTCTTTTTAAATTTTCAAATAACCTTCATCATTTGTACCTAAAAGGAAGTCTTTCCTATTCGCTGAGCTACAAGATTCTTTATGTAGTTGCAGAAAGTTTTGGTAAGTATTATGAAAGCCAATCACGTTCACTCATATTGCATTTTATGTTTCAGAACATGCCAAAAAACAAGATGTAGAGTACACAAAATATATATATTTGACCTCCCAATATTTATTTTAACTTCTACCTGGGAGAGATTCAACTAGCCTTTTGTGATGTCTACATCCAAATATGCAAACTGAAATTGGGTTGTTAAGGATAGAGGAAAATGGAGCTGAACCAAAATAAATAAATAAAAATAAGAAAGAAACCAAATGCTTGGTAAACTTGGCATAGCATCTTTCCAGAGTGAATGAAGTATTCACAAGCTATATTAAAAAGAAAAGAAATATTTAAAATAACTGACACTCCACATCCTATGGATACAGACACAAATCTCAGAAGTAATTAAAATAAAGATATCAAAGGGGAGGGCAAATACCCCTGCAAACTCAGAATGGTAAAATACACACAGCCTGACCTCTGTTACCATTGAATCAAATAAGCTGTTAATTACAAAAGGATGAACACCCTCTGGAGATAACAGCAAACTCCAGGCAGTCAATAGGATGTGATAACATCCAATACAATCAAGAAACATTTGAGTTGAGCACAGGATTATACATGAGGATTGGAGGATTAGGAGACATGGCATTTCTGAGTCTAGTAAACAGAGAGCACAAGATGCCAGCTGAGGAAAGTAGAGGGTAGGAGAGACAGATGTGATGAATTAATCACTAGGAAGGCAATGAAATAATGGCTGGGTTCTGTTCCGTAGGCTGGCAGGGAATGAATGAACCATGATGACCTCTTTTGCATTTCTAGCCTTCAATTACGAATTGAGCACATGCATGATGGCAGTGTTAAGAAATACTAAAAACTCTGTAATTGCTGTTGGATTTTGGCTAAGCAGGAGACTTTTGTTACTTTGTATTTAAAAAACAATGAAGTAAGCTGTGTCCCTAAAAAGTCCTGTTATTATAATATAATTGCTCATGGCTGAGATTGTAGCTGGAGGCACACGATAAGACAGGAGAATTCATTTTGATAAACATAAACACCTGAGATGTTTATCCTATGTGTTAGTTACTTATTGCTGTGTAACAAATTACACCAAAGCTTAGTGACTTAAAGCAACAAACATTTTCAGTCTCAGCATTTCTGGGTGTCAGGAATCCAGATGTAGCTTAGCTGAGTGCCTCTGGTTCAGAGTCTCTCACAAAGCTGCAATCGAGGAGTTGGCCAAGGCTGCTGTCATCTCAAAGTTTAGCTAGGGGAGGATCAATTTCCAAGCTCATTCATATAACCGTTGGCAGCCCTCTGATCCATATCCAGATTCAGTCATGAGGCTGCTGGCAGGCCTCAGGCTCTCCCTGGTTTTTGGCTGGAGACACCAGTTCCTTGCCATGCAAGCCTGTTTACAGGGCTCTTTATAACATGAAAGCTTGTTTCACCCAGAGCTGGAGGACAGACAGAGAATATCCCCAAGATGTTCTTCTGAGATTTACTGAATCTCAGAAGTAACATCCCGTTGCTTTTGTAGCATTCTATTGACGAGGAGCAAGTCACTAATTCCAGCCACACTCAAGCAGAGGAAATTACCCAAAGGCATTAAGACCACAAGGTAGGGATCACTAGGAGCAATCTGAGAAGTGGTCTACTACATCTTATTTATCAAAATTCCTGGGTCAGTTGAACAATAATAACTGTCCTCCTTTGCATTAAAATTAAACGTTTGTGTACAGTCAAGTATGTGTGTATGATAAGTATGTAGAGTCACAATTAGGAGCTTTCTGCAGGCATCTACAGCTTGCTTTCTTTATCCCTCCACCATATCTATACTGCCACTTTCATGAAGCTGTTCTGGGAAGGGTCCCCAAGGGCCTCTACAATGTCCAAAGAACATTTTTCTTTCAAGGTCTTGACTCCTTGGCAACGTTGGGCATTGTTAACCACTTCCTCCATGAAACTACTGTCTTGGCTTCAAAGAGTGCTACTCTAATCTAGTTTTCCTTCTACCTGTTGGACTTTGCCTCTTAATGTTCATCATATACTCCTCTGTGTTTACTTACTTACTAAATGTGATGTTCTTGATAGTTTCCCTTTTTAGCCCTTTTCTCTACTCATTCTGTATACTCCTTTTCAGTAGCCTTATGCACACACTTGATTTCAAGTGTACTTGATACTGGTGATCCTCCAGTAGACTTCTACAGCATGGAAATCTCAGCTCCCTTGTATCCCATGCCACCAGCTCTTCATTTCCACTTTATTATTTTCAGACTCCAAATTTTATTCTTTATTATTTTTAGCATTTCAGGTAAAGGCAACATGTTAACTCTGTTATCCAAAGCAGCAATGTAATAGTCATTTTAGACCCCCCCTTTTTTTAACAGCTCTCTGACATTGTCTATATAAATAATTTTCTATATATTTCTCAACTCTTTCTTCTCCCTACCAGTTCCACTATGACTGCTCCCTTTTGAGCATCTTTCTCTTCACCTCTGGATGAAGATCATTAAGATTGTAACCTCCTGACTGGGCACGGTGGCTCACGCCTGTAATCCCAACACTTTGGGAGGCTGAGGCGGGTGGATCACGAGGTCTGGAGATCAGTACCATCCTGGCTAACACGGTGAAACCTCGTCTCTACTAAAAATACAAAAAAATTAGCCGGGAATGGTGGCGAGCGCCTGTAGTCCCAGCTACTTGGGAGGCCGAGGCAGGAGAATGGCGTGAACCCAGGAGGCAGAGCTTGCAGTGAGCCGAGATTGCGCTACTGCACTCCAGCCTGGGTGATAGAGAGAGACTCTGTCTTAGAGGGAAAAAAAAAAAAAAAGAAAATGATTGTAGCCTCTTAATTGGTTGCTGCCTCCAGGGACAATTTCCAACTTGTCTTTGTGTCAACTGAATAATATTTAAATGATTTAAAAGCCCTTATCACTATCAGGATAAAACCCTAAACCCTTAGTTTTGCATGCAAAACACTTTATATGTTCTTTACTTTCTTCTTTACTTTTATCTCCCAATTTGCACCACATGCATTGAATGTTCTGTTCATCCAGAACCAGCTGTAGGGTCTTGAAACTGTTTGCTTACACCACTGGACCTGTATACCCACAGCTTACCAACCTTGTCCATTCTTCAGGCTCCCTCTGATTGGATATATTCTGTTCATTTTCTGCAGGACAGATAAATAATTGACAGGTCTGAGAAGCCTTCTTTGAATTGCCCTCCTCCGCAGTCTACAGCCTGCCCATACATACATATGTAAATACAAACATGCCTATATACTACACAGCCACAGGCTGGCCTGAGTGCTTTTCCTTTGTTATCCCAATGCGTCCTGGACATGCCTTATCATTGCCATGACCATTCTGCATTGTACTTACCTGTTTACTTATGTCCCTGCTGTTAGACTGAACATCATTAACAGTAGGATCATGTACATTCCTGCATCTCCAATACCTAATTCAGAGTCTAGCATGAAACAGGTCCACAATAATGTGTCGTTGAATTAATAGAAACTTATGTGAATGAATGTTGAATTCTTACATTTTGACTATATACAACATATATTTGATTTAATATATTTAATTTTGATAAGAACCACTATATTTTTGATGGGGAATGGAGGGAAAGATTTCTAAGAAGTTTGGAGCTAGCTATCTCCTAGTCCCACTAAGTGAGAAACAGTACTTGGACTCTTAGCAAACTCTTAGTTAAAATGGAGAGCTTCAGCTTTTTTTAGCTTGATTGCAAAACCACGTCTGCCAGGCATGTTTGCCAGTTGACCTTCTGTGTCCCATATGCTTTCCTGTAATTCTCTTGGTGCTTCCAGCCACTTGGTTGCTATGGTGTGATTAGTTACATTCAGAAGTTTCCCTCTTCTTTGGGAATAGAAGGTTTTCTCTGTCTATGTCCAATTCTTCTCTACTCCTGAGGCCAGTTGGGGAGGGAAGCAAGAAGAGATTGTGAAAGTTTGCCATTGGTGAAACAATCACCTTTGATGCACACTAGAAAAATGGATGAGAGTTGTAATGAAAGAGTAACTTCAGCCAACCAAAGTCAAGTCCAGATTTTCAATGTTGTGGTGGAGGTTCCAGAATCTCACCACAGGAGGATTAGTTATAATTCTGTTGAGTGATTCACAGGATGATAATAACACAGCACAGAGGTTGTTTTTGGCCTTTCCTCAGAGTTAAAATTCCCTACAGATGCCATCTTATGAATATTCCAAACATGCCTGCATTACAGAGACAAGCGACGGAGCTATGCTTACAGGTAGGTACTTGAGTCTGTTTCACTGCCTGGGGGCAGGGTCACGCCTAGTTCATACCATCAAAGTGAGATCTTTGCTGGTTTAATTGTAGGCCTTTAATGCCTTTTATCGTCCCTGGAGTGGAGTCCCTAACTTACAATTTAAGTCTATTTATTATTACTAACATTATTAGCCAATTGCCGTGATTTAGAGTCCTAAATTCACCTCTCTCTCTCTGTCTCTGTGTGTGTGTGTGCGTGTGTGGTGTATAATTAACCTGAATATGATGGTCTAAATTTGTCTGCATATACATATATATGTAGCCAATCTGAAATTTTCGTTGAACTGAAATATTTTGTTTTTTAATTAAAAAAAATGTTTATGAGTTTATTCATAGAGCACTGAGCTTCCATCCTCTCTAAACCTCCCCAGCACCCAGATCCTGGTACCATGAGTGATGACACTTTTTCTTTTTGGATGTAACTGAATTGATAGTTACTGTACTGAAGGCTTCATACTAAATGTTTCAACTCCAGCTTTAGGACAAACTCTGAAAAAGTCCCTTATGACTGGAAACCTTTCCTTCCTGGTAGGCCACCTCTGCTCATCCCCTGCATTTTCCTCCCTGGCCCCACCTGTACCGCCGTCCTTGGGGGATCATTTTTCCCTTCCTGTTGTCTGGTGCTTCATTCCCCATAGTGGACCATCCTTGACACACAATGATACATTCTCCTACCTTTTCAAATACACCAAAATTTTAACAAAATTCTTTGTAAATGAAGGATCAGATATTTTATGGTCATGTTTTAAGCATCAGCCAGAAGATAAAGGAAAAGGAAAACTGGTTTCTTTTTTTTTTTTTTTTTGAGATGGAGTCTTGTTCTGTTGCCCAGGCTGGAGTGCAGTGGCGTGATCTCAGCTCACTGCAACCTCCGCCTCCCAGGTTCAAGCAATTCTCCTGCCTTAGCCTCCAGAGTAGCTGGGACTATAGGTCCCTGCCACAACGTCTGGCTAATTTTTGTATTTTTAATAGATAGGAAGTTTCACCACGTTGGCCAGGCTGATCTCAAACTCCTGACCTCAAGTGATCCACCCACCTCGGCCTCCCAAAGTGCTGGGATTATAGGCATGAGCCACTGTGCTTGGCCAGGAAAACTTTTTATGTGGGACTTCTTGTCTCTTCTCTTTAAGGTATTTTTTATATTAACAGCAATCTGATTTTCCTCTGACCTCCAATTCAAATTGACTAAATATCTCAAGCTTCTTGTATAACTATTCCTTGGGCCCAAACTTTCTCACCTCCATTATCAACACCATACCTTGACCACATATCAATCTAATTTTTTCACACTAATCTCTGGTACTACAAGGTACCAGAAAGTTCTGGATTCAAGAGTTCTCTGATCAACAATATGCAATAACAACATGCTTGTGTTTCAATGATAAATCCTGGCATTGGCGAGGATGAAGAAAACCATGCATTCTCATACTTTATTGTTCTCAAGAGTGTGGCTTTAGATGTGAAACCTAGTCTTTGTATATCAATTTGTTTCCACCATGAGAGAAGCCATCCATGGATAGAGCTAATAACAGGAAATGCCAAGTAGAGTGATAAAAATAAGTTTTTGATGACAACAGTTGATTGCTGAATCCAGCCAGTCCTGCAGTTGTTCTTCCCAATTAATGAACCTCTATATCCTCTTTACCAGGTTGTGTGTTACTTGCTTCTTAAGTCACTCTAAATTACATGCATAATATAGGATATATGCAGGTTTTAAGAAGCATAATGAAGATCTATATGTAATGATATGAATAGAAGACAAAGTAAGATGCAATTTGTTGTATTTTTTAAAAAAATCAAGATGCGGCCGGGCGCGGTGGCTCACGCTTGTAATCCCAGCACTTTGGGAGGCCGAGGCGGGTGGATCATGAGGTCAGGAGATCGAGACCACGGTGAAACCCTGTCTCTACTAAAAAAATACAAAAAAAATTAGCCGGGCGTGGTGGCGGGCGCCTGTAGTCCCAGCTACTCAGAGAGGCTGAGGCAGGAGAATGGCGTGAACCCCGGGAGGCGGAGCTTGCAGTGAGCCAGCCTGGGCGACAGAGCGAGACTCCGTCTCAAAAAAAAAAAAAAAAAAATCAAGATGCAGAACATTGTGTATATTATATATATATATAAATAGGAACATTATATACAATGTTCACTCTCCCATTTTTATATAAAGTGATTATGAGCCTTTATGTATTCATATGTTAGTTTATATCCTTATATCCTAGTATATGCAAATAATGTTTCTAGAAATATAAATAAGACACTGTTAACCATGGAGTGGGTATAGGAAGTTGGGAATGAGAAAGAGGACATAGTTTTACCTTATACATTTCCAAACTGTTGAAAACTTTAAAATGGGAATCCATTACTTTAAAAATTAGGAATAATAACTATGAAAATTTTTAAAAATTTGTGCCAGACAGTGCTAGGGGTGGATAACTCTGGCCTATAAGAAGTTCATTGTCTAGAGGAGATAAATATACAAAAACACAATGCGGTAATGTGCTTCTTGCAGGTGCAAAGATAATCCAGTTCTGTGGGGTAGAGTCACATGGGCCTTTAGAGAGGAGATGATGCCTAGCCGAGGTTTTACAGTGGGAATAGGAGTTCACCAAACAGAGTGGGAGGGGGATATTTTGAGAATACGAAGAGGTGAAAAGCAGTCCCTTGTCTCTTTTAGAAACCGTTAATGAGTCAATAATTCCAGAGAGGCCAAAGGGAGAGTGGAGAGGGCAGAGGAGCAAGCAGAAGCCACATAATGACTAGCGTGCTTGCCATGCTAAGAAGCTGGGATTTTATTTTTCAGCACCTAGAAACCTTTTGCCAAGGCTGAAAATTCTATTAATTTCTCAGAATAAAATATTTTAAGCAATTAGGAAGCTATAATGATAAAGAACATAGAGTATAATATAGCAAAACTCAGGTATTCATCATCCAGTCCTGTCAAATCTTAATATTTAGCTTCATAATTTTTTAAAAGAAATAAAACATTACAAATATAGCAAAAGCTCTCCATATACTCTTCCTTTACCTCAATCCCCTTTGCCGTCAAAGAAAAGTATACCTATAGTTTACAGACAAGCGGTAACTTATTATCAGAAAGAGAACGTAATTTAGGTACTCTACTCAGTCGTTTTTAATTCTTAATGCAGCCTATTCACATATCACCCTACAATGGAAAAACTGTCACATAACCCATGTAAGATAAGAAACCATGGTCAGCTTGAAGTTTTTCATATAGCAACTGTCTTGTCATATAATGATGCCCTTCAGAATCAACAGATGCGTGTCTGCTGTAGCTAGAAACCATTAGACCCTGACCTGATATTGGAAAGGGTCATGAGCATGTGTAGACTTATTTTGAAACTGAGGATTAGGAAAAGTGGTCATGGAAGTCATTGACGTCAAAATCACCAAGTGATTCTTAACTTCAGTTTGTTTGTTGTTTACATTATTGGTGTGCAGTGACGCGTGTTTGACTATGTGTCTGAGTGTGTGCATTTGTGTGTGGTGTGTCTCTTTAGAATACAAAAGAGGCTGGTTTGGTTTTCAGTATCTGATTAATAAGAAGTTAAACCAAAAAGGCGGTTCTTGGATGAAAAGCAAGTCGATCATTTGCCACCACTTTATAAAAGGGAGGTTTGAATGATACAAAACTATGTACTTTTACATAAGTAGAAGGCATTCAACATGCTACATTATCTGCACCAAAGAGAAGATAGCAAAAATAGCATACTTTTTTAAACTTATTTGCTTCATGTTTACTCTACATTGTTTAATATTAACAAAGCTTAAATTAAATGACATTTACTATGAAAAGTGAAATTTTAATGAGCACAGGAAAGCATAAATGTTTACTGAACACTTACATATTTAAGAGGATGTTATACAACTTACAGCAAAATTTAAAAAAATTTCAGCATTTTGAAACATTGGTAAGGTTTTTTTGTAGTTTTTTTTTTCGACTTTCAAGTGGTATAAATTACTTGTGTTTAAAATGTACAAACCCACACTGAAACCACTTTAAATAATTCTGAGAATAAATAAATACTCACAGTATATTTTCTAAACTAGTGCCAGGGATATTATACACCTATGCAGTCTATTTCTCACCACAGTTTGAAATCTCACAGCCTCAAAATACAATTATTTTCCTTCTTTTTTAATTATTCAAGTAACGTATTCTATTGCCTTTCAACATTTGTCACTCAAAGTTATCTGATTTTTTTCTAATTTGTCATCAATTAAGAAAGAACTAGAGTTTTAGCATATATCCTTTTTTTAAAAAAATCAAGATGAAGAACAAAAAAGAACAAAAGTAGTGTTATACTTTTCCTCCATTTGGTAATTCACCTGATATTTACCTGCTAAGTCTTTATCCAGGCTTTCATTCCATCCAACATACTGATCTCAATATAATCAGTGTCTTCTTAACAAGCACATTCATGATACGATATGACTGCTCTGTTTTAAAAACTGTATAGCTCCTTCTCCCCAGTCCAATTTCAAATCCCACTTAACTAAAACAAAGCAAAATTTGACTGATAGAAAACTATTTGCAAATAAAAGAAAAATAATTTAGAATCAATCCCTTGAATAAATAATTTATAATAAGCTATATTAACATCATGTACATTTCCATTAATACATTTATAATTTATTTATAAAATAATGCTCTTGTTATAGTCTGTTAATTATATATACTAAACATATTTATAAAATAATAACATGGCTCACTGTTGTGGGGTTGGGGGAGGGGGGAGGGACAGCATTAGGAGATATACCTAATCCTAAATGATGAGTTAATGGGTGCAGGAAATCAACGTGGCACATGGATACATATGTAACAAACCTGCACATTGAGCACATGTACCCTAAAACCTAAAGTATAATAAAAAAAATAAATAAATAACATGGCTCATATATTATTTTATAAAAACAAATTTATTAAGTATAGAATATTTATGCATATATACTATATTACAAGCATTAGTTTATTAAAAAGCATTATATATATATACTCAATAAGCCAACATTCATCCGGTCTTTTTCTAAAGTTAAGAATTTCAAGAAACCAAAAATCAAATGATACAGGATAGCAGAAAACTTAAAATTTTGTCTTTTTTCTTATTTAAATTAATGAGTTGAAGACTATTTTCAAAGAGAACGAGTCACCTGGAAAAGCTGTCAAAACTAGATCAAAGAATTTAGGTTTTCTAAGAAGAGAGACCTGTTAGGAGGCTATAACCGTACTCCAGATAAATACTGATTGGGCCTCATGTGACGTGGTGGTGATAACTACAAAAGGTATCTTGAAAGATGAAATAGCAAGTAGAAGACCATCTGAAAATAAGACATGGAAGAAAGGGAAGCCTCAAAGATAACTAAGATTTTGAACATGAAATCTGAGGAATTGTTGATACCGTTAATTGACAAAGGGAAGCTGTGAGAAAGTGTAGGTTTCAGGGGAAAGAAGGCGAAATTCAGTTTGGGGCTATTGAATTTCAAAATTCAATAAGTAAGTAACATTATTATTACGATTTTTCAGATGAGAAACTTAAGTAGGAGGCATTAAGTAATTTGTCCAAGGCCACACAGCTAATAAGCTATGCAGCCAGAATTTGAACGTAGGCAGCTTTCTTTCCTATTGCCCTACTGAAAATTTAAATGCCTTGATTTTCTTCTTTGGAAGCAATTATATAGGTGACGAAAAATCATAATTGACATCTGGTCTTTTTCAGCCCACAGTGGTGGCTTGAAAAGAAGCTTGTACTGTCTTAGAGACCCCCTACACCATTGGCCACAGTTACGTGATTCTTAACTCAAGTGGTTCAGTTATAACCCAGCACCCTGGATCATTGTTTGGTCCAAGGATGGACACCAAATCCAGGTTGAACCAATCACTGCATTTCCTTAAGAAAATTTTAACTTGACACCCAGGTGGTTTTTGGAGTTTCAAACTTGAGTTGTCAAATAGCCATGTTTCTAACTCCAAGGAGGGAGAGCTGCATGAAAGCATGATGCCAGAAATAATAGAAATTGGGGCTGAGGGAGGGACTCCTGGCAGCATTTGAACTTGATTCTAGTCATCCTTGAGGACCAGCTGCACTTCCACTCTTCTCATAGTTTGGTTAGTAAACCACTAGTGTTCCTTCTACCTGATATGTTTTAAGCCAAGTTTCCTTCATTCGTTTGAAATCAAAATAGTCATGGTTGATACAGCCACACACAACTGTGGGAACTTGAACAAGTTACTTAAAACCCTGAATCAGTTTGCTTATTTACAAATAAGTGAAGAAGACATGCTTTTTAAAGGATTTTTTCAGAGCATGAAAATACATGTATACTATCTACTCCCCTTACTTAAAACTCACTTTATTACTACTTTGAAAAGTATCAGTTACATTCTTCAAGTTCTTTCATTGGAGTCGATTGTTCTTTCATTGAGAATGGTTGAAAACCTAGCACGGAACCTAACTCTCCAGAGTGCTGTAGATTACCCATCACAGGACTTTCAGGTCCCGAATTTACCCTTCCCTTCCTTATGCTGCACACCCTACAGCTTTACATAATGGTGATAAATCAAACAAACGTCTGGTTGATTTCTGTATGCAGAGCACATGGCAGAGTGCCTAGCATTGAGGAACTCCTCAGGAACTATTTTATAACAGAAGCAGCAGTTGAATTTAAGAAATAATCATAGAATGTGATGGTCTCATTCAGAGAACATTAAAAGGTCTCAATAAGTATTCATTAATGCTCCAAAAGCCCCAACAGTGGCTTTTAGTTATTGTCTCTCTTTAGTGGTATGTTAATTTTACAAATTTTCAAATTAATCTCTGCATTTTTGTTTTCTTTATTTCTTCTTTTCTTTCGCCTCCTCCTTTTTTATTTTATTTTTGATAGATTAGGAATACAGTATAGATTCAGAGTCTCATCCCAGATGCTAAATATCTCACCCTTTACTCTTTCTTGTGAGTTTTTATTACCTCTTGTGATTGTGTCTGATAGTGCTCAAGTCAGGAAGGAAGCGTCATTAAATAAGAAACCAGAGTTAAGACCTTAAATCAAGCATGGTTTGATACTTTGCACATTTAAGCTACTGTTGTGTTTTGGTATTTAAAAAGTTACAGAGTTATTAATTTTTACCAGGTGGTTTGAATAAATAACTCTCCAATCATGGTAGAAAAATGATAACTCTTACTTTCTCCAAGCTTAGAGTTAATGACTGTGAGTAAAGACATGGAATCTGAGGAAGATGCTATACCTTCTTTAGATACAAGAATCAGTATTTATGGAATACGTGTGTGTTCAATGCTCACCCATAATAAAGAATGCAAAGCAGTTAGCAAGCCACAGCTTCCGGTACTGGTTTTTACCCATTTCTGCAAATGCTGCCAAGATCTTCATGGCTAATTTAGCATCTTGCTTGTATGAGACAGGTGGGTGATATTTTCATTATAGGTAAGGAATGGGATTCTAAGAAATTCATTACCTTTAATGCCTACTATGGACAATTGCCAGGCATTATTGCATTCCATACCAATCAAGAATTAGGAGAGAACAATTTAAGTAGAGCTTTAATTGGACTGGAATCTAGAAACAGCTGAAAAAGAATGTATTCTTTCTGAATGGAATACAGTCTTTCTGGAAGTCTTCACAGTGTACATTATTCTCTTTTTGAATGGAAATGTTTGCTGCCAAATACCTGCTTAGGATGTGAAAAACCAAATTTAACTTATTTTTTTCGGACAGCCTGGCAATGAAACTTTTACTTTAGGGTTTGGTTTATTCATTCATTCTAATAATGGTTATCATCATGGGAAGTTTTAATTAAGTATTTGGCATTTACCAGATGATATATATATTACCAAAAAGTAATACCTATTTTCAGAGAGCTCATGCTTCATGTCAGCAAGAAGTAAATCATTTAAAAATGTCCTAAGTTAGGCATACACACATGTACACCATGTCAATAATCACCAAGACGTCTATCCTGCATTTGCTTCATATTGCCAACTGCAAATATTTTTATTTCATTTGTATATTCTTATATCAGTTCTCTAAACACAAAAATGTTAATTTGGCTCCTATTTTACAGATGTGAGTATGAGATTCCAATTACTTAAAGGATCTGCCCAAGGCCATAGAGGTGGGAAAGGAAAGTTCAATCATCTTTCTACTACACCATGTATCACATTATTTTCATGTACTTGAATAAGCTTGTCCACAGTCAAAGTTGAAAAATTGGTGAAGACTGTCTAATTTCACTCAGCTTCCTGTTCTGGGCTTTTCTTCATTGTTAGACTCTTCTTCACCTTTTTGAAGCTCTCTTGATCTTTGCCTTCCTTTACCCTCCTACCTCCTAGTGATTCTTTATTTCCCCTTGCAGATACCTTTCCCTCTGCCCACATCTAACATACTGGTATTCCTCAGAGTCCTATCCTCAAACCTCCTCCTGCTTCAGTCTACTTAGCATTCCTGGAGGATCTCTTCCATATCTGTAGCTTCTGCTACCTATATGTTAGTGACATCCAAATTTTATATTGCTAGTTCAGCCTTCTTCCCCACTCCACATCTCTGCTCTGATAACCTGCCGCTACTACAGACTCAACATGTTCCCAAACTGAACTCATTAGATGTCACTTATACATGCTCCTCCTCCTGCTTCCCCTCTCTTACACCACAGCACCACTCTCTACTCAGTGGTCTAAGCCAAGAGCCTCAGAGACATCTTTGATCCTGCCTTCTTTCTCACCTTCTTTATATAATTGACCTCCATATCCAGTGATTCAGCTTTAGAAAAAAGATTTATCTGCCCATTTTTCTTTCAATTCTCATTGTCATTGCCACATTTTAAATTTTGCCCATCTCTCTCTAGAACAATTCCTGTAGCCACCTAAATATTTCTCTGCATCTCTCTAATCATCCTATTACCTAGGGCTTTTAGCCTACTCTTCCCACCAGGGACTCCTTCTAATCACATCCAGGAAAATTAGAAATACCGTGTTCAGGCTGGGTGCGGTGGCTCATGCCTGTAATCCCAGCACTTTGGGAGGCCCAGGTTGGCAGATCACCTGAAGTCAGGAGTTTGAGACCAGCCTGGCCAACCTGCTGAAACCCCGTCTCTACTAAAAATGCAAAAATTAGCTGGGCATGGTGGCGGACACCTGTAATCCCAGCTACTCAGGAGGCTGAGGTAGGAGAATTGCTTGAACCAAGGAGACAGAGGTTGTGGTGAGCTGAGATCACACCACTGCCCTCCAGCTTAGGTGTCAGAGTGAGACTCCATCTCAAAAAGATGAAAGAAAGAAAGAGAGAGAGAGAGAGAGAGAGAGAGAGAGAGAGAGAGAGAGAGAGAGAAAGAAAGAAAAGAAAAGAAAAGAAAGAGGAAAGAAAGAGGAAAGAAAGAAAAAGAAATACCGTGTTCAAATTGTTTTCCCCTTTTGCAACCTATCAACTGTGTACCCTGTCATGTTCCCTGTCGACATGCAAAACTTGCTGGATTTTATATCAACCACATCCCTAAAACCTCATCAAGGTAGGAGGACCTGGAACAGTAGCCGCCAGAGCCAGGTGCTCCAGAGCAGTAGCTACTAAGCCACTGTGGGGCTTGGCAGCCTGCTGCACTGACTCAGGCGTGTTCCCCAATTGAAATGGTTACAACATTTTTACAAAAGCCTTTGTTCTTGATTTATTTGAGTTGTATGTTAGCTAAGCTTTAATGCAATCCAAGAAGAGGACAATAAGCAGAAATAAATGCAGCTAAATCAATGGTAGCAGAAAAATATCTCCAGGTGAAATAATAAATGAAAAATCTTTGGCCCTTTGTATCATTGCAAACGCTTATGATACTATCTTGCACTTCACTCTCAAACTTGCCCCTGGGGGTGGGGAGAAGTTTATGTAGCAAATTAAGGTACACACGGGGTTCTGCCCTTTTTTTCTGGCTGTTGTTTCTCTAAGTGGAGTCTTCTCATTATCCTAATGTAGATTAGGTTTATAAACTCATGAGGATTTGAATTCACATATTTTCTTTTTCAGTTTTAGATTTCTATACAGTTAGTTATAGGAGTCTAAGCTGAAACTTTCCATCAAATAACACACTGTTGGATTGTTAGAACTAGAAGACATCTTACAGCTTTGTTCAACTCACTATTGAGAAAAATGAGGCTCCAAGTAGGGAAACGATGCGTCTAGTGGTCACATGACTGGTAGATATTAATCAGCACTTATGTAATACTTCAGTCAGCCTCACCCTATTTAAGTCAATACCCTTTCTGAATGTTCATGTAAATTTGGCATACTAAAAATAAATTGGTTTGAACTGAAGGCTCCATGATGCAGTGGGCAAGTGTGGACATTAGAGTCAGAGTGACCCAATCCAAATGCTGGCTGTCTAATTCTAGGTCAGTCAAGTTAAATTAGAGGCTGTTTCCCCATATGTAAAGGGGGCATAAATAAAATTATGCTTGTAAAATGCTTAATATTGTACATAGCGTAGGTCTTCTTTCTCAAAGAAAAAATTAACCATGAAGAAGATATATTAACAGATTCACCAGTTTTGTCTGAACTCCAAGAAAAAATAAAATATACACACAGCTGTTGGTATTCAAGGGCTGTCTAAAAAAGTGAAGATGTAAATACATCATTTAAACTTCCCTTCCTTTAGATTTTCACTGGTTTGAAAGGGAAATTAGGGGAGCTAGCCTCCTAACTCCAACCAAGGATCAGATAAAAGATAGAATGTTTATTCATGTAAGCACAGCTTAACAGGTAAGTTTCAAGTTTTTTTAGTTAATAGAATACATACATTTTAAGCTACAATTATACTATAAATAATATCATTACAAAATTGCATAAAATTAAGTGCACAGTAATACAGAGAGAAAAACCTTCATGGGGAGAAGGCATGATGTAGGTACAGGGGATGAAAAGGCAAAGCCTCCTCATTAAGGCAAGATAGGCTGTGGACTGAAGTTTGCAGGAAAAAGACCTCATTTAATAGTGAAATGACATCTATGTGTGGGAGAAATTGTTACATAGATTAAGGTTAAGCAATTTGTTTCCTTGATGGTGGACCAAATAATCTCAGTTTAAGTACACTAAAAAAATATTGTGTAACCAGACGTTTGTTTTCTCTCTTCCCCTATCTTTCCAATCAGCACACTCAACAATTACACCCTCTGCTCCCAGGCACTCCCACTCTGAAGATTTCACCCATAAATCAGGGACTAGCTTTAAATGCCTGTTTTGCTACCTTCTGTTGTGCAATCGAACATGCCACCAGGACATAATCTCCATATAGGGTTTTTGCAGGAGCTGTAATCAAATCAAATCTAAATATGTACTTTCTCTCAGTCTGCCTTTTCAGCAGAAGATACAGCAAAGAAACTTTAATTTATTGTAAAGTTACTGAGGGAAAAAACTAGTAATAGCAAAAAAGGAATGATGACCCTAGGTTGTGGGTTAGGATGTTATTTGTAAGACTGGAAAGGATTCTGTGTGTGTGTGTGTGTGTGTGTGTGTGTGTGTGTGAGAGAGAGAGAGAGAGAGAGAGAGAGAGCAAGAGAGCACTTTAAGTAAATGAAAATTCAGATGTGAGAAAATTCTTTTCTCAGCTTGCCCACCAATGGACATTAAGAACTTGAGAACAGCTGACTTTTTATTGTGTTTCACACTTTAGAGCTGGTGGGATGTGAAAGATTATCTGGTTCATTGGCTTCCCAACAAGTTCCCAAGAGCCCAAATGTCCCATAGAGGGAATTAGCGAGATGAACCCCCTTCCCCACATTTGATTTGTATGGTAGGCAGGCACTCACTCACAAACAAGAGGGATGCATCTTGGAAAGCATGTGTGACTTACAAATCCAGGCATCAAAAAGGTATTTGTTTCTAGGCAATTGCAGTGAAGGATTCCATTGTGCCAGTTGTAGGTAGTCAACTCTCAAAGAGCTCATGTAAGAGACAGCTTTTTCCTGTCAGTGAAAATGAGAACCAGCAAGCTGCCCACCCTTGACACTTGGCTCCAATTCTCTCCTCAGTTTAGCTCCCCATGCTCTCGCCACGGGCCCTTCTGAGTTTTGGGGTTCCAGAGATAGTCTTTGGTAAATTCCCTCTGAACCACTAAAGGACACTTTTCTGATAATCACAAATTGCTTACCTAAAAGCACAAATGACAACTCTAACAGAAAACCTTTCAGTGCCGGTGTATAAACTCCATGTCCCAAATGCGAGTGCCAAGTATCTGGTTAAGGATGGGAGGATGGGATGCTCTATGGGATATTTTATTGATGACTCGCCATATTACTTACAACATTGTCTGGTAACAATCCCACTGAGTGCTGCTGTGACATTTATAAGAATTTTCCTAGTCATTGATGAACAAGTTCTTTTGAACATGATGCACTCATAAAGCATACATCAGTTAAATACACATGGACCAGGAACTACTTAATTGAGGCTTATTGATATTTAATTTGTAAAAAAAGGTTTGACCCCAATAAAAAGGCCAAAAACCATTGATTAATACTAATTTCTTATTTTTATGGGTAAAGAAACTAAAGGCCAATGAACAGAAGTGAATTTCTCAAATTTGCATGCCTTTTAAATGATGGAGCTGGGACTAAGGCTGCTGGTGTCTGGCTCATTCAGAGTCACTGCCCCCGTACTCCACCCAGAATCAGAGTCACCAGATGTCAGATTGAGGACAGTGGAGTCCATTTAGTCCATCAGTTTTCTAAAGCACAGATGAATGATAGAAGAATGACTAAAGCTCAGCATGATTCCAGAATTCTGGCACTACCAGGTATGCATGTATAGCCTCTTTAGATGTCAGTCTTCTCAGAAAATGGGTTTACACTAGATAATTGCTTTGCGTATCAGTTAATTTTAATGGCTCAACAGTCCTTGTTTTTGCCTTTTCCCCTCTTTGGTAATAACGTCCCATTAACTTTTGGAGAATCTCCTGTCCCTCAATCTTAGTCACTTGGTTTGGGTAGGACTAACCCTTCTGCTCAGGGTGGACATGTCCCTTGGGCTTGCTAGACAGAGTGACAGTTGTTGGTTAGGGCATTATACCTGATCTAGTCTCCACCAATGAGAATCAGGTTAGGGTCTTGCTGTCTCCATGAGGGTTGTTTAGCTGCTAAGATATGAACTTGGTGCTGGGAGGGTCATATGTAAAGAGAATCTGCCTGAGAATAAAGTCATATAGAGGAAAGGAGAGCTAAAAGATGGGGAGGTGGAGTCTGAATGCCATCTTCCGAGGCCCTGGATCCAGGATCAATAGCCAAGTAGATTTCTTCTTTGCATTAAAACTGGTTCCAGTTAAATTTTGGTCACTTGCAATCTAATAAGTCCTAAGACAAAATCCTTTGGGTATTTCAGTGTTAAAATTGCACAGCTTCGTGAAGAAGGAATCAACAGTAACGAATGCATTCATAAATATAGAGGAAATTGTGAAATTCAACTATCTTAGAATGATGTCTTTAATAGCTCTCTGAATATTTCTCATTATTTTTATTCCCTGAAGATACCTAGCAAGTTCTAGTGCTTTGGAAATGAATTTTACTTTTTAAGAGAGCATCCTACACATGTCAGTTATACGCTCTTTAGCCCTGAATCATTAGGGGAAGTACAGGAGTGAAGGAGGGAATATGGGCATGCCATCACATTTTTAGCAGCTTTATAAATGTATGCATTAGATTTATTCGATTAATAGTTGTCTTAACAGGTTGGGCAATTTTATCATTAACTCAAGGTTTCATTCATTTACAATATCATTTCCTCATTAAATATTCTTTAAGAGGATTTCAGTTGAGTAAGACTATTTAAAATGAGGCACCATACACCTTTTCCCTTTAATGAATTTATTCCTTTTTAAGGAATTAATTAAAATCAGTTGTGGAGAAGAGATATGCAGTAAATGAATAAAGTAGTGTCTGGGCAAAGGTTAAGGAGTAACTGCCATTAACTGAAATGAAGCACATTCTGAAGGCAACTTGTTAATGGAGAATTTTCATACTTATATGCACCAACAAGAAGTTCATTACTCAGTGAAATTACACTCATCTGAGACTACTATTTCCCTCTTCCTCCTTCCTTCCCTCTTTCTCACTTTCCCTCTTTTCCTTCCTCCTATCATCCCTTCCTTCCTTAATTTCACTCTTCCTCTTAAATTGGCTTCATTACTATTCCAAGACAAGCCTTTTCTTTCTTTCTCTTTTCTTTTCCTCTTTCTTTTTCTCTTTCTTTCTTTCTCTTCTTTCTTTCTTTCTTTTCTTTCTTTCTTTCTTTCAGAGCTTGAACCTTCTAAGATACAAAATAGTCATAAATTATCTTGCTAAATCCAGAGGCTTCATTCTTGGAAAGGCATGGTAAAGAGAAGATACCAGAATGGGGAAAGAGCTGAACTTTCAAACTAGAGGAAACATCCTTTCAAATTTAATTCACAAACTGAGAATGGAAATGTCATTGCCTCAATCAGAGGGTTAATCACTTTCTAATTTGAACTGGCAAATTTTATAATGACACTATGAAATTAGCAGCATTTTATTGTGTTAATTATCTGCAGGACACTATATCATTACTTTTTTTTTTTCTGAGACAGAGTCTCGCTGTCGCCCAGGCTGGAGTGCAGTGGCGCGATCTCGGCTCACTGCAGGCTCCGCCCCCCGGGGTTCACGCCATTCTCCTGCCTCAGCCTCCAGAGTAGCTGGGACTACAGGCGCCCGCCACCAGGCCCGGCTAATTTTTTGTATTTTTAGTAGAGACGGGGTTTCACTGTGTTAGCCAGGATGGTCTCGATCTCCTGACCTTGTGATCCGCCCGCCTCGGCCTCCCAAAGTGCTGGGATTACAGGCGTGAGCCACCGCACCCGGCCATCACTACTTCTAATAAATGTAAATGAGATTGTGTCTCCTAGGACAATAAACAGACAAGGTGAATTTTTACTGGTTATTTACAGGATTCCAGGACAGTCTTTCTTCTTTTTTCTCTCCTTATAATATACTTTCAAACAGTGTCAGCTTGCCATGCCAATTCTCCTATATTTTATTTAATACAATATTTTAAAGGTCATTAAAGTTCTCCTTAGCTCACTGGAACTCATTTTCACTCAAAGCAATGTTGATTATTAAAAACCATGTCAAGCGTTAACTCAATCAACTAAGACTGAGAACTGCAGCCCTACCGTAAGAATATTTTTAAAATTCATTCTTTTAAAGGCATTTTAAAACGTGTTGCTCATCTGCCCACTTGATTCAACTATTTACCTACAGATACAATACACCAATAGAATGAACCATCAGAATATTGAGGCCAATTGCAGAAAGGACATGAAGTTGTGTTTTTCTAAATCATTCAGCAAACCTGACAGTTAACAAATACACAGTACTGTGTCAATCAAAGTTGTCAAATACGGTTGGAGACCTACTCTAAGTGAGTCACCACATAAGGCTGCAGACAGTGTGAAGAAAAGAGGTAGTTTTTAGATTGAAAAAGTAGCAAGCTCAGAGGGAAAGGAACACAGATATAGATATAATTGACTAAAGAGAAAATATAAGAAGCACCCTATAACACAAATAAAGAGATATTAAGATTAAGATGCAAGGGACATTAGTCACCTCCTAATTATGAACATTAGCATAAAAATATGTCATTTAAGATGAGATTTGAGCAGAAAATTCAGATCTCAATAGCCTGAGATAGGGAGAGGGTAGGATGATAATAAGTGATAGTTGTTTTAACAATAATTGCCATCAATTGAACAACTACCATGTGCTAACACATTCTATACATTAACGTTCATTATCCTAAAAGGATTACGATGTAAATATAATTCCTATTTTATAGATGAGGAAATTGAAGACAAGGAGATTGAATAACATACCCATGTTCACACAGCAGCAACTAGGAGAGAGACAAATTTCTAACCCATTTCTGTTTATTGTAAAATCCTGTTTTGTTTTCAGTATATGATGCTGCATCTAAAAGCAAAGTTTGATATTAGGTATTTTCATGATAGGTAACCAATCAATGTGGACTATAATTTTGAGATTAAGAGGGAAACTGAGGTGTAATTCAAATCCTGGCTCCAAAATTCCAAATTACATAATACTGAAATTCATGTAATCTTTCTCACCATTTCTGTTTCTCCATTTCTCTCTCTCTCTCTCTCTCTCATCTCTCTCTCTCTGTAAGTCTGTTTTCTCGTGTTTATGAATGGGGAGAATAGCAGTTAACTACAGGATTGAGGTAAGAATTATTTCAGACAATGCAAGCACTTAGCATTGTGTCTGGCACTCATTAAAGGTTGTAGTTATTATTATGGTTGCTGCTGACTGTTGTTGCTGTGATTGTTATTGTAGTAGTGGTAAAGAAAGTTGATGCTCCTGTTTCTCACAGTTTCTCATTTTAGTTAGGTGCCCACCTTCCAACCATGTCAACGTTTTACGTCATTTTGTACTGAGTGGCATTGTAACACTGTGAAGGGTTGGGGCCCTTAAGAAGTAATTACACCGTTATAAAAGGGTGGGTTCAGCCTCCTTTTACCTCTCTTTGCTTTTCTGCCGTCTGTTATGTGATGATACAGCAAGAAGATCCTCACAAGATGCCAGCAACTTGATCTAAAACTTCTCAGCCTTAAGAATTTTGAGAAAATACATTTCTGTTCATTACAAATTACCCAATCTTGGGTATTTTGTTATAGTGACACAAATGAACTCAGATAGCTGCTATACTCTTTCTAACTTTTGCAAACTTAAATGAAAGAAGAAATTTGAAATTAGCAACTAAAGTTACCCTTTAATATTATCAAACCAAGCAATAAATATGTAGGCAGTGCCCATATTGCTTGTTGCAACGCTAGATGACTGTGGTTATACAGAGAAAATTGAATATGCCTTTGCCATCAAGGAAATTACTGTTTAGTTGGTCAGATAAGACAAGCATGCAAACAATGAAGTAATAATAGAAACTGGTTTATAATCAATGGCTTAACTATGAAACATAAACCACAAATATTATAGAAGACAGAGGGAAGTGGAGTGGAGGGAGAAGGATGGCCCCTTGGTGGAGGTGGAACTTAAAGTATACCTCATAAGATAAAAATAAGGTTGAATAAATGGTGTGTGGCTCCATGTGGATTACATTTGTCGAACATTTATTACTATGGCAATATAACTATCTCTGTTGTGAAATTATCAGAATAAATTATCTATTCTCACGGAATTAAGCTATGCTGAAGATTTGGTGGAATGTTTTGAGTTAAGCAAAATATGACTAAGATCATCACATAAATACAAGTTTTCTGGCACTAAGATAAAACCCAACAATTCTATAGCTACTAAAGTTCCTGTTCATACATGAAAAAGACATACAATGGAAGATTACTAAAGTTAAATTGAGTCTAGCAGCTCAGGTTATACAAGTAATTAAAACTATGCAGTGGGTGGGAGTAGGTATAAGGAAATAAAAGCAAGAATAGTTTCTACTCATATTTAAAAAGAAATAATTGGATTTGTTTCCTCCTTTATTCCATGTGTTCATACACTGATGGAACAACAATTTTGGAAAACTGAGTTATCTATTCAGCACCCTTTTTACAAAGGTAAGCAGTTGTAGGATATAAAACAAAATATTTTCCTATTTAATGGAGAAAAATTTATTTTAGTGAAGCAAATCATAAAATATAAAAGTATAGGCCGGGCGCGGTGGCTCACGCTTGTAATCCCAGCACTTTGGGAGGCCGAGGCGGGTGGATCACGAGGTCAGGAGATCGAGACCACGGTGAAACCCCGTCTCTATTAAAAATACAAAAAATTAGCCGGGCGTGGTGGCGGGCGCCTGTAGTCCCAGCTACTCAGAGAGGCTGAGGCAGGAGAATGGCATGAACCCGGGAGGCGGAGCTTGCAGTGAGCCGAGATCGCGCCACTGCACTCCAGCCTGGGTGAGAGAGCAAGACTCCGTCTCAAAAAAAAAAAAAAAAAAAAAAAAAAAAAAGTATAAACCAGCATGTTGATTGACAACATAAATATAAAATGTGTAACAAAGTCTGTATGTAAAAACAATGACTTTCAGAATGATAAAATATAATAACATGTTATTAGCTAATTGTTTAATTGACAAGCAAATATAAAAAGAGTTAAAAGTCTTTATTTTAAGGGGCAAAGATTCTGAGATTTGGTCTACAATCTACAAGGGATACAAATAAAACAAAGTGATTCAGGAATGTTGAGAATATGGCAAGGCAAATGCAAACCCTAGGGAGGCATGAAAGATGACATTTATTTAAAGCAAAATGGAACCTGAATTTCCCTCAGGTATTGGTAAGTAGAGTCATAGTATGTTGGTTAACAACAAAATTCACAATGAAGATATAACTGTCAGGGATTTGTATGTGGCTAATTACATATAATCACAATATATGAAACAATTGTTTTTAAGCATTTTTAAAAGTTGACAGTTTGGCAAAACAAACATTACTACTTGCCTCACTAATTCTACAATAGTAGTTAACATTATCATATCATTATAACAAAATATTTTTTGAAGAAAAATATCAGGTTACAAAAGAATATATTCAATGTATGGCAGAAACTGGCAAACCCATTTTCTTTTCTTCCTGGGCACACAGATTAACAATGTTTTCCATCCTGCTTTGATTTGGATAGGCAACTTTGGTGGAGTCCTAGCCAATGGAATGAGAATGGAATTAATCCATGCCACCTCTAGGCCTATATTTCAACCCTCCCACATGAAATTTCACATGCTTCTTGTTCTTTGGTGGGAACACAGAAACCCTGGAGGCTCTCTGGTGAGAACTGCAGAGCCACAAAGTGGAAGTAGACCGGGTCCCTCATCTTGCTGATCATGCATACCTGTTTTAGACATTATGCAAGTGAGACTTAAATCTCTATGGTGTTTAAACCATTGTACTTTTGGGGGTTGGGCTTTATAGCAACTTGTGTGACCTTAACTAATAGACTATGACTACAATGTGTGTGGGTGTCTGTGTGTGTGTGTGTGTGTGTGTGTGAGACAGAGAGAGACAATATTAGCATATAGTTGTCTGTGTTTTCATACATAATTTACTTTATCACAATTATCTGCTCCCATGACCATATGGATGTATTTTTAATTACATGCAAATAAAAATTAATTGTGTTTATCTTTGGGTGACAGGACTAAGAAGAATTCTGTTTTTATATTTATTTTATTTTTCATATTTTCTTTTTTCTTTTTTTTATTATTATTTTACTTTAGGTTTAAGGGTACATGTGCACAATGTGCAGGTTTGTTACATATGTATCCATGTGCCATGTTGTTTTGCTGCACCCATTAACTCGTCATTTAGTATTAGGTATATCTCCTAATGCTGTCCCTCCCCCATCCCCCCACCCCACAACAGTCCCCAGAGTGTGATGTTCCCCTTCCTGTGTGCATGAGTTCTCATTGTTCAATTCCCACCTATGAGTGAGAACATGCAGTGTTTGGTTTTTTGTCCTTGCGATAGTTTACTGAGAATGATGTTTTCCAGTTTCATCCATGTCCCTACAAAGGACATGAACTCATCATTTTTTATGGCTGCATAGTATTCCATGGTGTATATGTGCCACATTTTCTTAATCCAGTCTATCGTTGTTGGACATTTGGGTTGGCTCCAAGTCTTTGCTATTGTGAATAGTGCCGCAATGAACATACATGTGCATGTGTCTTTATAGCAGCATGATTTATAGTCCTTTGGGTATATACCCAGTAATGGGATGGCTGAGTCAAATGGTATTTCTGGTTCTAGATCCCTGAGGAATTGCCACACTGACTTCCACAATGGTTGAACTAGTTTACAGTCCCACCAACAGTGTAAAAGTATTCCTATTTCTCCACATCCTCTACAGCACCTGTTGTTTCCTGAATTTTTAATGATGGCCATTCTAACTGGTGTAAGATGGTATCTCACTGTGGTTTTGATTTGCATTTCTCTGATGGCCAGTGATGATGAGCATTTTTTCATGTGTTTTTTGGCTGCATAAATGTCTTCTTTTGAGAAGTGTCTGTTCATGTCCTTTGCCCACTTTTTGATGGGGTTGTTTGTTTTTTTTCTTGTAAATTTGTTTGAGTTCATTGTAGATTCTGGATATTAGCCCTTTGTCAGATGAGTAGGTTGCAAAAATTTTCTCCCATTCTGTAGGTTGCCTGTTCACTCTGATGGTAGTTTCTTTTGCTGTGCAGAAGCTCTTTAGTTTAATTAGATCCCATTTGTCAATTTTGGCTTTTGTTGCCATTGCTTTTGGTGTTTTAGACATGAAGTCCTTGCCGATGCCTATGTCCTGAATGGTATTGCCTAGGTTTTCTTCTAGGGCTTTTATGGTTTTAGGTCTAACATGTAAGTCTTTAATCCATCTTGAATTAATTTTTGTATAAGGTGTAAGGAAGGGATCCAGTTTCTGCTTTCTACATATGGCTAGCCAGTTTTCCCAGCACCATTTATTAAATAGGGAATCCTTTCCCCATTGCTTGTTTTTGTCAGGTTTGTCAAAGATCAGATAGTTGTAGATATGTGGCATTATTTCTGAGGGCTCTGTTCTGTTCCATTGATCTATGTCTCTGTTGTGGTACCAGTACCATGCTGTTTTGGTTACTGTAGCCTTGTAGTATAGTTTGAAGTCAGGTAGTGTGATGCCTCCAGCTTTGTTCTTTTGGCTTAGGATTGACTTGGCAATGCGGGCTCTTTTTTGGTTCCATATGAACTTTAAAGTAGCTTTTTCCAATTCTGTGAAGAAAGTCATTGGTAGCTTGATGGGGATGGCATTGAATCTGTAAATTACCTTGGGCAGTATGGCCATTTTCACGATATTGATTCTTCCAACCCATGAGCATGGAATGTTCTTCCATTTGTTTGTATCCTCTTTTATTTCATTGAGCAGTGGTTTGTAGTTCTCCTTGAAGAGGTCCTTCACTTCCCTTGTAAGTTGGATTCCTAGGTATTTTATTCTCTTTGAAGCAATTGTGAATGGGAGTTCATTCATGATTTGGCTGTTTGTCTGTGATTGGTACACAAGAATGCTTGTGATTTTTGTACATTGATTTTGTATCCTGAGACTTTGCTGAAGTTGATAATCAGCTTAAGGAGATTTTGGGCTAAGACAGTGGGGTTTTCTAGATATACAATCATGTCATCTGCAAACAGGGACAATTTGACTTCCTCTTTTCCTAATTGAATACCCTTTATTTCCTTCTCCTGCCTGATTGCCCTGGCCAGAACTTCCAGCACTGTGTTGAATAGGAGTGGTGAGAGAGGGCATCCCTGTCTTGTGCCAGTTTTCAAAGGGAATGCTTCCAGTTTTTGTCCATTCAGTACGATATTGGCTGTGGGTTTGTCATAGATAGCTCTTATTATTTTGAGATATGTCCCATCAATACCTAATTCATTGAGAGTTTTTAGCATGAAGGGTTGTTGAATTTTGTCAAAGGCCTTTTCTGCATCTATTGAGATAATCATGTGGTTTTTGTCTTTGGTTCTGTTTATATGCTGGATTACATTTATTGATTTGCGTATGTTGAACCAGCCTTGCATCCCAGGGATGAAGCCCACTTGATCATGGTGGATAAGCTTTTTGATGTGCTGCTGGATTCGGTTTGCCAGTATTTTATTGAGGATTTTTGCACCAATGTTCATCAAGGATATTGGTCTGAAATTCTCTTTTTTGGTTATGTCTCTGCCAGGCTTTGGTATCAGGACGATGCTGACCTCATAAAATGTGTTAGGGAGGATTCCCTCTTTTTCTATCGATTGGAATAGTTTCAGAAGGAATGGTACCAGTTCCTCCTTGTACCTCTGGTAGAATTCGGCTGTGAATCCATCAGGTCCTGGACTCTTTTTGGTTGGTAAGCTATTGATTATTGCCACAATTTCAGAGCCTGTTATTGGTCTATTCAGAGATTCAACTTCTTCCTGGTTTAGTCGTGGGAGGGTGTATTTGTTGAGGAATTTATCCATTTCTTCTAGATTTTCTAGTTTATTTGCATAGAGGTGTTTGTAGTATTCTCTGATGGTAGATTGTATTTCTGTGGGATCGATGGTCATATCCCCTTTTTCATTTTTTATTGCATCTATTTGATTCTTCTCTCTTTTCTTCTTTATTAGTCTTGCTAGTGGTCTATCAATCAGTTTTGTTTATCTTTTCAAAAAACCAGCTCCTGGATTCATTAATTTTTTGAAGGGTTTTTTGTGTCTCTATTTCCTTCAGTTCTGCTCTGATTTTAGTTATTTCTAGCCTTCTGCTAGCTTTTGAATGTGTTTGCTCTTGCTTTTCTAGTTCTTTTAATTGTGATGTTAGAGTGTCAATTTTGGATCTTTCCTGCTTTCTCTTGTGGGCATTTAGTGCTATAAATTTCCCTCTACACACTGCTTTGAATGTGTCCCAGAGATTCTGGTATGTTGTGTCTTTGTTCTCGTTGGTTTCAAAGAACATCTTTATTTCTGCCTTCATTTCATTATATACTCAGTAGTGATTCAGGAGCAGGTTGTTCAGTCTCCATGTAGTTGAGCGGTTTTGAGTGAGTTTCTTAATCCTGAGTTCTAGTTTGATTGCACTGTGGTCTGAGAGACAGTTTGTTATAATTATTTCTGTTCTTTTACATTTGCTGAAGAGAGCTTTACTTCCAACTATGTGGTCAATTTTGGAATAGGTGTGGTGTGGTGCTGAAAAAAATGTATATTCTGTTGATTTGGGGTGGAGAGTTCTGTAGATGTCTATTAGGTCCACTTTGTGCAGAGCTGAGTTCAATTCCTGGATATCCTTGTTAACTTTCTGTCTCGTTGATCTGTCTAATGTTGACAGTGGGGTGTTAAAATCTCCCATTATTATTGTGTGGGAGTTTAAGTCCCTTTGTAGGTCACTCAGGACTTGCTTTATGAATCTGGGTGCTCCTGTGTTGGGTGCATATAGATTTAGGACAGTTAGTTCATCTTGTTGAATTGATCCCTTTACCATTATGTAATGGCCTTCTTTGTCTCTTTTGATCTTTGTTGGTTTAAAGTCTATTTTATCAGAGACTAGGATTGCAACCCCTGCCTTTTTTTGTTTTCCATTTGCTTGATAGATTGAGTCTATGTGTGTCTCTGCATGTGAGATGGGTCTCCTGAATACAGCACAGTGATGGGTCTTGACTCCTTATCCAGTTTGCCAGTCTGTGTCTTCTAATTGGAGGATTTAGCCCATTTACATTTAAAGTTAATATTGTTATGTGTGAATTTGATCCTATCATTATGATGTTAGTTGGTTATTTTGCTCATTAGTTGATGCAGTTTCTTCCTAGCCTTGATGGTCTTTACAATTTGGCATGTTTTTGCAGTGGCTGGTACTGGTTGTTCCTTTCCATGTTTAGTGCTTCCTTCAGGAGTTCTTTTAGGGCAGGCCTGGTGGTGACAAAATCACTCAGCATTTGCTTGTTTGTAAAGTATTTTATTTCTCCTTCACTTATGAAGCTTAGTTTGGCTGGATATGAAATTCTGGGTTGAAAATTCTTTACTTTAAGAATGTTGAATATCGGCCCCCACTCTCTTCTGGCTTGTAGAGTTTCTGCCCAGAGATCAGCTGTTAGTCTGATGGGCTTCCCTTTGTGGGTAACCCGACCTTTCTCTCTGGCTGCCCTTAACATTTTTTCCTTCATTTCAACTTTGGTGAATCTGACAATTATGTGTCTTGGAGTTGCTCTCCTCAAGGAGTATCTTTGTGGCATTCTCTGTATTTCCTGAATCTGAATGTTGGCCTGCCTTGCTAGATTGGGGAAGTTCTCCTGGATAATATCTTGCAGAGTGTTTTCCAACTTGGTTCCATTCTCCCCGTCATTTTCAGGTACACCAATCAGACGTAGGTTTGGTCTTTTCACATAGTCCCAAATTTCTTGGAGGCTTTGTTCATTTCTTTTTATTCTTTTTTCTCTAAACTTCCCTTCTCGCTTCATTTCATTCATTTCATCTTCCATCACTGATACCCTTTCTTCCAGTCGATCGCATCGGCTACCGAGGCTTCTGCAATCTTCCCGTAGTTCTCGAAACTTGGCTTTCAGCTCCATCAGCTCCTTTAAGCCCTTCTCTCCATTGGTTATTCTACTTATCCATTCTTCTAATTTTTTTCAAAGTTTTTAACTTCTTTGCTATTGTTTTGAATTTCCTCCCGTAGCTCAGAGTAGTTTGATCGTCTGAAGCCTTCTTCTCTCAACTCGTCAAAGTCATTCTCCATCCAGCTTTGTTCCGTTGCTGGTGAGGAACTGCGCTCCTTTGGAGGAGGAGAGGTGCTCTGCTTTTTAGAGTTTCCAGTTTTTCTGCTCTGTTTTTTCCCCATCTTTGTGGTTTTATCTACTTTTGGTCTTTGATGATGGTGATGTACAGATGGGTTTTTGGTGTGGATGTCCTTTCTGTTTGTTAGTTTTCCTTCTACCAGACAGGACCCTCAGCTGCAGGTCTGTTGGAGTTTGCTAGAGGTCCACTCCAGACCCTGTTTGGCTGAGTGTCAGCAGCAGTGGCTGCAGAACAGCAGATTTTCGTGAGACCACAAATTCAGCTGTCTGATAGTTCCTCTGGAAGTTTTGTCTCAGAGGAGTACCTGGCCGAGTGAGGTGTCAGTCTGT
Source organism: Nomascus leucogenys (assembly GCF_006542625.1). Lineage (NCBI taxonomy): Eukaryota > Metazoa > Chordata > Mammalia > Primates > Hylobatidae > Nomascus > Nomascus leucogenys. The sequence continues at coordinate 54,490,128 of NC_044381.1, read as the reverse complement.
CCCTGCTGGGGGGTGCCTCCCAGTTAGGCTGCTCGAGGGTCAGGGACCCACTTTAGGAGGCAGTCTGTCCATTCTCAGATCTCCAGCTGCGTGCTGGGAGAACCGCTACTCTCTTCAATGCTGTCAGACAGGGACGTTTAAGTCTGCAGAGGTTCCTGCTGAATTTTTGTTTGTCTGTGCCCTGCTCCCAGGGGTGGAGCCTACAGAGGCAGGCAGGCCTCCTTGAGCTCTGGTGGGCTCCACCCAGTTTGAGCTTCCTGGCTGCTTTGTTTACCTAAGCAAGCCTGGGCAATGGCAGGCGCCCCTCCCCCAGCCTTGCTGCAGCCTTGCAGTTTGATCTCAGACTGCTGTGCTAGCAATCAGCGAGATTCCGTGGGCATAGGACCCTTCGAGCCAGGTGCGGGACACAATCTCCTGGTGTGCCGTTTTCCAAGCCCGTTGGAAAAGCGCAGTATTAGGGTGGGACTGACCCGATTTTCCAGGTGCCATCTATTACCCCTTTCTTTGACTAGGAAAGGGAACTCCCTGACCCCTTGTGCTTACCGAGTGAGGCAATGCCTCGCCCTGCTTCGCCTCGCGCACAGTGCGCTGCAGTGACTGTCCTGCACCCACTGTTTGGCACTCCCTAGTGAGATGAACCCAGTACTTCTAACGGAAATGCAGAAATCACCCCTCTTCTGTGCCGCTCACGCTGGGAGCTGTAGACCGGAGCTGTTCCTATTCGGCCATCTTGGCTCCACCTTTTTCATATTTTCTACAAGAAACTTGTTTTACATTTATAATGAAAAAGTATTAACTGATTAAATTTTTAAACACAAGAAAAAGCGGTCCCCTTCAGAGATCTTTTAAGTGCTGAGACAAGCTTATCATACGTTAATGACTTGTGAATAAACATACATGTCTTAAGAGCTTTTAAGAGCTTACTAATCACAGTAAGAACTAGTTATTCTTTCATTTATTCATCAAACATTGATTGAATACCAATTATTTGTCCAGCTCTAGGCCAGATACAAAAGATACACATTGACCCAGAAGATAGGCATTTACAGTGAAAGCAAAGTCTCTACTCCCTGCACTCACAGTCTGTTATGACAGATAGTTATATAAACACAACAGAGCCATGTAATGAGTAATTCCCAATTGGAGTTCAGTGTAGGCTAGTGGTAGCCCAAACAAAATAATAAATAACTCTGATTTAAGAATCAAGGTGATTCTCACAAGAGAAGACCCTTGAGCTCTGTTTTGAAGCATAAATGAGTTAGCCAAGTGGATATACAGAAAAGGCCCAGCACCTTTGCAGATGCAGAGCAAAGAACTTAAGAATGGCTAAAGTGTTGCTCCATGCAAGGAGGGTCTGGGAAAATACGAGGTGAGAGAAGGAATTAGATGGGAGACAGGTCACCAAGGCATCGTATGGCCAGAATAGACAGGAACTGTGATCAAATTGGCATTATGGGAAGATATCTTTGTCAGAGTAAGAAATGGCTGTAGAGAGGTTGGAGGCTGGGCAAGGTGGTTCACAGGTTCAGACCCATCTCAGGCAAGAGATGGACAAGTAGAGTGCAGGGTCCATTTCTTTGGGCATTTCCCAGAGCATCCGGGGAAAATCCCTTATAAACAAATTTGAAAGAAAACAAACAAATTGGTAGTGAGGATGAAAGACAAAAATGATGCACTTTGTTATTACAATTTAGTAACTTTGCAGATACACATCTTGGCTCTCATTGTTGTGTATTATCATTAAGTCAAGTACATGGAAGCGAGGTTAAAGCTAATCTCAGTAAAAGTCTGCAGTAGTTGTCTAGGGCTGCATCAACAAATCACCACCAGTTTGGTGGCTTAAATCAAGAAAAATTTATTTCCTCACATTTCTGGAAGGCAGAGTCCAAAATCAAGGTGTTGGCAAAGTCACAGTCCCGCTGGGGCTTTACAGGGGAGTCCTTTCCATGCCCATCTCCTTGCTCCTGGTGGCTGCCAGAAATGCTCGTGTTGCTTGGTTTGTGACTGAATCACCCCAAGCTCTGCCTCTGTCTTTACATCCTCTTTTCCTCTCTGTGTCTTTTAATGAGGACCCTTGCCATTGGATTCAGAGTTCCCCTAGAAAAGCAGGATGATCTCAAGTCCTTAACTACATCTGCAGAAACCTTTTTTTTCTGAAAAAAAAAAAAAAAAAAAAAAACAAAAAAAACTAACATTTACAGGTTCAGAGAGGGATGTAGATATCTTTTGGGGGGACACCATGCAACCCTCAAAGGGGTAGAGCCTCATAGCCAGAAATAATATGTGAAACTGTGACTGGTTAGAGTACTTATAAGCTGTTTGAGGGCAGGAGCTGTGTTTTTTGCCTTGGATAGCAGCCAGGAGCTTGCAGATCACATAGTGGAGATTTGACAAAGCCAAGGCTGGAACCTTGGTTTTGGAATTCAACAGTAGTTTAGGTTAGATTCATTGAAATAGATGCTGCAGCTACACATCACAGCTCCTCTCCCTTCGGAGAATTTAATGGCAGTGCGTTCGTCTTCCCTCAAAAAGCAGCTCTCTACATCTGAGCAGGCAGTTTCATGTGAACTCATGAAAATGTCTTCTGTAAGCCTCAAATTAATTGTGTTATATAGAAAGACACTCTGTCATATTGCTCTTTGCCCAGATTTGTCTTATGAAATATGGGATCTCATCCTGGGATCTCCAGCCTGCTGATGTCAAGCTTCCAAACCTTACAGGCATCTAAGTGAAACCTCTTCTTGAAACTTGTTCCAGCAGAAATGCATAGCCCAATGCACAGGGTTCCTCTTTCACTGGCATGTGTGTTTGTTTGTGTGTGCACGCACACACACACATACACACACACTACTCACCCCCCTCCCCCTCTGGGTTAATGACACTCCCAGTTGATTTATTGATTGTCTATAACACCACTGGCTTTTCTTGAAGCACTTGTGATCTTCCCAGTTGTAAGTGCCACCCCTAGTGGAAAGTTGCCCCCAAACTGGGATTTTTGATTGCTGTTTGACTTCCTCAACTTGACTGGTCAGGGCTGAACCTTCTCAGCTTCCCTGGAATAAGCTTCTTAAGCCTTTTCCCTCCAAAGCATCTGTAAACAGTTGAAGGTCATGATTGTTCACTCTGCAAGATCGATATGCCATTAAATTGTGACAAAAAGGACTGCCAGACCATTAAGGCCTTCCTCATACCCTCAGTAATCCTGATAAAGTGATGAGCTGTTTTAACCTCTTTGGCTTCCATTGCTAACTATGTAGAAAACTCCTAACTGCTGAGATAACCCTTTCTGCAAAGTCAGGATGTCTCACAAATGACTGAAGCTGATTTTGAGCTCCTTCTCCTATTTTTTCTGCTATTGTGCAGTCTCTTTTTTTCATTTTATCTTTTTTTTGTGTGTGTCCACACAGTCTAAAGTCTAGTGTTATTCTTAAAACTATTTTGACTCAAAACTATTTTATTCTAAAATGAACCAGCTATTTGAGAGCCTCCTCACATAGATAAATCAGTCAACTTCCTAATGGTTAAGAGATAAAAATAGAAATATTCATGAGAACTTCAAATGGCACAGGTCTAGAGCACCTGAAACACATGAGATTTGCCTAAATTGAACCAATCTTGGACATGTGGTAAGTTTACAATATTGAATTCTGTTGAATTTCTGTCTATTCTATTCTCTTAGTGTAAAAGGTAAGAAGGAAAAGATAGGGTTTTGATAAATGGGAGAAAAAGCAATTTTTGTGATCTGAAAATAATTTTAATGGATTTAAGTATTCTGGGAAGCATTTGAAATTTAAATCTGGACACTCCAAGTCTTGCTTGACATTACAGAGTGAGCTCACGTATTATTTGAAGTTAATTTTATCCAGAGAATGCCAAAATCAACTGCTACTATGAACTGATATCCAATGTGTTTGAAAACTCTGACTGTTTAGCCAGATAAAGTTGATCTCACCCTTTTTACTAATGCTTAAGTTATCTGATATCCAAAACGTATTTTATAATTTTTGTTTCCAGCTTAGAAATTCCTTGCCAGCCAAGTTGGCTTTTGTAAACTAGCTAATGTAATCACAATGCAGTGTTTAAACTTTATACCTAATGTGTATACACACACAGTTATGCACGTGCACACACACAGCACACACACACACACACACACAACACTGGTATTGTCTCTTCTGAACTCGTCTAAAAAATATATATCATCTGGGCTGCAAAATCATGGTCGAAATCCACTGCTTCATATTTATTGTTATTTATTAATTCTTAAACTCCTTAGAATAGTAGTAAATCTTGAAAAACCTGAAATATTTTATTCCAAATGTGATTAGCAAAATATACCATTTCAGTGCCCAAGGCTTTGCTGCAGATTCATCAGCTAATTGCACACAGGACTTTCCAGACACAAATACATGTACCTTTACTCTATTTTCTATTTTGCTGATTTGCAAGCATGAGTTTTCAGGAAAACTTTCACCTTAAATCAGTTCTGGCCTTAAATAGCTTATTATGTCAACAAAATATACCTTTAAATGAAAAACCAAACACTTGAAACCAGCAGGGGTTGCGAGTAGTAAACAGAAAGAAAAGGGGCTTAATATCTGATGAGCCCATTAGCTCTCACCTGCACATCTTTCTTCAGTATATTAATGGAATAAGCTAGAAGGATACAAGAACAAGAGCAAAGCTGCAGGTCAATGAAATCATTCCCTGATCCACCAGCTAAACATGATAAGTGGTGTATTAGCTTAAAGTATCCTACATGATACTTAGACATCCTTGCATAGGTTCTCAACTTAGGCAAACAGACCCTATTAAGTGATATCAAAAACGAGAGGATTTTTTTTCTGCTTTGTCTTATTTGAACCCTCAAATAAAGCCTAAATTTAGAGTTTATGGCTTAAGTTTTCTTTGCGGATCCTGCAACATGAGATAATTTAAATGGATAATGATAACAATGAAACAGAGGGTATTTTATCTCTCCCTTTATACTTAACCATATCTAGATGCATTTACAGATTTCTGGCTCATGTTACTTATTACCACATCAACTATGTATTGTGTGCCCCTTGGATGTCTTATAGTTTGTTAAATTTCTGGGGATACAATAATGTGCAGTGTTAAGCAGATTCTATGCTTCTTGGATAAGTGTTTCTGTCTTCAAGGAGTTTTCACCATATTACAGTGGAGGAATTAGGGTGATAACATGTGCAATAGTATTGCCTTTTCCAACAACTTTAATTCTTTATACTTGATATTTGCATTCTGAATCAAGTGGCTTACCAATGGTAACAGAATAAGGGTAGATCTCTCTTGCAAAATAGAACAGACAGTATTCCCTCAAGCCACTTCATAGCCGATGATAAACTTTGGTTCCTCCTTTCACTTACCTTGAGTCTAAACTCTTTCCAGCAGCAAATGAGCTACCTACCCTCTGGTCTCAATCATAGCCAATGTATAACCATATCACACTTGGTGCATTTCATGGAAAAGCCAGTTGCCAAGCACATATTGAAAAGCAAATGTACCTATTATTCCCTTTCACATAAGGCATTGTGGAGTCCTGGCCCATTCAGATGAGCTTCCAGTAACAAACATCATTCAGCAGGAATATATTTACTCTTTGACTCAATCATATTACATTCAGATATATTATCTCAAGATAAAATTTTCTACACATTAAAAGGAGAGATAGAAGACAGGAAGGAAGGAAAATGTAGAAGGAACAAAAGAAAACATCTTGACACAGAACAAGCTTAGCCATCAAATCATTCCATAGATTTTGGTACAGTCTATTTATGTTACTATACTCTCTTTCTCCATTGTTTGAAATGGAAAAAACTTGAAAATTAAAAAATCTGTATTTACATTCTCCTTGGGTAGTATGTGGGATTCTAATAAATCTCTTTGGCTGACTCCAGGAAATCTGCCTCTTTAGGTTGCATCACACCCAGCTGTTTGCATTAAAGTCCATCCAATTTGATTTTCATGATCCCTTTGATGTCAAAATTACTCTCTCCTTTGCATTTAGTTCTTAAGAGTTTCCAGCTGCTGTTGGCTCTGTAGTTGTGCTAAGGTCTTAAGCCAGTCTTCAGTCATATTGTTCTGCTTTGCAGTTGTCTAAACTGTATCTAGATGACCTCATTCATCTTGATGACTTAACTTGAGACACTTATCCACGATGTCTTGGGAGCTGCTGTTCTTGAAGATTCGCTTGCATTGTGCTCACCCTCTGGTAACCAGCTTCGGCTCATTGAGAGCTCACAACTCACACCAACATCTTCTGTTCATTTGGACAAAGAATATGTTCAATTCCCTTTGGAATCATTGATTGCCACCTGATTTACAATGTCTCTTTTCCTCCTTCAGAACAGATAACCTCTTAGTGTTGAATGAGTCACAAATTGGTTTGGGGTCCTAAGTAGACCACAGAGTGTTGAATCAACATTTAAAGAGCTCTTCAATGTCACACCATTCAGCCCTGTTCCTTGGGATTCTTTATGAGAGAGATGTCTATTGTTATCTTTCTTTTATAGAAGAGGAAACCAAGAGGTAGATGGAGTGTCCAAAAGATTTTTTCCTAATAACTATCTAAGCCAAAACTTTGCTCTGTAAACTCGGCCACACTAAATTCTATTTGTAAAATTCTTTGTGTTTTTCTCCTCTCCTGTCAGCCTGCCTGCCTACCTATCTGTATCTAAATCTATCTGTCTCATCTATCTGTCTTGTATATTTACTCTCTAAAGGGAATATAAATTTACCTACATTCTAATTTCCATCCCATTATTGAATTTGTCTCATTCTATCACCAACTTGAAATGCATTGAGTTGTTTATTTTCTCTGAGAATCAACTATTTCATCTGTAATAGGAGCTGATGCTTCCATTTTAGAGTTGTTATATTAATTAAATGAATTAATATTACAAAAAATACCATCACTCTGACTGGTACCTAGAAGAGGCAGAAGAAACAACAGTCCATTTCCTGTCCAAAAGCTATTAGAAAAGCAAACAGTAGCTGGTTGATCTGACATAAATCTGAATTGAGAAATCATCTGTCTGAAGAGAAACTGCATCTGATTTTGTGTGACTTTTACTTAAGAAACCACCTTCCCCCCAAAGCTAATGCATTAGCTTCCTATTGCTGCTATAACAAATTACCACATACTTCATGACTTAATACAACCCACATGTTATTGTCTTACAGTTCTTGAGATCAGAAGTCCAAAATGGACTAGCAGGGCAACATTCCTTCTGGAAGCTCTAGGGGACAATCTGTTTCCTGGTTCTTTCCAGATTTGAGAGACTGCCCACATTCCTTGGTTCATGGCCCCACATCACTCCCACCTCTGTTTCAATCTTCACGTCTCCTCTGACTCTCCTTTTCCCATTTTTCTAATAAGGACCTTGTCAATACACTCAGCCCACCCAAATAATGTAGTATAATTTTCCCATCTCAAGATTCTTAATTCAATTACAGAAACGTTCCCTTTGCTATGTAAAGTAACCTATACAAAGGTCCTCGAAGTTAGGATGTAGACAGCTTTAGGAGGTCATTCCTTGGCCTACCACATCTAATAAAAACCTAAAGAAATAATTTGATTTTGAAGGTCTATTCACCACCACTCCTTTGAGCAGAAATACATTTTTGAGTTATTATTTGTATATCCTTTATTTATGATAGATATTTTCAATTACCAAAATCTACAAAGGTAGACAAATGTCTTATTTTTTAAGATAAAATATAATAAACAATAACTTTCATTTTTTTTTTTTTTCTGAGACAGAGTCTTGCTCTGTCACTCAGCCTGGAGTGCAGTGGGGTGATCTCAGCTCACTGCAACCTCCGCTTCTTGGGTTCAAGCAATTCTCCTGCCTCAGCCTCCAGAGTAGCTGGGACTATAGGCACATGCCACCACGCCTAGCTAATTTTTATATTTTTAGTAGAGATGGGGTTTAACCATATTGGTCAGGCTGGTCTCAAACTCCTGACCTCAAGTGATCCACCTGCCTCAGCCTCACAAAGTGCTGGGATTACAGATGTGAGCCACCTCGCTCGGCCAATAACTTTGTTTACTACATCCTCCTTTTTGTAATCCCTATTTCCTTTTCTGTTTATAGATGTTACTTCTGTACTTCTTTTCTGTTGGTCTGTTTCTGTCTTAATTGCTCTAAAAATGTAGACTCCCAGAAAGCAGACCTTCATGTATTGTATCCTTTTATAAAACAGTTTGCTTAGCCCCATACAGATTCATGAAATAAAACCTCTTTAATAATTATATTATTTACCTTCTTTCCCTGAATTTTTATTGGCAGGCATAATTAGGTAAACAACAAACTTGAGGTAGTTTTTTCATTATTTAATTTATTATTTCTAGATTTTTATATTACAGAAAAGTATTTCACTACACAAAGTGGAAGAATAAAAGATTCTTTCTAGCATCTACCATTCTACTTGTTATATGCATAGGAGTTAGTATGTAATGATCCAATCACTGCTATAAGAATTTTACAAATTATGGTTTCATTCCAGAATCACGAAACACAGTCAGATGGAAATAGAAAAGTAATTTTTGTTTCTGAGCCGTGTGTGTGTTTGTGTGCATAATTTTTCAAAAAGGCTATACTTAATAGTATAAATTTATTGAAAGTGGTGACTGGATTTCCCAGATCTGGAAAAAAAAATGTAACTCTAAAGTCAATTTTTCTTTCAGGCTTTATATTAAAACATGATTAAAGATAGGCTGTCATTCTGGGTGACATTTTATTGTTGAAGGTGGTGGATTTTAATGGGCATATTCAGCACAATGCTACCCTTTTAGAGAACAAGCAAGATAATGAGTTGATAATGGCACTAAGATTCCATTTCTGGTCAAAGTGCTTCATCTTTAAGGATCTCAGATTCCAAAAACCTTGTTCAGCTATCTTTATCTGGTTATCATGAGCGCCCCTTCTTTGGAACCCCTGGGGAGATAGGCTAACCACACTAATGGGCTTCATCACCCTAAAACTAGTTTTCAAAAGTTGTTCTCTGGAAACTCTGTGATTATGAAGACAGTATCTAATGTGTATCTGTGTGGATCTGCTCCATCATCTTCAATTCATCCTCAAATTTTGCTGTAATTGGAGTTCCAGAGTATTAGAAATATTACAGAAGAGTACCATTATCTCTAAAATTTTGAAAATTATTGGTTTGTACTAAGTTTAAGAGTAGCTTCCTAAATTCATCTGTAAGTACTGGCTTTATTATTACTTTACAGGAACACTGGGTCGGCCATCTTCCTTCCTTCCTTTCTTCGTTTTCCTCTTTTCTTCCTTCCCTCTTCTCTTTCTTCTTCTCTCTCTTTCCTGTCCTTTTTGTGCTTTGTATCTCCCTTTTTTCTTTTCCTTCCTCCTAACTTCCTTCCTTCTTTCTTTTTTCTTGTTTCTCTTTCTTTCTTTGTAATAGGACAGGATATAAGAAATGACAAAACCCAGCTTTCTCCTGCACACACATAAGATGGCAAATTCTGTTGGCTTGCCCTCCACCTTTACGTGCTAATGTGTGCAAATGTCTAGAAATAACAATAGCTTTGAGAAGCTCATTTTATGAAATTCACATGAGAACTTAAGCATTGAAGTGATGTTTTTCTTTAAAGTAAAGTAGCCATCATATGATAATACATGTTTATTTGGTAAGTGCCTCCATTACTAAAATATTTTTGGAACCCTTCTTTTGAACCTGCCTTCTGTGACACCTTCAGAGTGTCTCACCATATATTAGCCACCTTCTATTTGCTTCAAAATCGCATTCCTTAAGTTAATCACTTATCTTAATCACCAGATTTTGGTCCAGTATATTTTGCTTGTTTTCAAATGACAAATCTGAGGATGAATGTTTACTAACACAAAGCAATTCAGCTGATTTAATCAATTGATTCAAGAGAATGGGCCCACTTAAGGATCAAAAGCCTTTAAATTTTACTCAGTAACTTGCCATAGCTGGAATGTTAAAGATCTATGAATGCTGTCCAACTCAATATGATAGCTAAAATTAAGAAATTTATTCATTTATAAGCAAATATACATGATAAAACTTTCAAAGCAAAACCATTTCTGTAGTATTACATAACCACACACACATAAACATACCCCTAGACATATTTACATTTAAGGAATTACTTTACCATGTTTAGAATGGTTACTTTTGAGTGAACCAATTTGGATTGCTTTAAAGTTTCTTCTATTTTCTTCAGTTCTCAGGGTATATATTATCACTTTTGTAATCAAAAGAAAAAAACAATTGAAAGAGTAATGTGTCATGAGCTCCTAAATAATGTTACATACAGATTTTAAAATGTCATGAGTAATGACACTATCACTAGAATAAATGCATACTCCTGAAAATGTCACAAGTATTTGAATGTGTCTTGGTGATGTTTGATTAGAGACAGTCACATTAATTCAAGGTAGAAATACACAAATATAGGAAACACATTTGTAAACGCCCTACCAACTTTTCTCTGTTACAACTGAAGCAAACTGGAGGCGTGGGTAATATCAACTGAATCCTTCAAAATCGTTTTTACTAAGTCATGGTCAGAGTGTCATATAGCTTTGGATCCAGGAGGTGACTAACTGCTTTGGCCAGGAGCCCTAGCTTCCGGGCTCATGTTGGCCGGTAACTAACTCTGTATTGAACGCTGGGAGGCAAGCACTTACATTATTTGGCCCACTGTAAAATAAACTAAAGATCCCCTCCATCTCTAAAGTTCAGTAAATCCTTTTATTCACTGGCTTGATAATAAATAATTACGAGTTAGATTGTTGTTCCATTAGTAATGCTACCCAAAACAGATAAAATTTACTGGAGGCAACGAAGGAAAGATTTGATGGATTGTCTCTTAAATCATACTGGAATTTCCCCAGATTAGTTTGGCGGTAGGGTATAGCATCTGAGAAACAAGGAGGTTTAACTATACCATCTCTAAAAGCTAAGCAATTTTTCACCTTTTCCAAAGGCAAAGATAGCCCCTGCTTTTACTCTACAGTAAAATTATCTTCAAAGTATCCCTCCTGAGTGTTTTCATGTCTAATCCTACTCTGTATGGCTTGAAGAATCTGGAAAATATATACTTCTCAAAATAGTATTCTAACAGGGAATCTTAAGTAATCACAACTTTCTTTTCACTTTTATTCTCTGACTTTTCGGTTACCAGTCTTCCAAATTTTTGTTTCTATATTATTCAGAGTAACTCTAGATGCTATTATAAGTAAATGGCAAATTTTGCATGGATATATGCACTAAAAATTTATTTCTTATTCCCATCATAGTCTGTAGGTAGCTTTTTCTCTGTCACAGCTCAAGGATATAGGATCCTTCTAGACTGTGGCTATGCCAAGTCCTAACAGCTTCTAGCTGACAGAAAGAGACAATGGAGAAGTCCCACTCACTTCTTAAAAGCAGGACCAGGAAGTGAAACACACAACACTACCCACATTATATTGGCAAGAACTGATCTCTTGGCCACACCTGGATGCTGGGGACACTGGAAACATAGTCCCTGTCAGGGCAGCTGCTTCCCACTGACAAAGCCACACTGTGAAAAGAGGAGTATAAATTTTGGTATAGAACTCCACAACTCTCGGCCAGGCACAGTGGCTCACGACTGTAATCCCAGTTCTTCGGGAGGCTGCGGCGGGCTGATCACCGGAGGTCAAAATGGCAGCCTGGCCAAAATGGCAAAACTCCGTCTCCACTAAAAATACCAAAAAAATTAACCAGGAGTGGTGACACATGCCTGTAGTCCCAGCTACTGAGGAGGTTGAGGCATGAGAATCACTTGAACCCGGAAGGTGGAGGTTGCAGTGAGCTGAGATTGCACCACTGCACTCCAGCCTGGGTGACAGAGCGAGACTGTATCGAAAACAAACAAACAAACAAAAACCCTCACAACTCTGCCCCATTTCCTTGGCCTTCTTGCTGCAAAAATTATTTTAAAATATCTAAGTATGTAAAAAAAAATCTATCAAGATATAACATTTATTCTTACATGCATTGATTTTCTCATTCAACAAATGTTTATTTGATAGTCTCTCACGTGTATAGCTCTCTCTATATTTTAACATTGGGGCTACGATAGTGAAAAAGAAAGTCCTGATATTTCTGCCCTTATAGTATAGTTATAGTTATAGATATTAAGTGCATAGCCAGGCACATAATCACACCCTTGGAAAGTACTAGAAAGGAAACAAACAAGGTGCTAAGATGCTGAGTAGCTGATAGCTGGTGAGAGGCTTCCTTTGATTGGATAATCACAGAAAGCTCCTCTGAAGACAGAAATTTAATCCTAGACATGAAATATAAGAAGGAGCTAATTATGCAATAAACACAGTGGTGAGAAAAACATATACAAAGGCAGTTAGATGGAAAAGAGTCAGAAGTGTTCTGTATATAATTTTTTTAAGTGGAGATTTTTATCTTTCAGATAATTAGATTAATCACCTTGCAGATTACAGATAAATTACAAAAGGAAAAGGAAACATTTAAAATGAAAAAATCTGGTGGGTAATACCTTAATGATCAGACTTCACATTACCTTTAATGGAATAAATTAACAGTCTGTTCCCTTGCTGTGATACACTGAGGCCACATCAGCTCTATAGTGTTCTTGCAAAAATTAAACACTTTAATCTGAAGCGAATCTGCAAAAACAATCAAATCCAAATTGAGAGATATTCTGCAATACCATGGACATGGACTCTTCAAAATGAAATTAAAAAGTCATGATGGCTACATTCAATATATGGTTCTAAACTAATCACAAATAAAGCATACACGCAGGTGACAACAACAGCAAAAAACAGCTATGAGGAACCTTATTGGGACGGTTGTGGAAGTTGAATATTAGTGTATAATAGATAATAGTATTTTATCAAAGTTAAATTTCCTGAGTGTGATAACATTACTGTGGCTATGTAGAAGGCTGAACTTCCTATTAGGAAATACATGCTGAAGTGTTCAGGGGTAAAATGTGAGTAAACACAGGTAACAAGTATACGAATGTTCATTGTATTATTCTTGCAAATTAGGGGGAAATAATTAGATTCATGTTTTTAAAAGTTACTCAAGATGCTGTGTGGGGAAGAAATTGGAGAGAGATGACTGGGAATGCAACAGAGTAGTCATATGGCTGTGACAGGAGTCCAGAAGAAATGCTGGTGGCTTTCCCTCCATCACTGAAGTGGGCATTAAGAGTAAAGTTGAAGGTAGACTCAGGCCAGGCGTGGTGGCTCACACCTGTAATCCCAGTACTTTGGGAGGCCGAGGTGGGTGGATCACCTGAGGTCAGGAGTTTGAGACCAGCCTGGCCAACATGGTAAAACCCCATCTCTACTAAAAATATTAAAAAATTAGCTGGGTGTGGTGACACATGCCACCTACTTAGGAGGCTGAGGCAGGAGAATCACTTGAACCTGGGAGGCAGAGGTTGCAGTGAGCCGAGATTGTCCAGCCTGGGTGACAAAGCAAGACTCTGTCTCAAAAAAAAGAAAGAAAAAGAAAAACAAAGTTGAAGGTAGACTCAAATGTGTTTTGGAAGCAGAAGTAACAGGTTTTTCATATATTGAATATGAACAAATGAAAGTGAAAAAAATAACAATGACAAGGTGTTGTACTGCACAAAATGTATCAGTCTTAGCCCGTCCAGGCTGCTATAACAAAATATCATAGACTGGGTGGCTTATGAGCAAAATAAATTTCCTTCTTACAGTTCTGGAGGCTGGAGAGTCCAAGATCAAGGCATATTAAGTGGTTGGTTAGGGCCCAATTTCTGGCTCACACATGGTGCCTTCTCGTGGTGCCCTCACAGGGCAGAAGGGGTGAAGTGTCTCTCTCAGGTCTCTTTCATAAAGGGACCAAGGCCATTCATGAGAGCTCTGCCCAAAAGGCCCTACTTCCTAATGCCATCACCTTGGGATGAGGATTGCAACACAGGAATTCGAGGGAGATATCAACCTTCAGACCACAGCAGCATGATAGAGGTGAATCTCAAATTTTCCTTAGATACTTAATTGCAGAGCCAAGAGAAATGCATGATTCACATACACAAGTTTTCCAATGTCCAGAGGATACAGAAACACTCACAGCTGTGTCAGATGGAGCACAGGAATTCTTAGCAGAGATCTGCAAAGTTTTTCTCTGAATTCTCATAAAGAGAATCATGACAATGTAAATTTCATCCCAATACATTCATGCACTTCCAGTGACCACACTACCAACAATTTAAATTACTCAACTGGGCTTTGGCAAGTAGAGGTATTATCAACTGGCATCTTCAGAATTTCTGTGGAGAGAAAACCTGCTAAGCTTGAAACGATAAGCGTAATGCAATTTGAAGAGAATAAGCAGTTTTGTTCAGTTCGGGCCAACATGTTACTTGGTGTTTTATGCAAGAGCTGTGATTGCAGTCACACTGAGGAAAAGATTCAACGTGAATGGTAAATTATAAGAAATGCCCACACTTCCTATTTCCTAAATCTATTTTAGTTGGTGGCAATTACGATTTACTACGCAACACTCAAAATACAAACGGTGCTATGTGAAAGGATGTATCAGTGACAGATTTGCAACCTCAAAGCGTGACTTCAAAATATTGGTGCCGGAAAGGTTTCCAGTTCCGGAAGGCGGTTGCGACATCCCGTGCACAGCCCCCGCAGGTGAGGGCGGCGGCGGGAAGAGCGGCGGACACATTGGATGTCGCCACGCGGAGCCGGCGGGAGGCGCCAGAGCAGGCATATGGAGGAGGCCTGCGGTGCCAATCGCACGATGGGATGGCACAGACAGCGAGCACAGAGTGAGGAAATACTGCTACGCAGGGAAACTGAGAGCATAAGGCCGGGAGGAGACAACCAAGAAGGAAAGCCAAGAACTTCAGGAACATGAAGAAGCAGGGTTATGTGAGGAGAATGTGCGGGCATCCTCTATCCCCGCTCCAGCTCAGCCCAGCCTCCTCTGCCCTGGTCTCTGGCCAGAAGGCGGAATCGTCAGTGGCTCCTGTGCCCTCTGCAGCCACTGGGTTTCAGCCACCAGAGTACAAGCCTAAAGGGAGGTTAGTTTCTTCCCTTGTGCTGGGTCGTGCTGTGGTAGTGGTTGCACTCTTAACTGTCACTGTGGCTATAGCCATCAGCGGCTCCCACTGGGATGTGCCTCCTGCTCTTGACCCTGGCCCTGTAGCTGGGAATGGCTTCCCCCTATGGTTAGCCCAAGGGTGTGGCATCAGCCCTTATGTGTTCCCCTTAATTCTGCTCACTTCTTTGAAAGCAATCACTTTACTAAATGCTCAGGAAAATGCCATCCGATTCTGGCTGGGATCCTGACTCACAGGGAAGTTGCGAGTACCCATATGCAATTTCAAGGAGAGTGATTAAGCACATAATGGAAACCATGCTGAGGTACACAGTGGATAGTCCGGTTCTGAAGTGGGAAACATAAATGATTCTCCATATTCCAAACAGAAAGATGATGGACTCCTTCATTTTCCCATGCTGGCACTAATCTTCAGTCCTTTATGACACTCATAATCTCTGGGATTCCTGCCTAGGAACTAGTGCCTGCTCACCTTCAGGTATTTGCATGCAGACAGGTAAGAACTAGGAGCTCTAGGTATTCGGGATCACAAAGGAATTTATTTAAGAGAATTTCATTTCAGCACAGTTGCATTCATCTGAGTGAGCATCCCAGTCTTACCCAGGTACACATATTTCAGAATGAAACTTCAGAACTTCCTAATTTGTGCACCCAAACTCACTCTTCTTTGGCTCATCTGCCCCGGTCTTTGCAATAATACCAGACAGAAAAGACTGCTGATCATTATGTGCACATTTAAAATATCCAGGAGGATGCCGTATGTGTTATATGTATCTCATGCACAGTAAGAATGCAAACTGAGTTGTATTCACAGAAGAGACGTTATGCCTTATTCTAAATAATTAGAATAGCCCACATTGTATTCTAGTCTCTATGATTATAATTTTCAAAATAGATTCTAAAAGTTGCTTATTTGTAAAAACGGTCATGTGAAATTAAGCACGCAGACAAAAACACACACAAAATATATCTACCTCCCTCTCTGGCCTCCCTCACCTCCACCCACATGAGCTTTCTGCTTCCTCTATGAAGTGCCTATGATTGTCGCCTTTAAAGGGAAGCTAATGCACATAGAACATCAGTGGAGTACAGAGGATGGGAAGAATCTCAGCTACAATACCTAAAATTAGAAGTTGCTCTTGAAATCTGTCCCAGAAATAAAAGTAATCAGAGGACTGTACTTGATTGAATTCAAGTGACACTGTTTTAAGCACAAACTGCACAAGTGAGGGACATTGGTACCTCTTAGACACAATAGCAATGGCCCAGAATGTTTTGTTATTAAAACTACTCAAAATTCCTTTTAAAGGAAAGAAGTGCTTTTCTTCTCTTCCACTCTAGTAGGAGCAATTTTTTTTCCATCTGATAAAAATTATGGTTCAAGTTTCATGAGACAAGGCTTTAGAAAAATATCTTTTACTCTGTCAGCACTGACATTACAAGTTTGCGTCAAACTATGATGAGGATGGTTATTATATAATATTGGAGTTATGTTGCACAAGAGAAGGCTTGGAAGAAATAAATGGAAGAGAACTATAAAATAGGAAAGGGCTAATTTATGTCACTTACACATGTAGAAATATTATTCATTTCTTGTAATAATGACAAGAATATTGAGAAATAAAGCCAGGATGAAGAAGGGAACTTTAAAGTTTAAGGGAAAAAGGTATGCCGCATGAATGATGATATTACAGAAAAGATGTGTTTAATCATACTATCTCTAAAAGCCAAGTAACTAAATTTTAACCTTAACCAAAAACAAGTATAATCCCCTTTTACTGTGCAAAATTCTGTTCGGTGTCTCCTACTTAAGTGTTTCTATGCCTAATTCTATTCTGAAGAGCCAGCTTTGACAGGTAGTTAAAAAAAAAAAAGATGATGTGCAGGAAATGAAAATAAATAATTTCTAAGACAAATATACCAAGAACTTGAGGCCAAGGCAGCCTCCAATGGAGAGAAGAAATTCCCTCGTGACAAGGAAGATATTATGCAATCTTGTTTTAGTCATTCTTAGAAATCACAGCTGCATTTGATAGAGCAAAATCTGGAAACCATAACATTGGAAGACAGAAAGCTCAAAACTTTCAGATAAAATTTGAACCAATCTAAGGCAGACAAAGTGCAGTCTTTAAATGTAACTGGTCAACTCTACCTGGGGCCAGGGGGGATGAGAATTATCAGAAGAAAACAAACTTTTAGAATTGCTTTATAGGGGAAGATGCCAGAATAATTCAACCTGTAAAACCATTATAAAATACTAAGAAATGTCACATCATACCAAGAGTAAGAAAGATCTAACTCACAAAAATGATCCCATTCTGCCATCCTTGAAAGGACTATCTGGTTATCTAAACAAGTTGACTCTAGAAAGACCATAGGCATATTTTCCTTGAATTGTATAAAAAGGTTTTCGATAGTGTACTATACAAGGGGTAACCTATCAAGTGATTATTAAACTTGGAAAGCGAACACAGACCTTGGCCCATTAAGTACAGACCCGTGGGCTGCATCAGACAGAAGGAGCCAGCCAAGTGCCACCGAGCAATCCATTTGAGGAACAATTTGATTCTCTCATGGATTAATGAGGTAGGAAAAAAAAAGAAAAGAAAGAAAAAGAAACAGGCAGTAAAGTCATCCCATTTGCAGATGATGAAATATGGGGAGAGCATGTTAAGGAGAGAAGGCCACATCATTTATCTCAGTGGGAAGAGCTCCATCGTGGCTGCATTTTTCAGTCATGTGGTACTGTGCATTGGGGCTTTCCAATTCCTCCTGACAAATTTGCTTTTTCTTTAATAATACATTGGGTTTGTGGAATGCTTTTCTTCCTAAGAGCATAAAGTACTTTTGATGGGTTTTATTTCATTTATTCTCATCAAAATCTCTGAGTTTTCAAAGGCCAGGTAAACTTATCTATTTTTTTTTTTTTTTTTTTTTTTTTTTTTTTTTTTTTGAGACACAGCCTTGCTCTGTCACCCAGGCTGGAGTGGTGCAGTGATGCAATCTCGGCTCACTGCAAGCTCCACCTCCCAGGTTCACGCCATTGTCTTGCCTCAGCCTCCTGAGTAGCTGGGACTACAGGCTCCCGCCACCACACCCAGCTAATGTTTTGTATTTTTAGTAGAGACAGGGTTTCCCCGTGTTAGCCAGGATGGTCTCGATCTCCTGACCTTGTGATCTGCCTGCCTCGGCCTCCCAGAGTGCTGGGATTACAGGCGTGAGCCACGGCGCCCGGCCTAAACTTATCTATTTTACAGGCAAAGAAGAGAGTTGCATGAAGGTCAACTGATCCACTCGACCCAGGGTCGCAGGGAAGATACTGCACCTAGTTAATGGCAGCTCCTCATCAGTGAATATACCAAATAACCATGGAAGGTGTTAGAGACTCTATTATTGGGTATTCTGGCAGAACAATGGTATACGATGCTTCTCTTCCTTTAGGCTTGTCACTCTAGCCTGGGATTTGGCAAACTATGGCACATAGGATATAGCTTTTTTTAATATGTCCTACAATTTAGAACTGATTTTTACAATTTTAAGTGGTCAAAATAATCCAAGGAAGAGTAATACTTTGTGACATGCAAAAACTTTATGAAATTCAAATTTCAGTGTTCCATAAATTAACTGTCTCCAGCTGCTTTTGTGGTACCAAGCAGATCAGAGTAGTTGTGACAGAGATTGTATGACCCATAAAGCCTAAAGGATTTATTATTTGGTGCTTTATAAAAAAATATTCACAGACCTTTGCTCTAGGTCAATGGGTTTCCAACCTTCCTTCCTTCTTTCTAACTCCTTCCTCCTCATCCTGTTTTTCTTCTTCTTCCTCTCTTTTTTTCCCTCCCCTCCATTCCTATCTACCTCCTTTTTCTCCTTTCTTTCCTTTCTTCCTTTCTCTCTCTCTCCTCCCTCTCTTCTTTCTTTTAGCAGTTGAACTTTCAATCAAAATAATCTTTAATACAGATCTGGTGCTCCCCTTTAAGACCCTCCTGTCACACACTGCCCCCCAAAGTGAAGCTAGAAGCTTTTTCTAGAGTCCACCTTCACAGTGATGAAGCCAAGGGGTCAGGATTAGAGTTTCCCTTACTCTTAACCCAAACTAAATAGGTGAGTAAGAATGGGTAGCAGCTGGCACTGTCTTCCTACTTAGTGAAGGACATTTTCTCTGTCAGGTATCTCCTTCTCCATTGAATTCAGTCCATTGTGACATAAGCATGTCTTATGAATCTTTCCACCCCCAGCTTCTGACACTTGATAGGACTTTATAAATATTAACTTAATAAATGTAAATGGCTTAAAATAATGAATGACCTACCACCTAAGTCCAATCAACATCTAGGATAAAACATAAAACCTCCATATTTTCTACTTCTTCTCCCATTTCCTATCTATGATTGAAAAGGTGCCTTTATCCTTCTGCAGAGCTCCCTGAACTCATAAGAGATTCATTGAAAAGAGTAAACATACAGCATCCATTTCTAAAAGAAAAAATACAGGTAAATACTTTTTCCACTGGTAGAAATGATATATCCAACCTGAAATTAATATTTATAATCATTAGTAAATGAACTCTTATTAATCAGCACTGGTAATTCCACAATGATTGAGAAAAAAATTCAAAACAAGTCAACAATAATTCTGCTCTGGAGGGAAACTGGGGCCAGTTTCAAACTACCCACTAATGATTTTTTATTTATGTATTTATTTATGTATGTATTTATTTTGCAGATGTAGCGGCTCATCCAGCAATAACCAACCAAACAAGCCATGTTTCTGATTGTTGAATGTTATCAGGTTCTATATAAACAACAAAGTTCTTACATCAGTCTCCATAATTCGGGAGAAAGTGTTAGAATGTAAAAACATAAACCACATATAACCTTTGTTCTTGTATCCTCCTGTCTGCTAATGGTCTTTTTTTCATATTTAGTATCAGCCAAATCCAAAACGCAAAAATGCAATTGGAGATAAGAGTCAGTCCTCTGCTCAGATTAGCTGCATTTCTCATGGATTAGCAGATCTATGAGATACAAAATGAACAAGAATTGATCCTATCCTTTATGATGATGGCTTTGCTGCTGCAGCAAAGAAGATAAATGGTGACTTCAAACTATAATTAACCCAAAATGAACTGTTTTAGTCGGTGCCCAGGCAAGCAAAGAAACCCTGTTCAGATGAAAGTGTGAGGAGACAATTTACAGAGTGGGAAGGAACTATTTACGCAGCTGTATTAAAGGAAGCTCCAAGGGACACTGAGGCAGTCAGAGACTAACAACAAGGAGAAGTTATTAACAGCCCTAGACATGAAGAAGGAAGGGGAGGGAATAGTCTTAGAGGATTCTGATGAGATCTAGAGCCATGGAGAAGAACCACTTCACAGAAGCTGTAGTTGAGGGATCAAGGTATTACCAGAACCACAGCATAAAGCAGGATGAGAGTGGTGGAAAAAACAAAACAAACAAACAAACAAAAACAGTCCTCTCTCTTCTCCTGCCAGGCAGAGCTTCCCATTAACTGATTCCAACCAGAAGCCAGAGGTCAAGGGAACCTGGCTAATATAGCCAGTAGAGGTCACAGAGAGCATAGAAGTCTTCTCCCTCTCCCTGTCCCAGGCAAGTGTAATGCAGAGAAGACAGAGAATGGATGGAGGACAACCTGATGGAAAATGACCAACACAGGAGCCAAAATAAGAAGCAGTTGCTTAGATTCTGCTATCCCTTATACTCAACCACTCTATACCCTAACTATCTTCTGCATGCTTTTATACACTCCAAAAGAAGAACAAAGTCATAAGCAGTTGGATTTGCTAAGCCATTCTCCTGC
Organism: Nomascus leucogenys; assembly: GCF_006542625.1. Classification (NCBI taxonomy): domain Eukaryota; kingdom Metazoa; phylum Chordata; class Mammalia; order Primates; family Hylobatidae; genus Nomascus; species Nomascus leucogenys. The sequence continues at coordinate 54,469,185 of NC_044381.1, read as the reverse complement.
ACTAATGTATTAGTGCAGGAAAATGATTACCCAGCCCTAAAAAACCTACTTGCTTGAAATTTTTAAAATATCTCTTTTTCATTTTCTACCTTCACCTAGGGGGCCCAAGTAAGTATCTTGGGTAACAGAGTAATAATATTTTAAATTGTCTATAATTTGGCTGGCACTGAGAAATCTTAAATAATTGAATATCCTGTACCATAGAGAGCTTCCATCTATTCTGAATTCTTTCTTTAATATGTTACGTTTTAATAGCCAAACCCATAGGATGATGAGTTTACTTCCTGAGTAAGCCTCACAATTCTAGGAGATGAAACACTGTACAAAGTAAAGTCCACAGCTGGACCTGCAAACAGAACCCACAGGTTTGGGTCCTAGAGCTTTCGCTTTTAGTACTTGGGTGATCTTATGCAAGGCTCTTACCTCTCTGGCTTCAGTGTCATCATTTGTAAAATGATGGAGTTGAATGGCATAAATTCTGGCTTTCCTTTTAGCTCCGACATTCTGTGACTCTATGTTTCTACTTATACTCAGGTAGCTGACAGTGTTGCATTGCAGAGGGAATATATTACAGACTTAATAGTGCCTGGTAAGGGACATAGAAGGAGAGCTCCAATACTGAGAATCAATACCCACTAGCATAGAACAGAAGAGGGAAAGTGCAGAGGGCAGTCAATCAAGGGCTAATGCAAGGCAGACAATGTGGCCAAGGCCAGAGATGGAAAGAAAAATGAGGAATGTGGGTGGGAGGGATGGGGGCGATATCAGGATAAGGCTCCTTTTAAGAATAGCTGCTCATGGTAGGAAGAAATAATGTGTAAATCATGGTTTTATAGGTCTTAGTTTTTCTTGCTTGAAATGTTACAGGTTTGTCTGTTACTATTAGCTATTAACTAGAAGTTGGCATATTGTTCCCTAGTCCTTGGAAATATAGTTGCAATAGACAATATCGAAGTAAAACAGGGTTGGGCCATCACATGGCTCACCCATGGCCAAGAATTCTGAAGCACATAGTGTAAACTTTGTTGTGTGGTTTGTTTGGATCTAGTTTCCCCTGTGTCTCCCTGAAGCAGCTATGAGGATTATTAATAGAAATTCTGTACTAGGGAATGCCTAGTGAATTTACTAGTAGGGAAACCACCTATGTGTGATGATCAAAAATGCATATGTCAAGATTGTATTGCACAATATGTTAGGAAGGAATTATTACTCTGCTTGGTCAAATAATTTATTCTGTCTCCTTTTGTGACCAGGTACTTTGAAAAATGTTTAATGCAATGATAAAGAGCCTGTCCAAGAGTTTAAAATACAATAAAAACAAGAACGTACATCAATTGTTGATCCCATCTCATGGCAGTCTGTCCTTCAGCATATAGCTAAAAGGATTTTCTCTGTATCAAGTGGCACAACTACGGTGGACATTCTGGAAACCAGGTAGGTGGCTGAGTTCCTCATTGTCATGTAGGAAGCAGTGAGGGTCTGGGGGCTGTGGGTTAACAGCTGACTTTGATAATACCTATGACTACCTTCTTCTAGCCACTGTTCCTTTAATAAACCTCTGCACCAGAGAGAAGATTGCTGTATATTCTGTTTCTTCACTGACATTGCAAATGAAGAACACTACTCATTAAGGAATTTAGTAATTCTTGAAAGAGGGAAGAAAAAGAAGCTGGTATTTTTCATGACTGAAAGGAAAACCAGAGAGAGAACATTTCCCAGATCACAGAAATCACGACTAGAAAATGCAGAATTTAACCCTGAGTACTTGGTATTCTGCAGACCATCCCCTAGGATCAATGCAGATAACAATTATCAATGCAGATAACTTCAAGGCTCAACACTGCTGGAGCTTCCTCATGCTTCATCAAGAGCCATTCAAATTCCTTTGAAGATGAGTAAGTAAACATTGCTTAATTCCAGCCCTTTTTCCTTAGTGGTTATTTTTCCTGCCTTTAAATTGGCTCACTGAGAAACCAGGTTAAAAACAGTACACCAAACTCATAATTCTCTTTATTATATGATGTATGTGATGTTGCTGATTTAGTCCTAAAATCTTTGCTCAGGGCAGAAAGTAGCTTTTTGATAATTTCATCTTCCCCATGACTCAGGTTCATTACAGCGCTGGCCTTAAACTTGAGCTGGTGTGGATGTGAACTTAGAACTCTGGCTTTTCAATTCACAACCTTAGAAACAGATATTACTAAGAAAAGCCCAGTGTAAGGTTTTGTTTTGTTTTGTTTCGGAGGCTAAGCATCAGGCATTACCTGTCAGATTTTCAAACTAGAGATCCTAAATAATAAAACAGTATCTATAACTGAATAAGTTTGGAGGAGTTTTGTTTAAAAAGAAATTTGAATAAATATCTCTTCTATTGGGAGCATAAGAGAAGTCTTCCAATAGTGACTATCTTGAGGGATCAGCTGTGTAGCTATATTCGAAGTATTTGTAAGCTGATAAAGAAAGCCAGCCTTATTCATTTATATTCATATTTTACACACATTTCTCTGGTGTTTTGCTCTGAATTTATGGAAGATCTTTACATATTTTAGGTAATCCTGACACTATCCATATGAGATATATGGATAAAGATTAAGATGATGGGGAAGAGGCCTCTCTGATTATAACTGTAGTCTAAATCTAAAGGAAGGCTTGAGAGAGAGAGAAAAAAAAAGATTGACATTTTTCATATATAAATTCTTTCTGGAATTATGCTATGTAAGTTTGTATCGTTTTCTCTACCACCTCCTCCAGCTGCTCAATAAAATATTTTAGTCTGTCGAAATTGTTTTTTTCTTTCCTGGCCCTTTCTAAAGACCTAAACCTTTTCTTGGTGCTTCTCTCCATGAACCCACGGAATCTGATTTTTACCTCTGTAACAACATCTACTGTATTCTATTTTGTACAATGCTTATTTGTGTTTTGTTTAACCTTGACTACAGGTTGTAAGTTCCTTGGGGGTAGATCACATCTAATTGATCTGTTTCATCCATATAGCACTTAATGTAGGATCTGGTCCAGAGTCAAAGCTAAATATCTATCCGTTAAATGAATCAAAGGAAAGTTTGAATTCCAAATTTGTTTCCCTGTAGGAAAATCTGCAAATAAATCCTTTCTGAATCTTCCCTTCCCTTACCCAATCAATTCTAAATGTTTGGTCTTCCTTCCTAATGTTTCTTGAATCTATCATTTCTTCTTCTCTGCCATTGCCCCAGCTTAAGTTCTCAGTTTGGTTTTCCTGGGGTAGCTTTCTACCTGGATTCTCTTCAGACGTCACTCTGCCTTTACTCCTTCCTTTTGACTCACTGCTTCAACTCTTCTTTACCTACAGTTTTCTGTGTAAAATAAATAAAAAACAAGCAAATACACCCAAAGTCAATGTCCAGTGTTCTTCGTTGCCTGCTAAATTATAAACTCTTCCAACACAGGAAAGCTTATTCCCCTGTACTGGCTGACATAAAGACGCATATGCTTGTCTAACTGGACTTTTTGTTGGTTCTGGAAGGTAGCTGATCCTACTGCTATGTCCCTTTTCTCATGCAATTCTCCAATGGCCACACCTGTAGACTGCTATCTGCAACTATTGTAATCTCACTTGTCTTTCTAACCTAGTCCAAGGACACAATCTTTCCCTAAGTCTTTATTTTTGTCCCATTCCGTAAATGGCATGATCTCTCCTTTGTTGAGAATTCCTCTGTCTCCCCGTCATTTGAATTCCTTCTGAATCAGGAATCATGTCAGATTCATCTCGTATAACCTACAGCACCTGTCAGAATGCCTTGCACATGATAGGTTTCAATAAATATTTGATTGAATTAAGTCTCCTAAAATTTATTCATATTTATCCATAGAATAGAAAAGACTATTTGGTATTTCTCTAATTCTCGATATCATCTTGCAACTCCATTTTATTTCTCACTCTCAGAATGTAAATGTCACTTTACAATTCCCCAAAGGAACCTAGCTTCTTTCATTTTTTGTGCCTTTGCTCTATATCTACATCTCCTTTCTCTGCCATTTTAATTCTTTCTTTCACTTCTCTTCCACTATTTCCCTTCCTTCAGCCTTGCCCACAACTCTGAGCAAACTAGTACATCAATCTAGAACATTTGACATCAGCTCAGATGATCGCAAAAATTTCTTTTAGTTCCATTAAAAGTCAACAGTTTAACAAGTCAACAGTTTAACAAGTTTCACAACTTGAGAATCTGTTATGAGAAACTTAACACTTGTCTTCTGGTTAAGCTTTCTTATTTTTAACTCTGGTGTTATTTTAAAGCTGTACAGAGGTCTTTGGGGCACTAGGAAAGAAGAGTGCAGTAATTCATTAGCCAATGAAGCAAGCTTCCATCCTGGTGTGAGGGGGTCAGTGTGGTCAAGGGAAGTGTTGAGATAAAGATGCATTTATAGCTACATAGCAAAATTGCAGACTGGGAAAATCCATTGTCTGGATGCTCCAAGGGAGGAATGCTGCCATGTCTCCTTCTTGTTTCCATCATGTCTTTGGGGAATATTTTATATTTTTGTCATATTGTATAATAACAATGTTGCCAGTTCCCAAGTTACCATAAGGGATTATATATCAGTACAATGTCCCAGGAATAGGAATTAAGTGAGACCTAATTTTGAAAGAACTGTGTATTGCAAAATTTAACTTTGGCTTACTCTTCAGATCTAAAAGATGACAGAGGAATAAGGAAAGTTTATGCAGGGGACAGATGGAATGAAAAGTTAATGCTTGCTAGGGTCTGAATGTTTTTGTCCGCTCAAAATTCATATGTTGAAATTCTAACCAAGGTGACGGTATGAGGAAGTGGGCATTTTAGGAGATGATTAGATCATGAAGGATGAGCCCTCATAAATGGGATTAAATGCCCTTATTTAAAAATACTTCAGAGAGCTAGCTTATCCCTTCTACCATATGAGGACACAGTGAGAAGGTACCACCTATGAACAAGAAAATTGGCCCTCAGCAGACACTGAATCTGCCGGCTTCTTGATCATGGACTTCCCGGCCTCTAGAACTGTGAGAAATAAATTTCTGTTATTTATAAGCTACTCAGTTATAATATTTTGCTACAGCAGCCTGAACAGAGTTGGACATTTCCAATCCCCAAGTAAATTTTTTGAGGCACTTTCCAGATATAATTAGAAATGAATATGAAAATGAGAGAAGCAATGGTGATTTGAACCATATTTCTCCACAGAAAATATGTGGCAGCAGCTAGGGTAAAAAATAAAAATAAAAACAAAACAAAAACCCAAATCCCGTTCATGTAAAATAGTTACCATGTGATGAAAATAAATAAGATAAAAATAGAACATATTTTCATTGATGTCAATCATTGTTATGTATCATAGAGTCGTAAATATTACATTGCATAATAAAATGTATATTTATTTTATGTAACTGTTATTAGTTGAATTAATCTGCTCTCAGGAATCCACTCTGAGTCATGCATAGTTGTAGTGGTAAATAAATCTCTTAACAACAATGTAGGTAACAAGAAATATCTCCTTTCTTCATACCTCTGTCCTATTATTAAACCATGGGGATATACAGTTAGTATACATGACAATGACACAGCCAGGGGACAGGAAACTGGATTTTCTTTGATATATAATCATGCTCCCAGTGCTTCAGTTGTTCTGCTAAAGAAACTTTATTTCTTCCACAAAGCATATCATAATATATATTTGTTTCATAAATCCTCTTACCATCATTACAAAGCAAATAGGAAACACATATTTTTATTTCTTATATTTGAATATATAGGCTAACCTACTAGAGGTGGAGAGCCATTTGCAATGTCAAACAGACCTGGCTTTGAGGCTTCCATTGTCACTGACTAGCCACGTAACATTGGGCAAGCTCGAATTTCTTCATTCTGGACATTTAGTACCTATCGCAGAGGTTATTCTGAGGAATTAATGAGGATATAGATCTAACACACATACACAAACACATACAAACGCACACACACACATAAGCATCCATTGCACATGCATACTTTGTGGAATAGCTGGCACATAGTAAGTATTCATTAATTGTGGCTGGTAGTTTTATTTTAACAAAAGCACCTACTTTTTCTTAGTGTTTTCAGTGATGCAATTGCAGTGTTCAATACCTCCTCCTAGATGCCTGCAGTCAAGTACTGGGATCCAACACCTGCTGGCCTGCCATGGATACTGGACCAGGATCTATCTATCTTTCGCCTTTCATGAACTCTGCATGTGCTTGTACTGTAGTCAAGATGTTGTCAAGAAAGCTATGAACATCCTTGTTCTTGTCATTATATTTAAACAAAGCATTTGGCTGTCAGGCCATTTTCTTTATGTTTTGTTTAGAAGTAAGTGAAAAAAAAACCAAAATACTTATCAATGCCTGGCATGTAATGAGCTCTCACAAAACATCCCAGCATCAACACTCTTGATGGCCTGAGGTTTAAATGGTAAGGCTCACCCTGGGAAAAGGGAAGATGGAGAAATGGGCAGGCTTTATTTTTTTAATATTTTATAACTATTATTCGCACAACTATTACACCATTGCCATGTTTTTGGCCTTTTTTCTTGAAATAATTTAAAATTTTCAGAAGAGTTGCAAGAAGAGTACAAAACATATTCCAGTACAGCCTTGACCAATTGGCAACATTTCACCTCTGTCTATCCCTCGCATTCTCTCTCTGCTTCTCTTCCTATGTCTTGCTCTCTCCCTCTCCTCTTCTCTTTCTTTACATAGACAATTTTTTTACACCACACTCCTTTACCCAAAATGCTTTGCCATGATGTTTTTCTTGAGTACAAATACATTCTCAGCACAATTATCAAATCCTGGATCAATATAATGCTATTTTCTCTATACAGTCCATGTTAAAATTCACCAATTATTTCTAAATATATCTTTATAGTGTTTATCTTCCCTGATCCAGGATCCAAGCTAAACTGTGTGTCGCATTTAGTTTTCTCCCTCATTTATCCCATCTAGGGCTTATATCCTTCTTCTGAGAGCTTTGTGATTGCATAGTGCAAAATTCTCTAATGAAAACATTTTTTCCCAGTAAAAAGCAAAATATTTTTGAGATATAATAGATTCTTTCCAAGTAATATTAATTTTATTATGCCAAAAATAAATTAACAAAAAAACAGAGGGACTTTATTCTCACCTTTCTAATGACTTTCACAAAGGCTACTTAAAAAATCTCTCGGCCGGGCACAGTGGCTTATGCCTGTAATCCCAACACTTTGAGAGGCTGAGGTGGGTGGATCGCTTTAGCCCAGGAGTTCAAACCCAGTCTGGGCAACATGGCAAGACCCCGTCTCTATAAAAAAATAAGCCAGACATAGCGGTGTGTGCATGGGGGGCTGAGGTGGGAGGATCACTTGAGCCTGGAAGGTAGAGGCTGCAGTGAGCTGAAATCGTGTCACTGCACTCCAGCCTGGGTGACAGAGTGAGACCCCGTCTCAAAAAAACAAAAAAAGCCTTTTATCATGAAAAAGCTACAGGGTTAATCCTATATTGACTTGACCTGTTTTCCAGGATGGTTTGAATATAAATTGAGTCTCTGCTAAGTGCCAGTGTGAGATCTGGATTTGGCCCTGAAATGGTTTAAAAAAGAAAAATCTAGGTAGAACAACATATTGTATGATTTCATTTGTATAAAGTGTCTAGAAACTGCACATCTATGGAGACAAAAAGCAGATTAGAGTTTGGTGCTGGGGAGTGGAAACTGGTATTGATTGCAATCAGGCACGGGGGATCTTTTCGGAGTGATAAACATGTTTAAAAACTGGACTGTGGTAAGAGTTGTGTAATTCTGTAAATTTACTAAAAATCATTGGATTGTATGCTTAAAACAGGTAATTTTTTCTATATAAATTATACTTAAAGAAAAAAAAAAGCTGTGGAAAGAAGGAAGGAAAGAGCAAGGGAGGAAGGGAGGAAGGAAAGCCCAGAAAATATATCCGGCCAGAGAAGTCTTATCCATAAAGTAATTTAGGCAAATTCAAGTAAAGGCCACAGAAGACATGAGTTTCCTGTGACTGCTTTCTTACCTGTGATCTATTCTGAGCTGCACATACATGAGGTAAAGGGCAAAGCTTATGAGTTATCTAAACTGTATTGGTACCTAGAAAAACTTTCTTCACTGCCAAATAAAAGAGTGATTTTGTACTATTTGTTTTCCTATATAAAACTCCTACCCTAAATTCATACCAGGAGCACAGGCTCATGAAATAATGATAAAAATGAAAGAAAAGTTGTCCACACAACTATCTTGAAACCTCCAAAGAAAAAAAAAGCCAATGAAAGTTGCTAAACTTGTCTTCCTGACAGGTGTCTGTTTGTATGAAAATGGTTGGAAGAAACAGATCAGTACCCACATGAGCGTAATGTCTTAATGGTGGTATGCTGCAGTTAAGGGAATGATGCCTGCTTCACTGCAGAAAAACTATAAATGCTGAGAAGTTCTTACAAACCAATGATGTCAAAATTATTTTGGTAAATTTTTTCTTCCAAATAAAATTAGAAAAGCTCTCCCTCCCTTCACTGGGCTCAATACCCACCTTCTGTAAAAAGCATGAAGAAAACTTCAATGGACCAACAAGGCTGTAACACTGGGGGAAATGATTGATTTCACTTAAACACCACCACCAACAAAAAATGTTTAAAAACAGTTTCATGGCTCAACTTTCTCCTTGCTTTTTTTTCTTATAGTTGGAATGTATTTTATCGTCTGTCAGTTTTGCCCCTATGATATGTCCTCTTAAATTGGATCTGTAAGCCCTTCATAAAGTTTAATAAATCTTCAGCATTTCACCCTAAGGAAATTATATTAAAAACCTTCAAATGTGAAGTTGGGCCCGCAGACACACAGCGCTGGGAATTTTATCACCATAATCAGCGTGTAATGAAAGCCTCTGTCGCTGTTCCTTCCCAATCATAATCTGCCTGTCTTTATGAAAAAAGGGGGGTTTGTCTGGGTTCATCTGCAAGCTTTAATTGGAAGATGTCTTCATTTCATTCCAGCCTACTGGGATAATAACTCAGGCCCGTGTTTAAACACAGGCCCTTGCCGCTGATATTTTTTCATTTAGTAAAGCATGTCTCTTTAAATGATTTAGCAAATCATCATGAATGCCAAGCCAGGGTGATTGGCAGCTCATTGCTGGTGCACCATTTGCATGACATTTGTTCTTCAGCTAAGAAAGCTGCCGCAGGTAAACAAGCAGGCCCTGTACTGACTCCCTTTGAGTCTCTTCCTGTTTATTTTCTCATAATCAAATGACATTTATGGAGCCGCAAATGCAGCTGCACATATATGAGGGAAATGCAATCAGGCTAACGTGATGACTTCATTCAGGTGATATTTTGATTAGTGAAAGGACATTTTTATGACACAGGGGGCTTTTTTATTGAGAAATCTGGCATATTCCCTTTTAAATAACTAATACTTTATATTCTACCTGTATTTAAATGTAAAGGCTGGACTCAAATAATTGGTTGATTAGCTGTTCACTTATGAGGGTTTCATTAAAACCCAGGAAAGCATCAAGCAGGAGGTACAAGACAAACTTCTTTGTCCCATTCAGAAGAAAGTAGCTTTTTCTCCCTTCAAAGGCAAAAAAAAAAAAAAAAAAAAAAAAAAAAAAAAAGAAAGAAAGGAAAGAAAATAATATGATATAAAGCTATTTTATAAGATCAGTGAATGTAGCTTTTTCTAAAGGAGATTTCAGAGGGGAATTAATAGTTAAACCTTGTATACCTACTTTCTAGGTCATTATTCTATCAAGGAACATGAACAATAAAATATTGAAGTTTTTTTTTATTTTTAAAACTTTTAATAGTAACATAAAATACCTCTAACAGTTAATGTGGTTGAGGAGAGTGACTAAGAGCAACCTCTATCTTAGCAGGCTGGCTAGAAATGTACGCATCCATGGGGTTTACAGAGAGAAGTATTCCTTCAGATCCGAAACATTTCCCTTGCAGTATGGGCAGATGTAATCTTTCAAAACTTCCTCAGCTTATCCTCCCTGAGGCTAAGCAAGGATGGGCTATAATTTCAGCCCTGCGATAAGGATGCATTTTCACAATCAGCTGTCAAGTCCTTTATAAGGAGCACCTCAGACAACCTGCGACCACTCAGTTCTTTATGACCTAAAACAATCACTGTAGGAAAAATTTTGTCTTTTTTATCACTTCAATATGAGAAAAGAATGGAGAAATAGGCTTATTTTAAGGACAAGAAAGTAGTTCTAAGCAACTCAAATTTTATCCTACTATTTTTTTTTTTTTTGGCATTTTGATTTTGAGTTTCTATTTCGGATAAGTTCCCCAGCACTCCACCCAACCCTCTGATTTCTTTCTCTTTAGCTCTACGAATCTTTTTTACACTTTTGTATTATGGTTTTTAGAAACTGGGTCTCTCTCTGTCACCCAGGCTAGAGTACAGTGGTGTGATCACAGCTCACTGGGTTCTCAAACTCCTGGGTTCAAGCAATCCTCCTGCCTCAGCCTCCCAAGTAGCTGGGACTGCAGGCGCACACCACCAAGCCTAGATTTTTTTTTTTTTTTTTTTTTTTGTAGAGACAGGGTCTCGCCATGTTGCCCAAGCTGGTCTCAAACTCCTGGCCTCAAGTGATTCACCCGCCTTGGCTTCCCAAAGCACTGTGATTACAGATGTGAGCCACCGTGCCCAGTCCTATGAATCTTAACAAGAAATGATTCAACCAACACACAAGTCCTAGAATTTCCCCCAGTTAATCAGGGATGAAACAAAAAATGCTGCCCCAAAGCAATATTCCGAACTGAACAGACACTAGCTATTCTGGGGCTAGTTAAGATCGCAAACTTTAAGAGCCATGAAGTAAAAGAGAAAAAGCCAGCAACAAGCCTGGGAAGGAGGTGTGGCTGGAAATGAAAGCCAAGGTCTAACATGGCTGTAGTCTTTATTGGTCGTTTTGTCATACTTAAACACATAAAAAATACTTGTTTCAGCTCTTCCAACCTACAGGTCAATTATCCTAAGTAATAACAATAACATTTATATGGTTCTTTATGACTTCCAGGATGTTGTCATTTGATACAATAATGTCTAGGATAAGCTCTACATTAAGAGGATGCTGAGTGTTCACTGATGGCAGAAGCTTTTGCAGACACCTGGTTCTTTTGACACAGACAAAAGAAAGAAATCACTTTTCCATTGGCAGAGTACATGTGTTCACTGTGGGGCACTGCCCCATGGAACTGTTCATCTTCTTATTTAGTGTGTTTGTTTGTACAAGGTGGGAGGGGTGAGACGCTCTCAGTCCTCTCCTCATTGAGAGGAGGAGAGAACTCATGATTTAAAATGTCTTTCTATTCTTTGGTTTGTTTTTTTTCTCTAAGGAAATCAAGAGATCTAAATGCCCTGTAAGAAATCTGATTCAGATCTGGTGATGGGAATGATGATTGTAAGATGTAGACTGCATTCTGTGAAAAAAGACGTTAAATTATCTTGAGGGATTTCTGGACAATTTGTAGACCATGCTATTGGAGGGTAACTCTAACTCCATTTTGCCTAAGCTGAGGAGACATGCATGGAGTGTATAGACTTATGAGTCTGCCACCAAATGGGGATAACACTCAAGGGAACGTTTGTGGTGGAGCCTGAGCGCCATCCTCCACCATGGCAAGATTGGATTAGGTGCCCCGTTGTGTCTCCCTTAAGCACACGACACTTACCTCAGACACAACATTTGTCACACTTTTAAATAAACGTCTGTTTAGTTGTCTGTGATGGTTAATATTAGGTGTCAACTTGATGGTGTTGAGGGATGCCAAATGGCTGGTGAAGCACTGTGTCAGGGTGTGTTTTTCAGGGTGTTGCCAGGGGAGACTGACATTTGAGTCAGTGGACTGGGAGAGGAAGATCCACTCTTAAGGGTACCACCCAATCTGTTAGGGGCCCGGCTAGTACAAAGCAGGCACAAGAAGGGGACACAGAGCACTTTTTCTCTTTCTTCTGGAGTGGGAGGCCTTTTTCTCCTACCATCCTTGGACATCAGAATCCAGGTTCTTCAGGTTTAGACACTGAGATTTGCACCACTGGACCCCTATGGGCTCTTGGGCCTTCAGCTTTAGACTGGAGGCTGCACTGTTGGCTTCCCTGGTTCTGGGGCTTTTTGGACTGAGCCAGGCTACTGCCTTCTCTGGGAGCCATACTACCAGACTCTGGTTCTCCAACTTGCAGACGACCTATCATAAGACTTTGCCACTGTGATTGTTTGAGCCAATTCCCCCTAATAAATCCACTTTCATATGGATCCTACTGGTTCTGTCCCTCTGAAGTAGCCTAATACGTGGTTTGTGCCCCATATTAAGCAGTGAGCAACTTGAGGCAAGGGACTACATCTTATTCACCTGTGTGTCAGTTACCAGTTTATTGCCTCTTAGGTCCAAATACATCCTTCAATATATGCTATGATAAATCATAGAGTTCCTATAAGCATTTCTCCTTAAAAGGGAACATAATGTGAAGCCTTCTTAGTAGAGGGCACTGGAGGGGCATTGCAGGTGGAAGGGGCGTTCTGTAATTTCTAGTGAGAGGAAGGCAGAAGGACATCCAGAGCTATCCATTGCCACCTGCCAGAGCCACAGACAGTCCAGAACTACCCCACCATGTAGCCTGGGCCCGGTAATAACCCGTTCACAACACTATGCAGAACTCAAAGACCCCTTGCTCCACATCCCACCATGCAGAGGGCCGCCTGAATGGCCATGTCATAGTTGCTGATGGTCTGCTCCCAACCTGCAGTCCCGAGGGCTGACTCTTGTTTGCAATTCCAGACTAACACTGGACTGGCTAAACTGGTGAATATCTCTCCTATTTTGTGGCTGAATATAACTTCAACGTGATCGCCAAGTTTATTTTTTCTTCGCTACTCTCCCTCAGCCCTAGGCTACTATATAAAGTTTCCTTATCTATTATAGTTAATAATCCTTATATTAAGCTTCCTCTGTAAAACCTACAGAGTGTGGTTTCTATCTCCTGATTACTACAATCCAAGAATATTCTTTGCCCAGTGCAGTGCCTGACACCTTGGAAGCTATCAGTAAATATTCATTGAATGTTCAACAAATGAATGGAGGGATGAGTGAATGAGAGGGTAAAGGATCCCTAACTCTTGCACATTGGCTGTCTTGCAGACTAGCATTTCAATGTCTCCTGACAAAGCATCATCTCTACTTTTGTCACATCTAATCGAAGAGTCATCAAATCATTACCAAGGAGTTTGGTGACCATAATCTTCTGGTTCTGAGCCAAACAGTGTTAGTTTCTAAGTCCTCAGAAATTACATATAAGTTTTACCCTTTATGTTAGTCAGGATTCTCCAGATAAACAGAACCAATAGGATATTTACATGTACAGAGAGAAAGAGATTTATTATAAGGAATTGCTTTGCACCATTAAAGAAACCAGAGTGCAAAATCTGCATGGTGGACCAGCATGCTGGAGACCCAGGAGAGCTGATGCTGCAGATAACATCTAAAGGCTATCTTCTGGGAAATTCTCTCTTGCTTGAGGGAGGCTGGTCTTTCTGTTCAATTCCTACCTTCAACTGATTTGATGAGGCCCACCCACAGTGTGAAGGACAAAGTGCTTTACTCAAAGTTCACCAATTTAAATGTTAATATTACCCAAAACACCCTCACAGAAACACCTAATGTTTCACCAAATGTCTGGACACCCCATGGCCCAGCCTATTGACATGTAAAATTAACCTTCACACACCCCTGTAAGCCCCTAGACTCATCCTTAGCAGGAAAAAGAGGAGAGGGGATGGTGTAGTTATCATCATTTAGGAATTTGGCCTGGGCTGCCACCATAGATGTGATTCAGCTATGAGGACTTAGCCAGCACCCAGTTCCCTAATGTTCCAACTTTAGGAGATTCACATCAGTTCCCTTGTAAGAGATCTTTCTCTGTCTTCTGTAGGGATATGTCATTTTTATCAGAACATGGCATTCTCTCCTAATGCTGCTTCAAACAGAGAAATGGCATTTAGGAAAAGCCTATAAACCTATCCCAGTGGGAGTGGAAATATTTTCAGATTACTGAGGCCCTGAAGTAGGGCAATAAATAAATAATAGTTTAACATTCTCATCTGGAAGAGGAATTGGTACAAGCACTGAGGTTCTAATAGAATTGACTTCATTCTCTTCCATATCAGAAGGCAACAAGCACTGACTACTACAGATGAGGTTTGGGTTTTCTCCTTAGGCATTATTCCAAGAATTTTAGATAGGATAATTCTCTTTTCTCATCACTACTGACATACTGTTATTTCAACATTCTAGACTGGTTAAAATTCATTCAACCTATAGTGAACCATCCAGATTTCTTTTGCATGGAGTATGCCCAGATCATTAAAAACCTGCAGATTTATCAAAGAAAGGGCCATCTGATCTCTTTTTACATCCCTAAACATCAACATCCTGATGCTAGAAGTAATATTTTTAGCTTAGTTCAGTTTATCTTTTTAAATTTTTTACATGAAAGACTGGTCTAATATTAAAGTGAATTACATATATTTTGTGTGTCTTGCCCACTGCTTGCTGTATTTATATTTTGTCTGCCTTTTTAAAGGCCAAAATCAAAATGTGGAAAAATGTGTGGCATGATAGAAAAACCAATTTCAATTCTAAGCTCTTGTTAAATGTGTGAGTCTAGCTGTAGCAACCAGAGAAGATGAAATTTCTGAAAGTGTATTACACTTACGAATGTAAAGACCAAATTTTTGGTGTCATTCTGAATGTGCAACCTTGATATTAGATGATACCTATGCTAGCCAGCACAATATCTGTCTGCAAATGGACAATAGGCTCCACATTGTACTGAGTACATGCATGCAGGCGCATGGTCTTCGTGTATAAGCAGAGGTATGAGGGTCAGGGAAGAACTAACTGCACATCTTGCTGCCTATTTCCACCAATTTTTAAATACGCCAATACTAGATTTTAGTCTACATTTACAGATGTGTATTTTAATACAAATAAGAAATTTACCTCTTTTTCACTGTTCTTCTTGGAGCTGGAAAGAATTTTCTCCCGTAAACATCTCTAAATTCAACCAGGTGAACAAAATTTTCTTTAAGAATGACAATAAAGAAGTATAGAACATAGAGTAAAATATTCTACTATAATAAAATATTCCACTATTATCATCTAAATATCTTTTTCCCAAGAGGATTCTGATAGTCTGAAGGAAAAGCACAATTTCTTCCTGCTACTCTATTAAAATGACTAAGGATGGGTTTTAGAACTCCCTAACAATTGTTTTCAGGAAAGTAGATTTAAGGAGCTTATCCTCTAGTGACTTAATCCTAGGAGATAATTGTAAAAGTGAGATTGTCATGTTAGATATGAAAGGAATATTTGCAGGTTTCATTCTACCTTGTTTTTAGGTGTCTACGTCTAGTTTGGGTTTCTTTACAACATGGATAAATATGGTTTTTGCTTTAAAACCCTTCAAAAAATTAAAGAATCCAGGAGCTGGTTTTTTGAAAAGATCCACAAAATTGATAGACGGCTAGCAAGACTAATAAAGAAGAAAAGAGAGAAGAATCAAATAGATGCAATAAAAAATGAAAAAGGGGATGTCACCATCGATCCCACAGAAATACAATCTACCATCAGAGAATACTACAAACACCTCTATGCAAATAAACTAGAAAATCTAGAAGAAATGGATAAATTCCTCAACAAATACACCCTCCCAAGACTAAACCAGGAAGAAGCTGAATCTCTGAATAGACCAATAACAGGCTCTGAAATTGTGGCAATAATCAATAGCTTACCAACCAAAAAGAGTCCAGGACCTGATGGATTCACAGCCGAATTCTACCAGAGGTACAAGGAGGAACTGGTACCATTCCTTCTGAAACTATTCCAATCGATAGAAAAAGAGGGAATCCTCCCTAACACATTTTATGAGGTCAGCATCGTCCTGATACCAAAGCCTGGCAGAGACATAACCAAAAAAGAGAATTTCAGACCAATATCCTTGATGAACATTGATGCAAAAATCCTCAATAAAATACTGGCAAACCGAATCCAGCAGCACATCAAAATGCTTATCCACCATGATCAAGTGGGCTTCATCCCTGGGATGCAAGGCTGGTTCAACATATGCAAATCAATAAATGTAATCCAGCATATAAACAGAACCAAAGACAAAAACCACATGATTATCTCAATAGATGCAGAAAAGGCCTTTGACAAAATTCAACAACACTTCATGCTAAAAACTCTCAATAAATTAGGTATTGATGGGACGTACCTCAAAATAATAAGAGCTATCTATGACAAACCCACAGCCAATATCGTACTGAATGGATAAAAACTGGAAGCATTCCCTTTGAAAACTGGCACAAGACAGGGATGCCCTCTCTCACCACTCCTATTCAACATAGTGCTGGAAGTTCTGGCCAGGGCAATCAGGCAGGAGAAGGAAATAAAGGTTATTCAATTACGAAAAGAGGAAGTCAAATTGTCCCTGTTTGCAGATGACATGATTGTATATCTAGAAAACCCCATTGTCTCAGCCCAAAATCTCCTTAAGCTGATTAGCAACTTCAGCAAAGTCTCAGGATACAAAATCAATGTACAAAATGACAAGCATTCTTGTACACCAATCACAGACAAACACAGAGCCAAATCATGAGTGAACTCCCATTCACAATTGCTTCAAAGAGAATAAAATACCTGGGAATCCAACTTACAAGGGATGTGAAGGACCTCTTCAAGGAGAACTACAAACCACTGCTCAATTAAATAAAAGAGGATACAAACAAATGGAAGAACATTCCATGCTCATGGGTAGGAAGAATCAATATTGTGAAAATGGCCATACTGCCCAGGGTAATTTATAGATTCAATGCCATCCCCATCAAGCTACCAATGACTTTCTTCACAGAATTGGAAAAAACTACTTTAAAGTTCATATGGAACCAAAAAAGAGCCCGCATCGCCAAGTCAATCCTAAGCCAAAAGAACAAAGCTGGAGGCATCACGCTACCTGACTTTAAACTATACTACAAGGCTACAGTAACCAAAACAGCATGGTACTGTTACCACAACAGAGACACAGATCAATGGAACAGAACAGAGCCCTCAGAAATAATGCCACATATCTACAACTATCTGATCTTTGACAAACCTGACAAAAACAAGAAATGGGGAAAGGATTCACTATTTAATAAATGGTGCTGGGAAAACTGGCTAGCCATATGTAGAAAGCTGAAACTGGATCCCTTCCTTATACCTTATACAAAAATTAATTCAAGATGGATTAAATACTTACATGTTAGACCTAAAACCATAAAAACCCTAGAAGAAAACCTAGGCAATACCATTCAGGACATAGGCGTGGGCAAGGACTTCATGTCTAAAACACCAAAAGCAATGGCAACAAAAGCCAAAATTGACAAATGGGATCTAATTAAACTAAAGAGCTTCTGCACAGCAAAAGAAACTATCATCAGAGTGAACAGGCAACCTACAGAATGGGAGAAAATTTTTGCAACCTACTCATCTGACAAAGGGCTAATATCCAGAATCTACAATGAACTCAAACAAATTTACAAGAGAAAAAAACCCCATCAAAAAGTGGGCAAAGGACATGAACAGACACTTCTCAAAAGAAGACATTTATGCAGCCAAAAAACACACGAAAAAATGCTCATCATCACTGGCCATAAGAGAAATGAAAATCAAAACCACAATGAGATACCATCTCACACCAGTTAGAATGGCCATCATTAAAAAGTCAGGAAACAACAGGTGCTGGAGAGGATGTGGAGAAATAGGAACACTTTTACACTGTTGGTGGGACTGTAAACTAGTTCAACCATTGTGGAAGTCAGTGTGGCGATTCCTCAGGGATCTAGAACTAGAAATACCATTTGACCCAGCCATCCCATTACTGGGTATATACCCAAAGGACTATAAATCATGCTGCTATAAAGACACATGCACACATATGTTCATTGTGGCACTATTCACAATAGCAAAGAGTTGGAACCAACACAAATGTCCAACAACGATAGACTGGATTAAGAAAATGTGGCACATATACACCATGGAATACTATGCAGCCATAAAAAATGATGAGTTCGTGTCCTTTGTAGGGACATGGATGAAACTGGAAAACATCATTCTCAGTAAACTATCGCAAGGACAAAAAACCAAACACTGCATGTTCTCACTCATAGGTGGGAATTGAACAATGAGAACTCATGGACACAGGAAGGGGAACATCACACTCCGGGGACTGTTGTGGGGTGGGGGGAGGGGGGAGGGACAGCATTAGGAGATATACCTAATGCTAAATGACGAGTTAATGGGTGCAGCAAACCAACAGGGCACGTGGATACATATGTAACAAACCTGCACATTGTGCACATGTACCCTAAAACAAAGTATAATAATAAAAATAAATAAATAAAAATAAAAACAATTGTATCATCTCTCCATGTGTCATATCAGACAAGTTCCTTTTGTAATAAAGTAGACAGAGCTCTATGAAATGTACATCTGTTTCCTGTCTTCAGAGATTATAGTCTGATTAATAATCAATATCAGGTATTCCTTTGAACCTCTAAAAGCTGCATTCAGTTTGCTAAGAAATTTAAACTATAAAATTAAAATTAAAGGAAGAAACTTTCCTCAAGATCCATACAAAAAGAAAAAAATTAACTTCCGGTTAAAATGATCGCATTAAATAAGGCAATAATGAGCCAATCTGAATAGTAAGTTTGAAAGTCATGTTACCATTTTCTGAGGATAAGAGAGCAAAGTGCCCCACATGGAATAGCAGAAGGAACCTTTTCTCCTTTCCTTTCCCCTTGAAAAAGACACATGTCTCCTAAAAGGGGAAGGAGGCACTAGGAAGCCAAACTGGCAACTGCAGGATGAAAACTCGTCCTCCTGGCATGCTCAGTATTGTTGTTCTTCAGGCTTTTCTCTCTGTCCAGAGGGAAACCTACGCCAAGAATTTCATCTTGCCTTTTCTTTCAGTAGATCTGGCATGAATTTCCTGGCTTACAGGTACCTTTCGAAATGTGAGGATCAAGTATAAATTGCATTTTTTTTTTTAAGAGACACGATCTCACTGTCACCCAGCCTGGAGTGCAGTGGTGTGATCCTAGCTCAGTGCAGCTGCAAACCCGTGGGCTCAAACAATCCTTCTGCCTCAGCCTCCCAAGTATCTGGAACTCCAAGCATGCCCCACCACACCTTTTTTTTTTTTAAATTTCTTTTTATAGATGGGGTCTCACTATGTTGCCCAGGCTGGTCTTGAGTTCCTATCCTCAAGTAATCCTCCCACCTCGTCCTCCCAAAGTGCTGGTATTACAGTGGGGAGCTACTGGCACCTGGCCATAAATTGGATTTTTTTTTCTTCTTTTGAGATGGAGTCTCACTCTGTCACCCAAGCTGGAGTACAGTGGCATGATCTTGCCTCACTGCAACCTCTGCCTCCCAGGCTCAAGCGATTCTCATGTTTCAGGCTCCCAAGTGGCTGGGACTCTAGGCATGTGCCACCATGCTCGGCTAATTTTTGTATTTTTAGTAGATACAGGGTTTTGCCATATTGGCCAGGCTGGTCTAGAACTGCTGACCTCAAGTGATCTGCCTGCCTCTGCCTCCCAAAGTGCTGAGATTACAGGCATGAGCCACTACACCTGGCCATAAATTAGATTTTATTGATTTGTTAAATCAGCACTGATCACATCCACCAAAAAGAATATGGGAGGATAGTAGGGAAAACATAATAAAATACATTGCTGGTTTTCAAACTGTGCTGTAAGAAACCCTAGGAATTCATGGAGCCCTAAAAAGCCACTATAAGATGCAAAGGAGTAGGTCTGTGGGTAAGTAGGCCTGACTTGCCCTACGTCACCCTCGACTGCATTTATTTCAATAGAGACACTTCTGTTCAATCAAGTTTTACATGCCCAGAGTCCACATAAGATTTCATTTGGAAAAAAAAAAATTGTGGAAACATGCAGACACACACAAACTCTATATGAAAACCCTCAATTTGTATTTCCCTTCAAACTCAAAGGACTCTGATTGACTATTGGTTGTCCAGTTGCTCAGGGCCTGTGTAATACCCACATGCTTGCATTACGGAGTGCTGTTGAACATTAGCACTATTTCTTTTTTTTTTTTTTTTTGAGTTTCGCTCTTGTTGCCTAGGCTGGAGTGCAATGGTGCTATCTCGGCTCACTGCAATCTCCGCCTCCTTGGTTCAAATGATTCACCTGCCTCAGCCTCCTGAGTAGCGGATTACAGGCATGCACCACTATACCTGGCCAATTTTTTGTATTTTTAGTAGAGATGGGGTTTCAACATGTTGGTTAGGCTGGTCTCAAACTCCTGACCTCAATTGATCTACCCGCCTGGGACTCCCAAAGTGCTGGGATTAGGGGCATGAGCCACCGTGCCCGGCCACTATTTATTTCTTTATGTAATTCCCTTGTATTCCTTGGTGAGTTTCCATTGGTTCAGAGCTTCACAAATGGAGAAATAAATTGTATTACAATTCAATGGTTTTCCACCAGAGAAACTATTGTTAAACTTTCTCCAGTTACCAGAATCACTTAGGAACTTGGTAAGAATAAGAAGGCCAGAAGCAATCCTTCTTCAACCAGCCTGATCTTCTGTGTTCTTCATGATCTTTCCAGATGACGTGTATACAAACTGAAAGTGAAAATCACCGATTTCTAAGAAAAGAGTCACTGATGCTTGTCCTTTGTTTGTTATTACTACAGAATGCATTCTATACCCTTTGGTTTGGCCTGGGGAAAGAATATCTATAGCCATTGCTAACACTTCTTAGAAATAGAAGGAAAGCTAAAGAACAATCATGAGACATATTTATGGTGCAGACTATTTGACACAGCATGATTTAGGCAAATATTAAATCAAAGTTCTGGTCTCAGTACATTTTCTGTTGCCTATAACAGAATACCTAAAATTGGGTAATTTGTAAAGAAAAGGAATTTATTTTTACAGTTATGGAGGCTGAAAAGTCCAAGGTAAAGCATCTGGCAAGGGTCTTCTTGCTGGTGGTAACTGTGTGCAGAGTCCTAAGGCAGCTCAGAGTGTCACATGCTGAGGGGCCCGAGAGCCCTAACACAGATCTCTCTTCCTTTTGTTATAAAGTCACTAGTACCACTTTCATGATAACCAGTTAATTCATTGACCCATTAATCCATTCATCCATGAATAAACTAATCCATTCACGAGGGCAGAGCCCTCACCATGACCCAATCACTTTGTAAGGCCCCACCTCAATACTGTCCCATTGGGGCTTAAGTTTTAACATGAGTTTTGAAAAGGGCAAACATTCAAACCATAGCAATTCTCTAAGAAAACAACATGTTCCAACGACATTATTTCCTGGTGCTCATTCATTGATTCATTTAATACACATTTGGTGATGGAAGGCAGGTAAATAAATTAATAATTCCAGGTCAATAAGGTAAGTGACTAAAGGAGGTACAGAGTGAGTGTGAGTGATAAACATCTATGTTTTCTCAGTATTTTAAGAAATCCTTCACAGTGGACAAGAATTTGAGTTGAAACCCAGTGCCCAGATTTACTTCCTAACTTTTCCAGAATCAGAAAACTAAAGGCTATGGATAGTCCTTATCTATTTTATGTTAAGAAATATCATCAGGATTATTTAAAATAAAACCTAGTTTTCTCATTTTAACTGTGCTTTTCTATAATTTATTAAGTTGACTCCAAAACCCTTGAGATCTTCAATTAGGAGCACATGGATAATCATCTTTCAAAATCAGTGTTGCTTCTCTACCTTCTGTCTCAGAATTGATACATTCCTCATTATGGATCATATTTTTTACTGCAATCAAGAACCAAGCCCAAGCCAAGAAGATATCTGTTGTAATGTAGAAAGTGGGCTTCAATGCATCTTGATCATAAGAAAGTCTTTAACATCTACCTATTGTTTTTGTTGGTATTTTATTTTTTTTATTTTATTTATTTTATTTTATTTTTTGAGATGGAGTCTCACTCTGTTGCCCAGGCTGGAGTTCAGTGGTGTAATCTCAGCTCACTCCAACCTCCGGCCTCCCAGGCTCAAGTGAATCTCCTGCCTCAGCCTCCCAAGTAGCTGGGAATACAGATGTGTGCCACCATGCCTGGATAATTTTTGTATTTTTAGTAGAGACAGAGTTTCCCCATGTTGGCCAGGCTGGTCTCAAACTCCTGACCTCAGGTGATTCACCCACCTCGGCCTCCCAAAGTGCTGGGATTGCAGGTGTGAGCCACCACTGTGCCTGGCCTACCTGTTGTTATTAAAACAGGTTTATCTTCAAATAGCCTTGGATCTGAGGGGTGCTTTCACATTCACACACCCTTATTGGTCAATACAATGCCCATATCAATACTCCCCCACCCACCCCAGGCCCTACATCTCTTATATATCTATAACAACTACACATCTGGGCTGCAATCAATCCAGCCTAAGAATTTATTCCAATTGAATGGAAGAAGGATTAGGTAGAAAAGACTAAGGGTATTCTAAGTTTCTCCTCTCCTTTGGTATAGTTTCTCATACTACAGCACAGGAAACAAATCTGAAATACATACTGTAATGAAGCATGTCATAAAATAACATAATCTAATTCCCACATGAAAATTAAAGTGCATGTTTCAGTAGAGTGAATAAACTGTTGGACTTGCAGTCAAAAGACCAATATTTAAATCCTTATTTTACTATTTATTATGCATTACCTTAGACAACTCCCTGCAGTATTGTTTTCTTATCTGTAAAAACATGCATCATGATACTTTCCTTGCAGAATTATTGGGAAGATCCAGTTAAATAACTTAAGTGAAAACACCTAGGATTGTAACTGGAGCATATTAGAATCCTCATAAATTATTATCAAAATAAAATTTATTTTTTCCAAAATATCTTTTGGAAAAAGTCATTTGTTGAGAGATAAAGTAAAATAAAATTAGATTTTTTCATGACTCACATGGGAATGGGTGGAATATCACTTTCAATCCTTTCTTATGGAGAAAAATGAAACACAGTTCATTCACTTAACAAATATTTATTGAGGGTCTATTACGTGCTGTCATTTGTCTAAGTGCTTAGCATTCATCAGTGAACACAACTCTTGCCATCATAAAGCTTATAGTCTAGTGAGCAACAAGATATTTTCTTTTTTGTTCTTTTTCAAAGCCCATCTCCAGTCAACACACACACACACACACACATACACACACACACCCTATATGCTTTGTGACTGTTGCACAATTTCTTTTCTGTTGCTCTTGCCAAAAAAAAAAAAAAAAAAAAAAAAAAAGAGAATGCATGTACATGTATAGGAGTCACCAAAATATGTGCAAGTCTCCACATAACGTCATGCACATTGACTACAACGTGAGCAGTGACCTTGGAGTTATTCAAGTTGGTGGCCATAAATATACATAAAAATAAAACTCTGCTTTCTAGCTAAATTTTAGCTTTAATTGTAGTCCTTGTCAGAATTCTCCAGACTAGAAGTATTCTTCAGTGAATAACCCATGCAAAATTAAGATTAAAAATTATTTTGTTAATGCCCTACACTACCTAAAATGTTGCTATAAAGGAAATTTACGTAGATCTTACAGATGGCATTTTTGGAAAATAAACTAGCCCTAGACTGAGCAAATTCTTATGACACTAGATCACTGGGGAGTGCTTTTATTAGAAGGGAGTTAGGGAGAGATCCTCCAAGAGATTGATGCTTGAAATGGAAGAATCACAAAGCATTTCTTCTCATTGTTGGATGTAGATAACTATTTTTAAAAAGGCATTAAAACCTGTCATGTTCACCCACACAAAATCTCAAATGATCATGTGTCTTATTCCTGAAAACTCTCATAATTTTCCTATTAATAAGGCAAAGGAAAAGGGACCATGTGAATTGCAGTCATTGGTAATCATTCGAGGACTACAGTGTTGTCTCTAGCTTCATAGCTCTAAAGTCCACTATTTGATGGATTAAGTAGGATAGAAGTAGATAAAGTACTGACATTACAGGGGTTAAAACCCCTGGTCTCAGTACCAGACATTGAGCAATGGAGCAGGGCTGCTATGGATGATTCATACTCCTGGAGTTTCTCAGGGCCAGAAATGAGTGATTACTTCCTTTGTGCATGACTTGGGCCATGCCCGGCAGACAGCTGGCCTCGTGGCATCTTAGAGCCTATTCAAAAGTGCGACCAGACTTTAGTAGAGGATGCTGAAAGAGTCACTCTATTCTTAGCAACTGAGAAAAGAGTAAGCCAGAATTGAGATGTGTTTGATCTCATCAAATGAATTGTAGATAAGAGATTCTCAGCAATGAGGGGAGTAATGGGAGTGGTCTCTGAAGAACTTACAGAAATTCATAGAAAGAGTCACATTTTAACGTCCATTGAGCCCAGAAAATACTGATATGGTTTGGCTGTGTCCCCACCCAAATCTCATCTTGAATTGTAGCTCCCATAATTCCCACGTGTTGTGGGAGGGAACTGGTAGGAGATAACTGAATCATGGGGGCAGTTTCCCCCACACTGTTCTCATGGTAGTGAGTAAGTCTCACGCGATCTGATGGTTTTAAAAGAGGAAACCCCTTCTGCTTGGCTCTCATTCTCTCTTGTCTGCCACCATGTAAGACATGCCTTTCACCTTCTGCCATGATTGTGAGGCCTCCCCAGCCACGCAGAACTGTGAGTTCATTAAAACTCTTTTTACTTATAAATTACCCAGTCCTGAGTATGTCTTTATCAGCAGTGTGAGAACAGACTAATCCACTGACCTTGGATTAGAATGACAGTACCCACTAAGTTATATTCTTGACTTCTTATATCTTGTCCCATCCTATGAGACAACGCTGGTTAGCAACATAGAAAGGGGGAAAAAAAATCACTGCCCTAGATTGGAAGGGGAGAAGCTGACTGCTGTCCCTCTCTTTGCTGACCAGAGGCTTCTAGTATGCAGCAGGCAGGAGACGAGTGAGGAGAAGCTTTTAGATTTAAATCATGATGGCAGTGTTGATTTTCAAATCAAGATGAACTTTACAATTACTCAATTGAGACTGTGTTTTATGACAGGAAGTGACTAGAGAATACTCTGCGTTACCCAAAAGTAACTAGTTGAACTAGTTGGGGACTGAGTTTTTAATCCAGGAGCAAGAACTAACCCAACAGAGCAATTAGGGAGACAGTGGGAGTGAAAATAGAAGTTGCTTGAGGATTACATTGCATGGGTTGCAGTTACTCAAGATACAGGTGACAGATGGCGCTTTGATTCATTCACTACCACAGTGACCAGGTGTGTATCAGCTTGTGAAGGAACAAAATGTGTACGATTTCTTGAAATCTAACAGGGAGACTATATTCCATCTCTTTGCCTGCACAGTTTTGAAAAGATTTTTAACACGTGAAATTTTCCATGATGTCTTTGAGGGCTTTAGATAAGGGTGAGGAAGAGGAATTAATGAGGCACAGTGCCTAGCCAATATGACTCAAAGTTTCCATGAGCCACTGCCCCGTGTCTGAATGCTCTCTGGGGAGCTCCAACTCTGTCTTTGTTTCATATATACGTATCCTTGTTTTACATCCAAGTTTTCAGGTTAAACTATAGTAACGATAAATCCAGAATGCTTCCTAGGCTGAGCCAGGCTATAAGAGTTTGACATAGACATAATTATCATAAGTCTAACCTTTCTTTAGCAATTCTTTCATGCCATCCATATGTTGTGATTACAAGGGCCAAAGAAAGGATTTCTGACATAACAGGTTTTTCTTCATCTAATAGCTGATGCTTGAAATTTATATAACAAGGAATAGTCATTCATTCCATAGTCAGATATAAGGCTTACTTTATACATCCACATGTGACTCAAACACACTCTAAATTGTAAATATCAGATAATTTCCTAAGAATAAATTTGGGAGTAAATGTGAGGAAACCAAAGGTGAAGTAGGAAGAGCAGTAAGTAAAATAAAAAGAAATATTGGCCTGGGAAATTTAAGCAAATCTTCCTCTACCTCATGCTTGTCTTAGAACTCCATCTGTTTCTAAAGAGATTTGTGAGAATGAAGTTTTCAGAAACCATTTTTGGTCATTGAATTACAAAGTACACACCTTGGCAACGGAAGATATCATGTTGTGAAGTTTAGATTCACTGGCATCATAAAGACGGTAGACTTCTTTATTCAGTCTAACACCCTTTGAAATATTTCCCGAGTATATAACTTTTAAACTGCTAGACTCTGCTATCACTATCTTCTCACACTTTAGAGAGTTAGTCTTGTCAAAACTGGACTTCAGGGATTCCAAGTCAGCAAATTGATTTATGGAATAAGTGGCTATATATGAATAACAGGTGAAAGTTTAATTGAGCATTCACTTTCCTCTGACCAGGTCATTTAATTACAATATGGTATTGTTTCATTTGAGTCACTCTGAATTCTGTTACTTATGATGAAAAAACTTGTTATTCCTAATTACTACTTTACTTATATGATAGTACATAAAGTATTAATCAATTACTTAATACTTTATAAAAATAACTATAATTCTTAATTACTATATTCCCAGTAGATCTGACATATTCAGAATGTTTCTCAACCAAAAAGAGGAGAATATCATCCTAAGAATTGCTTTTATATTGCTTCATGTCCTATAAATAAAGTACTATTATCAAAATTTTTTGTTATAAAAGGTATTATTTTTGGAGAATTGACTCATAGACATTTATTTCATAGTATATAATAAGAGAGTGAGCAGAAGTCTTAATACAAATGAATAGAATGTTTTAAAAATTGATTTTATAAAGATGTTTATTTCCAGTAGATTGCACACCTCATACCTTAGGGAGATAAACCAGCATGGTGGATATGGTTGATAAAAGAGCTGTGATAATACATCTTCCTCCCATGAGTTTATTTTTCTCTTGGAGAGCTAAGATATGGTGGGAAGCTCCCTGACAATGCCATTGTCAGAATTTCCAACAACTTGCTACAGATGCAGTCCCCAAGCAGCCAAAATAGGTAAAAGGAATACTAGGGAGGGTCCATAAAGGATAAATACACATGGCAATCTCAAAGCAAAGATTTTTTAACCTTATTGTTTCTCTGATCGACTCCTTTTCCCCATTGTTTCAAGCTGCCTTTCATGCCTCTGATGCCCTATATCACTCTCTTTCCTACCGAGCAGTACTTAAAAATGATCTATCCCAGCCATACACATATATGAAAACTTGTGTTTCTATGTTGGATATGGTCCTGACTATGGGAGTCAGATAAATATTGGGCCAAAACCCCTCAAATATCTGACCCTCCTGGTCATACTCTAGAAATAATGCAGGAAAGGCACGTATATACACACCAATATTTTAAAACTGAGTGCTTTCATACATTAAAATGTATAGATTTCTTCTTTTGAAAAAATTTTTAATAAGGGACCAGTCTTCCTACCTTGCAACCATCAGTTCTGGGGGAATAGACCCTGCACCTTTTAAGCTGATTTATTTAGTTTTTACAGTCGGTGGTTATCAACTCAGCATGATTTTTCTCCTCTGGGGACATCTTGCAATGTCTGGAGACATTTTTGGTTGTCACAATTAGGAGTGGGTATGCTACTGGTATCTAGTAAGTAGAAATGACAGGTAACACTAAGCATTCTACAATGCATAGGATGGCCTCCAACCAGGAAGAATTATCCAGTTCCAAATGTCAAGAGTAAGGAGATTGAGAAACTCTGCTACAGTGCATACGTGACTTACTTCACGTTTTGGTTACTTGCCAGGCCTTGTAGACATTTGGCTTTGTAATCCCTACATAACCTCATTCTAAATATCATAAATAGAGAGACAGAATAATATACAATCAGAAAGCTCAAAATAATTTGTCTAATTTATAATTGAGGAGCTTGCTACCAAATACAATACTAATTATTAAGCCATATGAGGCAGATATTTGGAGGCTTGCGGGAGGTCTTTCCTACTCTGATTATCATCCTGCCTGTAACTCACACATGATAGGACAGTTGAGCAGGCTCAGCTGATGAGTTGCCAAATCTATGATCTAGGGGATCTCCCTAGGAATTAATTACTGATCCACACTTACAATATTTAGTATAATACCCTTATGGTTCTGTCAGAAGACAATTTTCCATGAATCTGTCATGTCTCTCAATGTCCTCAGTGTGGTTTCATTCTGGGCTATCTTTTCATAGCTGTCTGGATAGCTAACAACCTTGGAAGACAGTGTCTCCTTCTGGAGCAGAGGGCAGGATTTCATACTGCCAAGTATAATAAACAGAACGTCTCTATCAGGTGCAAAGGGCAAGCAGGTTTGTTTATTGCATATTATAAAAAATTCAGGTTTCCTAAGCTCAGCTTTTCTCAACTGTGACATAAAAGCACAGTGTGTGCAGCATCTACCTAGAACCCTCCATATCTCCCTGCCTAGACAAAGGAAACCCATGCTTGCTGTGCAATGAGTAATAAAGTTTTTGGTCTCTGACCCAGAACTCTCATGTCTTCTACTAGCATGTCAAGAACTGTGAAGAGTCTGAAATTTTACTCTACTTGCAAGGTAACATAAACCCACCAAAGACTTTGATAAATTTTATAAATCTTGTTTTTAAAAACTTGAACTCTACTTTACCTGAGTTAAAGAACATATTTGCCAAACCTTAAGCAATGAATAGCACTGGCACTTGGGCAACTGGTTTAAGAACCACAGAATATTTTTTCTCTCCCAGTACTATTTGTTCTGGCTTTCCTGAAGTTCACTTGGCTATAGCCTTAGTTATGCATATATTTTTTTGATGCCAGTGAACCATAATCCTTCTTTCCCTCCCTACCCCCTCCCTCCTTCCCTTCATTCCTACTTTTTTTTTCTTTCTTTCTGTTTCTGAGACAGAGCCTCACTCTGTTGTCCAGGCTGGAGCGCAGTGGCACAATCTCAGCTCACTACAATCTCTGCCTCCCAGGTTCAAGTGATTCTCGTATCTCAGCCTTCTAAACAGCTGGGATTACAGTTGTGTGTCACCACATCTGGCTTATTTTTGTATTTGTAATAGAGAAGGCACTTTGCCATGTTAGCCAGGTTGGTCTCGAACACTAGACCTCAAGTGACCCACCAGCCTTGGCCTCCCAATGTGCTGGGATTACAGGCATCAGCCACTGCGCCTGGCTTCTTCATTCCTTCTTTTCTTCCCTCCCTCCTTTCCTTCATTCCCTTCCTCCTTCTCCTTTTAAAACACTCTGTGTAGTCCATATTACTTTTTCTTTGATCTAAATTCATATAGTATTATGCTTTGTTGTTGGTGGAGAAAAATAAATCATTGAGTTAGGAATGTAAGTGCGCGCACACACAGACACACACGCACACACACACACACACTGCTCTTCCAAGCTAAGTTCTCTCTCTCATAATGAACTTTTAATTTATTTTTAACCAGAGCATATTGTCTTAGAGAAAGGAAAAGAAAAAACTAGTGGTGGAGCAAAGACGGCCGAATAGAAACAGGTCCGGTCTACAACTCCCAGCGTGAGCGACACAGAAGACGGGTAATTTCTGCATTTCTGTTTGAGGTACCAGGTTCATCTCACTAGGGAGTGCCAAACAGCGGGTGCAGGACAGTCGCTGCAGTGCACTGTGCGCAAGCCAAAGCAGGGCAAGGCATTGCTTCACTCGGGAAGTGCAAGGGGTCAGGGAGTTCCCTTTCCTAGTCAAAGAAAGGGGTAACAGATGGCACCTGGAAAATAGGATCAGTCCCACCCTAATACTGCACTTTTTCAACAGGTTTGGAAAATGGCACACCAAGAGATTCTGTCCTGCACCTGGCTTGGAGGGTCCTATGCCCACGGAGTCTCACTGACTGCTAGCACAGCAGTCTGAGATCAAACTGCAAGGTGGCAGCGAGGCTGGGGGAGGGGCGCCCCCCATTGCCCAGGCTTGCGCAGGTAAACAAAGCAGCCAGGAAGTTCGAACTGGGTGGAGCCCACCACAGCTCAAGGAGGCCTGCCTGCCTCTGTAGGCTACACCTCTGGGGGCAGGGCACAGACAAACAAAAATTCAGCAGGAACCTCTGCAGACTTAAATGTCCCTGTCTGACAGCTTTGAAGAGAGAAGTGGTTCTCCCAGCACACAGCTGGAGATCTGAGAACGGACAGACTACCTCCTAAAGTGGGTCTCTGACCCGCGAGCAGCCTAACTGGGAGG
Organism: Nomascus leucogenys; assembly: GCF_006542625.1. Classification (NCBI taxonomy): domain Eukaryota; kingdom Metazoa; phylum Chordata; class Mammalia; order Primates; family Hylobatidae; genus Nomascus; species Nomascus leucogenys. Next base: position 54,438,902 of record NC_044381.1, on the reverse strand, counting down.
CACCCCCCAGTAGGGACAGACTGACACCTCACTCGGCCAGGTACTCCTCTGAGACAAAACTTCCAGAGGAACTATCAGACAGCTGAATTTGTGGTCTCACGAAAATCTGCTGTTCTGCAGCCACTGCTGCTGACACTCAGCCAAACAGGGTCTGGAGTGGACCTCTAGCAAACTCCAACAGACCTGCAGCTGAGGGTCCTGTCTGGTAGAAGGGAAACTAACAAACAGAAAGGACATCCACACCAAAAACCCATCTGTACATCACGATCATCAAAGATGAAAAGTAGATAAAACCACAAAGACGGGGAAAAAACAGAGCAGAAAAACTGGAAACTCTAAAATGCAGAGCACCTCTCCTCCTCCAAAGGAACACAGTTCCTCACCAGCAACGGAACAAAGCTGGACGGAGAATGACTTTGATGAGCTGAGAGAAGAAGGCTTCAGACGATCAAACCACTCCGAGCTACAGGAGGAAATTCAAAACAATAGCAAAGAAGTTAAAAACTTTGAAAAAAAATTAGACGAATGGATAACTAGAATAACCAATGAAGAGAAGGGCTTAAAGGAGCTGATGGAACTGAAAGCCAAGTTTTGAGAACTACGCAAAGATTGCAGAAGCCTCGGTAGCCGATGCGATCAACTGGAAGAAAGGGTTTCAGTGATGGAAGATGAAATGAAGCGAGAAGGGAAGTTTAGAGAAAAAAGAATAAAAAGAAACGAACAAAGACTCCAAGAAATTTGGGACTATGTGAAAAGACCAAACCTACGTCTGACTGGTGTACCTGAAAATGATGGGGAGAATGGAATCAAGTTGGAAAACACTCTGCAAGATATTATCCAGGAGAACTTCCCCAATCTAGCAAGGGAGGCCAACATTCAGATACAGGAAATGCAGAGAACACCACAAAGATACTCCTCGAGAAGAGCAACTCCAACACACATAATTGTCAGATTCACCAAAGTTGAAATGAAGGAAAAAATGTTAAGGGCAGCCAGAGAGAAAGGTCGGGTTACCCACAAAGGGAAGTCCATCAGACTAACAGCTGACCTCTCGGCAGAAACTCTACAAGCCAGAAGAGAGTGGGGGCTGGTATTCAACATTCTTAAAGTAAAGAATTTTCAACCCAGAATTTCATATCCAGCCAAACTAAGCTTCATAAGTGAAGGAGAAATAAAATACCTTACAGACAAACAAATGCTGAGTGATTTTGTCACCACCAGGCCTGCCCTAAAAGAGCTCCTGAAGGAAGCACTAAACATGGAAAGGAACAACCGGTACCAGCCGCTGCAAAAACATGCCAAATTGTAAAGACCATCGAGGCTAGGAAGAAACTGCATCAACTAACAAGCAAAATAACCAGCTAACATCATAATGACAGGATCAGATTCACACATAACAATATTAACTTTAAATGTAAATGGGCTAAATGCTCCAATTAAAAGACACAGACTGGCAAACCGGAAAAGAAGTCAAGACCCATCAGAGTGCTGTATTCAGGAAACCCATCTCACGTGCAGAGACACACATAGACTCAAAATAAAAGGATGGAGGAAGATCTATCAAGCAAATGGAAAACAAAAAAAGGCAGGGGTTGCAATCCTAGTCTCTGATAAAATAGACTTTAAACCAACAAAGATCAAAAGAGACAAAGAAGGCCATTGCATAATGGTAAAGGGATCAATTCAACAAGAAGAGCTATCTATCCTAAATCTATATGCACCCAACACAGGAGCACCCAGATTCATAAAGCAAGTCCTGAGTGACCTACTAAGGGACTTAAACTCCCACACAATAATAATGGGAGATTTTAACACCCCACTGTCAACATTAGACAGATCAACGAGACAGAAAGTTAACAAGGATATCCAGGAATTGAACTCAGCTCTGCACAAAGTGGACCTCACAGACATCTACAGAACTCCCCACCCCAAATCAACAGAATATACATCTTTTTCAGCACCACACCACACCTATTCCAAAACTGACCACATAGTTGGAAGCAAAGCTCTCCTCAGCAAATGTAAAAGAACAGAAATTATAACGAACTGTCTCTCAGACCACAGTGCAATCAAACTAGAACTCAGGATTCAGAAACTCACTCAAAACTGCTAAACTACATGGAAACTGAACAACCTGCTCCTGAATGACTACTGGGTACATAATGAAATGAAGGCAGAAATAAAGATGTTCTTTGAAACCAATGAGAACAAACACACAACATACCAGAATCTCTGGGACACATTCAAAGCAGTGTGTAGAGGGAAATTTATAGCACTAAATGCCCACAAGAGAAAGCAGGAAAGATCCAAAATTGACACCCTAACATCACAATTAAAAGAACTAGAAAAGCAAGAGCAAACAGATTCAAAAGCTAGCAGAAGGCTAGAAATAACTAAAATCAGAGCAGAACTGAAGGAAATAGAGACACAAAAAACCCTTCAAAAATTAATGAATCCAGGAGCTGGTTTTTTGAAAAGATCAACAAAATTGACAGACGGCTAGCAAGACTAATAAAGAAGAAAAGACAGAAGAATCAAATAGATGCAATAAAAAATGAAAAAGGGGATATGACCACCGATCCCACAGAAATACAATCTACTATCAGAGAATACTACAAACACCTCTATGCAAATAAACTAGAAAATCTAGAAGAAATGGATAAATTCCTCAACAAATACACCCTCCCAAGACTAAACCAGGAAGAAGTTGAATCTCTGAAGAGACCAATAACAGGCTCTGAAATTGTGGCAATAATCAATAACTTACCAACCAAAAAGAGTCCAGGACCTGATGGATTCACAGCCGAATTCTACCAGAGGTACAAGGAGGAACTGGTACCATTCCTTCTGAAACTATTCCAGTCGATAGAAAAAGAGGGAATCCTCCCTAACACATTTCATGAGGTCAGCATCGTCCTGATACCAAAGCCTGGCAGAGACATAACCAAAAAAGAGAATTTCAGACCAATATCCTTGATGAACATTGATGCAAAAATCCTCAATAAAATACTGGCAAACCGAATCCAGCAGCACATCAAAAAGCTTATCCACCATGATCAAGTGGGCTTCATCCCTGGGATGCAAGGCTGGTTCAACATATGCAAATCAATAAATGTAATCCAGCATATAAACAGAACCAAAGACAAAAACCACATGATTATCTCAATAGATGCAGAAAAGGCCTTTGACAAAATTCAACAACCCTTCATGCTAAAAACTCTCAATAAATTAGGTATTGATGGGACATATCTCAAAATAATAAGAGCTATCTATGACAAACCCACAGCCAATATCATACTGAATGGGCAAAAACTGGAAGCATCCCCTTTGAAAACTGGCACAAGACAGGGATGCCCTCTCTCACCACTCCTATTCAACATAGTGTTGGAAGTTCTGGCCAGGGCAATCAGGCAGGAGAAGGAAATAAAGGGTATTCAATTACGAAAAGAGGAAGTCAAATTGTCCCTGTTTGCAGATGACATGATTGTATATCTAGAAAACCCCATTGTCTCAGCCCAAAATCTCCTTAGGCTGATTAGCAACTTCAGCAAAGTCTCAGGATACAAAATCAATGTACAAAAATCACAAGCATTCTTGTACACCAATCACAGACAAACAGAGGGCCAAATCATGAGTGAACTCCCATTCACAATTGCTTCAAAGAGAATAAAATACCTAGGAATCCAACTTACAAGGGATGTGAAGGACCTCTTCAAGGAGAGCTACAAACCACTGCTCAATTAAATAAAAGAGGATACAAACAAATGGAAGAACATTCCATGCTCATGGGTTGGAAGAATCAATATCGTGAAAATGGCCATACTGCCCAAGGTAATTTATAGATTCAATGCCATCCCTATCAAGCTACCAATGACTTTCTTCACAGAATTGGAAAAAACTACTTTAAAGTTCATATGGAACCAAAAAAGAGCCCGCATCGCCAAGTCAATCCTAAGCCAAAAGAACAAAGCTGGAGGCATCACGCTACCTGACTTCAAACTATACTACAAGGCTACAGTAACCAAAACAGCATGGTACTGGTACCACAACAGAGACATAGATCAATGGAACAGAACAGAGCCCTCAGAAATAATGCCACATATCTACAACTATCTGATCTTTGACAAACCTGACAAAAACAAGAAATGGGGAAAGGATTCCCTATTTAGTAAATGGTGCTGGGAAAACTGGCTAGCCATATGTAGAAAGCTGAAACTGGATCCCTTCCTTACACCTTATACAAAAATTAATTCAAGATGGATTAGAGACTTACGTGTTAGACCTAAAACCATAAAAACCCTAGAAGAAAACCTAGGCAATACCATTCAGGACATAGGCGTGGGCAAGGACTTCATGTCTAAAACACCAAAAGCAATGGCAACAAAAGCCAAAATTGACAAATGGGATCTAATTAAACTAAAGAGCTTCTGCACAGCAAAAGAAACTACCATCAGAGTGAACAGGCAACCTACAGAATGGGAGAAAATTTTTGCAACCTACTCATCTGACAAAGGGCTAATATCCAGAATCTACAATGAACTCAAACAAATTTACAAGAGAAAAACAACCCCATCAAAAAGTGGGCGAAGGACATGAACAGACACTTCTCAAAAGAAGACATTTATGCATCCAAAAAACACATGAAAAATGCTCATCACTGGCCATCAGACAAATGCAAATCTAAACCACAGTGAGATACCATCTTACACCAGTTAGAATGGCCATCATTAAAAAGTCAGGAAACAACAGGTGCTGGAGAGGATGTGGAGAAATAGGAACACTTTTACACTGTTGGTGGGACTGTAAACTAGTTCAACCATTGTGGAAGTCAGTGTGGCGATTCCTCAGGGATCTAGAACTAGAAATACCATTTGACTCAGCCATCCCATTACTGGGTATATACCCAAAGGACTATAAATCATGCTGCTATAAAGACACATGCACACATATGTTTATTGCGGCACTATTCACAATAGCAAAGACTTGAAACCAACACAAATGTCCAACAACGATAGACTGGATTAAGAAAATGTGGCACATATACACTGTGGAATACTATGCAGCCACAAAAAATGATGAGTTCATGTCCTTTGTAGGGACATGGATGAAACTGGAAAACATCATTCTCAGTAAACTATCGCAAGAACAAAAAACCAAACACTGCATGTTCTCACTCATAGGTGGGAATTGAACAATGAGAACTCATGGACACAGGAAGGGGAACACCACACTCCGGGGACTGTTGTGGGGTGCGGGGAGCGGGGAGGGACAGCATTAGGAGATACACCTAATGCTAAATGACGAGTTAATGGGTGCAGCAAACCAACATGGCAGATGGATACCTATGTAACAAACCTGCACATTGTGCACATGTACCCTAAAACCTGAAGTATAATAATAAAAAAAAAGTAAAAGCTAATTTGTACTTATTTTTTTTCCTTTTTTATCTGTTACCATTTATATTCTAGTAATTTCCTCAATAAATTTTGCATCTTCTGCAGATTTGGAGGGCACATGTTTCTTCTCAGAGGTTTCTACTAGAAGCAAGATGTTTTTAATCTTCAGAAAACGTTAATGCTTTGGCATAAACAGAGCAGTCTTAAAACACAACTTCAGTGTTTTCTCCCAATAGTTGTGTTTTATCAGATACACAGTGTTTTTCCGGGGATAATGCAATATCCTGCAGAAAGAATTCAGATTTGAGTTGATTTTAGTTTTGTTTCATTTTGTTCAATTCATACTTTGCGGGGAAGACAACTAATGAGTAAAGTAAGAATAATCTGTGATACAGTTCTCATTACATGATGTGATACATTTGAGTCATCATATCATATTTGATGACCTGTTGTCAGAAGTCATATGTATGTCACTGGAATCAGAGGGCCCTATGAATGTCTTTCCACAAAGTTCTGTTGTTTTCATTCAGTCCTGTTTGATACAATTTCACTGATATTACTAATTTCTTCATCTCACTCTTTCTCATAATCAGGTAATCAATTGGTCCACATAGCCAGCCAAAGCATCACAAAAAAATACACACTAGAATAAATCTAATCCATTATGCCATAAACATGGTTTCTGCATATTTGGTTGGACATGGGCTTTGAAGTAGGAGAAAACTGAATTCAAAATCTGGCACCCTCCCTTATCCTTGGATTTTGGACAAGTGTGTATTCCATCTATATGAGCCTTAATTTCTCTATTAAACATCGACCTTGAAAAATTTGAATCAAAGATTCAAATAGAACAATGTAGGAAAAGCACTTAGCCCAACTCCTGATGCAACTATTTAATCAATTTTGACTATTTTAGTCATTGTTTAGTGGGGCAAAAAGTACAAAAAGATAGCAAATGACCCTTCAAAGTATTAATTGCTTTTTCCTTTCAAGAGACTTTGAGAGTCTAATTTTTACCTCTTAAAGCTATTGAATCTGTTACCAAGAAGACATTGACAAGAGACAAACTGAAAGTTTATTTTCAGCTTTCTTCCTGAGGCCACCCTATTAACAGGGGCTGCAGCTGAATGCTTCTTGCTCATGAGGACTCTGACTACTGGGGTTACCACAAATCTGGGGATCCAGTGAAAGACAGTGGTGGGGCTTTCATTCATCGGCACTGAATTGGCTCTAGTTTCTTCCTGGTCTTTCTCTTGCTTATGTCTCCTGGGCCACCCAACCAAGGTCACATTCAGAGTATCATTGCTGCCCCAAAAGACTTTCCCTGGAGATGTTGCCAATGATGTGCTCTTCCCTAAGGCAAAGGTTCTTGGATTTTTGATCAACAGTCTTCATTTGGTTCATTTGTATAGAATAAATTATTAGCTGTATAGAATAAATTATATCCTAATATAATCTTTCTGTTTGATTTTCATCTTTTAAAATTATTTACTTTTTAATGTTCAAAATCCAAGTATCTGAGAACTATGTACATAGTCATACATTTCACCATATCAAAGTATTTATAACAAAAAAGGTTTTATGTGATCTATAATTTAATGTTTTGTTTGTTTGTTTTTTGAGAAGGAGTCTCACTCTATCTCCCAGGCTGGAGTGGAATGGCGCAATCTTGGCTCACTGCAACCTCCACCTCCCGGGTTTAAGTGATTCTTCTGCCTCAGCCTCCCGAGTAGCTGGAACTAGAGGTGCCCGCCACCATGCCCGGCTAATTTTTGTATTTTTAGTAGAGGTGGGGTTTCACCATATTGGCCAGGACGGTCTCGAACTCCTGACTTCGTGATTTGCCCGCCTTGGCTTCCCAACGTGCTGAGATTACAGGCATCGGCCACTGTGCCTTGCCAACTGAATGTTTTAAATTATGCTATATCTCTTAAAACACTTAAAAATAAAATCTTATGAATCACCAATTTATTAATACAAGGCAACTAACAAAGAGCCTAGAGAGACTTTAGGTCTCTTTCTTAAAGAAGTTCATAATTTAATAACCTCTCTGGGCTTCATTTTCTTTATCTTTAAAGTAAGGACATTGAACTTGACTTTCTCCAAGATTCCCCAAGGGAGGTTCCAAGGCTTTCTAATACAGTCATGTTATATGTTATATAACCAAGCACTCAGAGCAGTTCCTGGCCATTTGTGAGGAAGGAGAATAGGATCTGGAGGCAGGGAACCTATGACTGATTTGCACTAATTCCTAGAACGAATCGAAAGGAAAACCCCACCTCTCCACACCAAAGTAACAAAAGGATCAGAGGCTACTCTTTTTGCACTTCATCGCAGAGGAAAAATGAAAAGTACCTCTGATTGTTTCCTTCCCACAACCAATCAGACTGATGGCAGGCCTAGTCTTCATTTGCATGTAACTTTGTAACTTTACTTCATCCTCTGATTGGTCCCCTCCCACAACCAATCAGACTGTTGGCAGGCCTAGTCTTCATTTGCATGTAACTTTGTAATTTTACTTCATCCTCTGATTGGTCCCCTCCCACAACCAATCAGACTGGTCATGGGCCACATCTTCATTTACACAGAGTGTAACCAAGTAACCAATGGGAAACCTCTAGAGGGTGTTTAAACCTCAAAAAATTCTGTAACCAGCACTTGAGCTGCTATTACAATAATAACAATAAGCCTAGTTCTTTTAAAAATAAGAACAATGAGAAAATTTCAAAGGAACTATTGAAATTAAACATAAATATGATAAATAAAAAAACATTAAGCCGAGGCGGGCAGATCACGAGGTCAGGAGATTGAGGCCATCCTGGCTAACACAGTGAAACCCTGTCTCTACTAAAAAATACAAAAAATTAGCCGGGCGTGGTGGCGGGCGCCTGTAGTCCCAGCTACTTGGAGAGGCTGAGGCAGGAGAATGGCGTGAACCCTGGAGGTGGAGCTTGCAGTGAGACAAGATTGCGCCACTGCACTCCAGCCTGGGCGACAGAGCAAGACTCCGTCTCAAAAAAAAAAAAAAAAAAATTAAGACCTATGAAAGATTAGGTGATTTCTAGGCTTTTATCACAACAAGAAAATTAAACAAAATAAAACCAACAAAAGAGAAAGTAAATGAGAAATAAGATATAAGTAAATCGAAGGTCTGTGCAAAAGGTTCAAAATCTAAATAATAGAATTTCCAGAAGGAAAAAAAAACAAACAAAGAAAAAAAGCAGAAAGAAATAAATGATCAAATAAAAAAAAAATCCACATTCAAAAATTCTAGAACAAAAATGCCAGGGGTTCTGCAATTGAAAGTGAACATTCATTCAGTACATTATTATAAAGTTTCAGAACACCACGGCTCAAGAGGAGTTGACAAATATGTCCAAAGAGGAGAAACGTATTAGTAAAACATATCACAAAAGATTAGGAATCAATATGGCACTGGATTTCTCAAAAGCAAAGTTGAAAGATAGAAGATGATGATTAAATCCCTTTGAAGAACACAAAACCAAACACTGAATATTCTCACTCATAAGTGGGGGTTGAACAATGAGAACACATGGACAAAGGGAGGGGAACAACACACACCGGGGCCAGTGAGTAGGTGTGTGGTGAGGGGAGGGAGAACATTAGGACAAACAGCTAATGCATGTGGGGCTTAAAACCTAGATGATGGGTTGATAGGGGCAGCAAATCACCATGACACACATATACCTATGTAACAAACCTACAAGTTCTGCACTTGTATCCCAGAACTTAAAGTAAACTAAAGAATAATAACAAAAAATGCTTTTGAAATTCTAGCCATGAATTTTGTAGAGTCAAACTATCAACCAAATGAGAAGACGAAAAAAAAAAGACATTTTTTCAGATATGCATATTTTAAGAAATGTAGCTCCTGTGCACCATTTATCAGAAATCCACTAGAAAATGTACTACACCAAAATGAGGTAATGAAGTAAAACCCTAGAATTACAGTGGTGCACCAGGACAAAAGAGAAAACAGGCAAAATTGGAGCAAGAATAAGATAGCTCTCAAAAAATTAAATAATAAAACTCACAGATTACCTGATGTTTTTGGACATCAAGTGAAGAATACACTGCTGTTGTTGGTTTTCTGTTTGTTTGTTGTTGTTGTTGTTTGTTCGTTTGTTTGTTTTAGACAAAGCCTCACTCTATTGCCCAGGCTGGAGTGCAGTAGCATGATAGGCTCATGGCAGCCTCAAACTCATAAGCTAAAGTGACTCTCCCACCCCAGCCTCTCAAGTAGCTAGGACTACAGGCACATGCCACCATATCTGGCTATTTTTTTTTTTTTTTTTTTTTTTTTTTGAGACGGAGTCTCGCTCTGTCGCCCAGGCTGGAGTGCAGTGGCGCAGTCTCGGCTCACTGCAAGCTCCGCCTCCCGGGTTCACGCCATTCTCCTGCCTCAGCCTCTCCGAGTAGCTGGGACTACAGGCGCCCACCACCATGCCCGGCTAATTTTTTGTATTTTTAGTAGAGATGGGGTTTCACCATGGTCTCGATCTCCTGACCTCGTGATCCGCCCCCCTCGGCCTCCCAAAGTGCTGGGATTACAAGCGTGAGCCACCGCGCCCGGCCATCTGGCTATTTTTAAAATTAAATTTTGGTAGAGACAGAGTCTCACTATGTTGCCCAGGCTGGTCTTGAACTACAAGGCTCAAGAGATCTTCCTGCCTTGGCCTCTCAAAGTGTTGAGATTACAGGCATGAGCCAATGTGCCTCCCCAGGAATTACAATTCTAAAGACAGTTTGTGAACAGTAAGTACTTAAAAAACTTGCAAAATTAAAAAGTAAGCAATTACTAATTCCAGGAAAAACAAAAAGTAGTGTATATAAAAATGTAATTATTGTGTTTTACATGGTTCAACTATAGATAACACTCACAGAGTCATAACCATGTAAACACTATTTATTTATGCAAATTGTGACATAACTTCATTAGGTTTTTAGAAGGAGTAGAAGTGTGCCTTTTGGAGTTTGGGTATGGGCAATGGTCAATAGGTAATATCTAAAATAACATTTAAAAAATAAAGATATCATTTAGAAATATAGAAGCAGATACCAGAAGTAAATGTAAGAAATGGTCACCTGCCAGAGACAGGAATCAAGAATCAGGGAGAAGCGAAGAAAGAAATGCTGTTTTATGTTACAAGCCTTTTGAAGCTGCAAGGCATTTAAAAGCATGCACATATATTCTCTGACTCCAAAAAATTAAAACATAAATCTGCAATTGACATATAGTTGCAAAATTTCATTATAATTTTTATTAAATTTCCAACTAGTGGCAGGGACTGAAATAATGGCAACCTGAAGAGAAACAAGTAGATTGTTCTAGTTGGCAATATAAGCAAAAAGACTATGACTGAATGAATTTGCCATTAATTATTTCATTTGATAAATAAACCTTTAACACAACTCTATGTAAAGTGTTTGAAATTATAAAACATCAGCATTACAGTATACTGGAAATGGAAGGAGGCCTGAGCATTCCGAAATGTTGAAGGGTGTAAGCTGATGTAAATTGGTGACAGAAGATTTTCTACAAGGTGAGGAAATATAACCCAAATCACAGAATTTCCGATGAAAATGGATTAGCAAAGTGAAACTAATTTGCTAATGTGGCACAGGACAAACTTTTTTTTTGAGTCAGAGTCTCACTCTGTCTCCCAGACTGGAGTGCAGTGGTGCGATCTCGGCTCACTGCAAGCTCCATCTCCCAGGTTCACGCCATTCTCCTGCCTCAGCCTCCGGAGTAGCTGGGACTACAGGCACCCGCCACCACGCCTGGCTAATTTTTTTTTTTTTTTTGTATTTTTAGTAGAGACAGGGTTTCACCGTGTTAGGCAGGATGGTCTCAGTCTGCTGACCTTGTGATCCGCCTGCCTCGGTTTGGAGAGAACCAATGACAAGAGAAAAGGAAGTTCACAGTATGACTGAAATAAGTAACTAAAAGAACAGAAAATCAAAATAATTACACATGGTGGGTCCCCAAAGCAGATCACCTTAAATCAGGCATTTCAGATTCAGATGAAAGGAGAAATAAGCACACCAAAATACAGCCTCTGGAGGGTGGTTAGTTTCTCCAGTGCTTGCAGTTCTGGAATAGGTTGCCCCCTGTTGTTGGAGGTTAGGATGTGGTGGGGGCAGGAGAAGGGTGGAGTTCAGTTGGCCTCCCAAGGCTCTCCTCTTCACTGCACCTAGAGCTTCAAGCAAAGCAGCTCTATGTTTGTGGACTGAGTTTCCCGATAAAATGTATGCTGGAAGAAATTGTTGCATGGCTGAAAATCAAGTTTGAAAAATGCTGGTCTATCTCAAATTCTTTATTTGGCAGGTACAGAAAGGGGAGCCTTTTAAGTAATCACTTATTCAAGGTGAAAAGAAATCTGATGGCAGAATTAGAACCAAAAGCCAGGCCTCTTAAAAGCTAATTAATTTGCTTTCTCCCACACCAATGATCCTGGCAATGTTGCCTTTCTGTTAAAGCAAATATATTTTATTAAATGATATGTAAATTACTACTTTGTTAACTTTGTTTCTTAAGAAAATATGCAACTGGGCACATAATTAGAAGAAATATGGATACATCTATGAGCACCCAAAATGGAATTCTATAAAACCCTATCCAATATTTAATTATGATTTTAACTCTTAATTTACTAAGAGATTTTATTATATTTGATGCCATATGGCCAGTTCTGCTTGTTCCATCTATTGTGTGAGCAGTTTTGTTGAATAAAGTATTTAATTCCTTGGTTGCAAACACTACACCTTGATGATTCAGAGAAGTAAACCACTGTCTTTTTATTTCTGGTTGATTTACTGGTATATGATTCTTTCTCACTCTGATTCTACTCCTATCCTCTCCCTGCTCTCTTCTCTCCTTTCTCCTCTCTCCTTTTCCCTTGACTTTGCTCCCAACAGCTCTTTGGTTGATGTATTCACAGTCTTTCTTTTCCTGCTTACTCTCTCTGCAAAATGTCTGTGATTCCCTTAACCAGAAATATTTTATTCTTAACAACCATAATTATGTCACCTCCTGCAGCTAACTTTAAGCTCACTATTTTGACTATAGAAGCAAATAAGTTAATTTGCATAGGGGAGTTAAAATAATCCAATAACTAATTGTTACTCTGTTAAAGATCTCTGGTAAAAAAAAAAGAGCTTATTACTTTTCCCTTATCTTAATATTTAAAAAAGACAACTGAAACAGAGCAGGCTATTAAAAAGAAAAACCACCTCTTACATAGGGGCTGCTTTACAGGAGAGTTGTCATGTGTTTAAATGGATGTACTACATAATTATATTGGTTGCAGCATGCAGAACAGGATAAAAAGGGAAAATGGAATTTGACAAAATGATGAATATTCCATATCAAACTTCTCCATACTAATATAAATAAGTTATATGGTATCAAGTAAAGAAGCAACACCAGAACCAAGCTTAAAATCATTAGATAGCATGAGCTTGTGCTGATTAGATTTGTTCTTGTGTTCTACCTTGGAAAAGATATTAAATTCACGAATCTATTTGAGAATGGGTTGGTATACTTCTAGGAGTTTACAGCTGAACTGATGACCTGCTTAAAGGTGATAAGGCAGTGTTTTAAGGATGACCACTAAATCTTTGTTTTGCCAAGACTACTTATAAAATGTTTTACAAATGGTTGAGTCTCAGAGAGCTTTCTGAATATCCGATTAAAGTCTTTAAAAGAAAGGATTAAATATCAGTAAGTGAGAATTTATAAGATGATACCTTGCTGTATAAAACTATGCAAACTATTCAAAGGCAAATTTTGCGATATTAAAATGCTTTGGTTCATGGAGAAAATTAACTTGAACACATTTCTCTATGGTTAGGTTGTACAGTTCGGTAACTAATAAAGTTTCCTCAGCGTAGATCCAAAACAATTAGCAATCTTAAGAAAAAACGATTGTAATAATGTTAATAAAAATCCCAGGAAATCTACAAGCTTAATGGAGATTTGCTATTCTCCAGGAGGAAGTAACACATTCGTGTGGGAATTTGAACAACCACCAGGGTGCTGTTTCTCACTATCGTGCTGACCAGCTACTGGACCAAGATGGTGTTAAAAGCAATGTTAATTAATTTTACTATAGATTAAATCAGAAGGACACTCGTAGGGTTTTAACAAAGTAATATCTGCCAAGTATTGAAATTTTTTTCAAAGAAAGTTACAATATTAGTAAATGATAATTATGTTGTCTACAGCAATATGAGAGACAAAATTCCCTGAATTTGTATTTCTTTGAAAGAGCATAAATTGTTCAAGGCTTGTTTGGTGACTTGGTGGAAAAAATTATTGCTTTTAAACAGTGAAAACACAGGCGACATCAATAAACTAACAAGTTTAATAGTGTAGCCTGCGTGTTTAGAAGAAAAAGAAGAACTTTTGCGATAAGCCATCAGCTTTTTGCACTGATTAAGATTCAGTATCATACCGTTTGCTAACATCATAGTAGTGTTCCTCTTCTTGTTACCCTTAATTTACCTACTGTGCAACTGTGCTTGGAGCTTTGTGGTCCTTTTTAAACTAATTTCTTTTCCAACTATCAGTCAGGGATCAATCAGAGAAGCTGAACTGCTAGGGAATCATTACAGGGGTTTGATCTTATATGATTCTGGAAGCTGATTAAGTAATCCTTATAAGGTTGTTGTCCTTGCATCTGACACTGGAGCTTGAAGTCCTCAGGACTGCTATCACAACGTATCACAAACTAGGTGGCTGAACATAACAGAAATTTATTCTCTCACAAGTCTGGAGGCTGGAGGTCCAAAATCAAGGTGTCTGCTGGCAGCGTAGGCTCCTTCTGAGGGATATGAGCAACGTGTTCCATGCACTCCACCAATGATCTTTCACATTCCTGGGCTTGTAGATGCATTATTTTAGTCCTCCACCTTCACAGGACATTCTTTCTGTGTCTTTTCACATCATCTTACCTCTTGTGCATGTTTTTGTGTTCAAATTTCCCCTTTTAATAAGGGCACCAGTCATACTGGATTAGGTCCAACTGGATGAGGTCATATGAGCTCGTTTAACTTGATTACCTCTGTAGGGATTCTGTTACGAAATAAGGTCACATTCTGAAGTACCAGGGGTAAGGACTTCAACATATCTTTCTAAGAGGATGCAATTCAACCCCTTGCTTGGCAGCAAGAACAAAGTGGGACATGCACACATAAGCTGGAACCCACAGGCATGGACTGAAACCATGTCAGTTTGCATTGCCTCTGACCTTGATATCGTGGGAATCCTGCAGAAGAAAACAGTAAACTTCGTCATGGAGCTAAATTCTAACCTCGTATAGGAGTCAGAGAGGCTGAAGGAGGATCCGGGAAAGGTGGGCCAGTTCCAGCCTGTCCACTGCCCCGCAACAGTGAGTTGAGACCATGGGTAAACAATAATGTGTGAGCTACAGCATGGCTGCTGCTTTGTTGCTGCTCACCAAATCCCACACAGGAATCTCTCTGGTGGCCCAAAAACATGCAGGAAAGGGGATCTCTGGGAAGCGTAGTCCAGTCTTGCCAAGTTGACACATTATAAAGCCACGACACTGAAGACTTTACACATCCATTATTCGGTATTTGATAACATGAGTGAAGATAATGAAACCAAGTCATTCTCACTCCTCTCCTGGTCTGTTCAGGCTGCTATAACACAATGCCATCGACTGGTTAGCTTATAAACAACAGAAATTGATTTCTTACAGTTCTAGAGGCTGGAAACTCCAAGATCAAGACACTGGTAGATTTGGTGTGTCTGGTGAGGGCCCTGCTTCCTCAGAGCCAGCTGTTTGCTCGTTCTAACTTCACACGGTGGAGGGAGCCAGGGACCTCTCTGGGTCTCTTTTACAAGGGCACTAATTCCATTCATGGGGGCTCTGCCCCTGTGGCCTAATCACCTCCCAATGCCCCATCTCCTAATATTATCACCTTAGGGGTTAGGATTTCAACATAGGGATTTGAAGAGAGCATGAACATTCAGACCATAACAACTCCCCATCTGAGACACAGGGAAGACATTTCACCTCCTAATGATGTTTCATTTTTGCTTGTTAATAAAAAAATTATCATCAACCACCTAAAAAGTTTTAATTGAATAATTGAAAATTAAATTCACCAGTAAAATTTGCTTTTGTTCCATCAACTATTTAGCAATAAGGAAAATATTTGAAGGCCATGAAGCCTTAAGATCTTGAAATCTTAGGATTGTGTTCAGTTAAATTAGGTTGATTTGCAAACAAAACAAACAAAATCAGACACTTGCCCTTCTTGATAGTCTTCTTAGCAAGGGAATAAATGTGGTGGATAATCGCACAGGCTGTGAAACAGATGGACCCGAGTTTGAAACACAGCAGCATGGGACCTCTCTCTGTATTGCATCCCCAGCCCATAAGAATGGGGATAATCTTTATAGCTGCCTCAAAGGGTCGTTGTGTGGTTGAAAGACATAAGGGGAACTTGGCACAAAGCTGGCATGTAGTCAGTGTTGAAGCAATTTTGGCTAATCTTTTCTCTTTCTCCTTCCCTTCTGCCTGTTTCTCTTCTTTTTCTTTTTCTTTAAGATTTAAGGGCAATGAAACGGGTGTTTTCAGTCCCTTGCAGCACCGAACTTTGTTTTTCCACTTTATGTGTATCCAATCTAAGTGTTATGAACAATAAGCCATGGGGCTCTTTAAATACCAACCTGTTTTGGAGATCCAGAGTGGGTGGTTTTTGAAGTAGCATCTTTGAGAGCAGCTGTGAATGGAAATGCTTATTTCTAAGACATCAAAAGGAGGGAAATGTTCCATTTTAAAATACTCTGTGATAAGTAAAAGTTCTGAACTTTTTAAAGAGAGGTGCTTGAAATTTCTTTGGGCAGAATTTAAAGAGCAAAATTAAACAGTAATGAATTTTTTTCTCTCCCAGAAAGTGGAAAGAATATTTGCAGACCTTTCTTCCCTCCATCTGTATTCTGTTCAAATACAAAACCTACCCCTCACAGTCCCCACTCAAACCCACCACTCAGTTCCACATTCTCTCTCCTTTAATAACATCACATCTGTTATCAGTAAACACTCATGTGAGCATGTGCTAGGATCTTGTCTTCTCAATGACACCTTTGTGTGGTGTCACTGTCTTATTTCCCTGTCTTGTAAGCCCCATATAAATAGAGACTTCATCACACATTTCAATTTACCTAATTCTTAAAACAGTCAAAGGTACCAAGTATGTACTCCAGTAAAAATAAAGTGGCATGGAAAAGAATAGAACAGATTGGAAGGTGCACAAGAAAATGGGAAAGAATTAAAAAGAAACTTCTGGGAAATCTTTCTAGATGTCAGGACTTGAGACAAATAACAAAAAATGAATCGGCCAGAGAGACGGTACTCTTGCATAGTAGAACCTACATTTCTAGCAGCATCAGGTATGTCTGATAGGCCCTTGCCTCCTGCCTCAGACATGGATCCCATACAGATTTATCAATTTCACTGCTGCCCCTTCTAGTTTCTATACTACTCTAACCATTCCCCCCTCCACTAAGAGAATATGAGCTAAAAAGCTAATGTAGCAAGACCTCCCAGACATAGGTTGTTAAGGAAATATTTTTGAGAAAATAAAGGAAGCAAGAGATATTTTATGCTTATTTTTTTATCAGACACTAGCCTGTTTCTTAGAGAGTCTCAATAGTGGGGCATATAGTCATAATAAACCTACAAAATTATTAAAGAACACTTAAAGACTCACAAACACTAAGTCCCCCAAATCACTACTGCAAAATTTAGTAACTCTTCAAATTCAAATTTCACTTTATAAGTCATGTAAATATGCTAGCAATCTGAAGTACTGGGTTGGGGGAAAGAGTTATACAAGTTCCACAGAGCTATGATGGAAATGTGGTATTATTTCAAGGCCTTTCTACAGAAGACAGTGAGTTTTGGGACTGCTATAATTTAAAAAGATGTCTTTGAAAAGAAAAGGCATAGCTTTTCATGGCAGCTAATTCTAGACAAAGAGTGGGGCCAATGGGTATTTTAGTCCAACCTAATTTGATGTCACAGTGGTGGGTCTGGTTTTGTTTATTTATTTATTTACTCATTTAAAGAGGCTGCTACTATATAGAGGAAGGTTGTGTGCTTAGAAATGGATAACGTTAGCAAAGCAAGGAAAAGTTCTTTTTTTTTTCTCCTGAAAACAATAACCTACATTTAATGGTAAGAAATCACCAGCAAATTCCATTATGTTTGTGGGCTTGACATGCGGTGCTTATTAAATGTAGGAACAAAGCCACTTTATACATCATAATGTTCACATTACAAATTCACTGCTCATAATGGTGCTGCAAGTATACGTATAATTTTTCTGAACTTATGAAAATATTTCTGACACCTCAGGTATTGATGTATGCACGCATGATATTGTCCCAGTGCAGTAGGGAGACTTAACTGATGTCTGCAAGATTTGATTTATTACAAGTAAATATGATTGCCTTCATAATCTGATTTTATTATGTTCGGGGCTCTCACAGGTAAACTTTTAGTCGAAAGAAGAAGGCCAATTTTATTAAACCAGTGTGTTCCTGCAAACCATAGAGTTTCTTGTCAAGGGGGAAGGGGGACTGCTGGTCCAGAAAGAGTATTGAAAATTTCAAAAAAGAATTTACTTTCAACATTCCCAATTTCATATCTTCTCAAATCCTGCAATTACTTCAAGTGTGCTTTTGCTATTTTGAGTGCTATATTCCTTTCTTAAAAGCCATATTAAAGTAAAATTCACATGTCTAGGGCCAAAGTTAAATATACGTAGGGGGAAAAGTACTTGAAAAACCCAGCTACTATCTCAAAAAATATTGGCAACAAGGCTTTTTCTCTTTTATAATGGATAAGAGGTTTGATGAACTTGAAAGAATTGGGGTTACTGTTGATATTTTCAGGGTTTTTGATTTGACTCCAACTATGAGGGCTATAGCTTTGCTGTACCATCAACTTAAATAATTAAAAATAGGTCATCCTAGGATCAGAGAAGGACCTGGGCCCTAGAATTTTGGATAAGGGGCAGACGTTATGAATAAGGAGGACTGCAGGAAAGGGCTTGGCCAACGTACCCTTCAAAGAACACTAGACACATGGACCTTCCCAGGCTGAGTACGTATACTCTTAATTCTAGGCATGGAAGAACAAAAATTTTTAACATCTGCGGGTTCCCAAACTTTCCCTTTCCCCTGCCCACTAAAAGAGCCTTGGCTTCACTTTCTTAGTTTCTCCTCTCCCTTGCCAGCTTGCTGAGCGGACTTCTGCTAGCATACCCGGGTGGTCACTCAGGCCTGTGTAATGTAAAATCAAGGCCAGTAGAAAAAGAAGAAATGCATGGACTTAGGTTAGGGAAAAGCTTTTTTATTGGAGTGGGGAGGTGGGAGGAGGCAAGACTTTTTTTTAATGGAATTTGAGAATAAATCAGTAAAGAGTACTGCTTGGTATTAAGGAAGTTTCTGAAGAAAAAAAGTAGAAATGGTATGCTGAGAGCTATGAATGACCTTCATTGTTTTCAAGAAATGCAAGCAAAGGAAAGAACCTGAATTAATTTTAAATTATTTTTTCTTTGATGACCTAACATGATGATCTATTTGTTACTGGATAAACATGCTTTGCAACTGGACCAAGTAGATAAAAATCCAACATCCAATGCATGTGTGTGCTATGGTCAAGATAGTATCACTTGTTTTCCATGAGGTAGACATAGCATTAGGGAAACCAAGTGGATAGTCCAACTGTTAGCAATGAAAGACCTGTGACAAAGAATTTAATGAAGATGGCCAAAGGGGGAATCATCATGAAATAATATCTTAAAATAAAATAATTAAATAATATCTTTTGGTTTGCTCTAAAATAAGGACAAATGGTTCAGGAGATGATTTCAATAAGGGCAACTTAAAATTTATGTACTCAGTGGAGATCAGGAATCAGGCAATCAAGAATCCAAAGCCAGTGCAGTAGTTCTAGGTACTTGGAGATCATAATAGAGTAACTTTAAGAAAAACAAACAAACAAACAAACACAAAAAACCTCATACTTCATAAGTTTTCTATTTTCATAGGGCTTTTAAAAATATATTCTTCAATTATATTATTATTTTTATATTCCTTAGACAAAAATATTCTATTATTTTGTCTTTTCTTGAAAATATTAATATCAACTATGTTGAGGGAAAACAAAAACAAAAAAACAAAAAAAAAGAAGGGTTTTTGTTCACACTAGATTAGAATGCTGGAAGAAGAGCCATAGACCCGTTGCAGCTGATCATTGTGATGACAGCAGGAATTACACAGTTTTAGAAAACCCCAAAGGGGCTACTGCAATTTAGCGACAGTAGAGAACTTTAGGGCCTAATCGAATTCCTATTCCCTACTTGAAGTGTCTACTCCCTGAGTTCAAATCTAGAGACAGTTTTGAATTAATGTGAGCCCATGCACTTAAAATGCCCATAACATTCACTCATGACCACCACCACTTCACTTGAGATATCACCTAGGCAAAATGAGGGAGCTGCTCTCTTCCCTCTACCCTGCCCTACCAATCTGTACACTGCCTCCTCAAGCTGCGTTCTTCTTTCTTTTGTCCTGACAAAGCAGCCAATTATTTTAACCTGATTTAACCTAGATTTGAAAAAAAGTGTTGAGGGTAAGAAAGGGAAGGCAGCGTGATCTGTTCCAAGTGACTGTATACCTACAAAGCTACTGTCTAATATTACCGATACCTTTTTCTTCGAATCTTACATTCTAGACACATCTTCTAGCTCTTACTGCACTGTATGAAGTAGCAACTCCTTTCTGCTTTAATTGAAATGTATTGTGCACTGGATCATATCTAGCATTTACTCCAGCAGGAGATCCCAGCTGGGGATCTCTCTGTAAACGCATTGAGTATGGATTGCCCATACATCAAGGGTTTCTATGTGAGCCACTGTGCATGGGAAAGCCAGGAGGTACATCTAAGACATGGAGTGCTTCTGAGCAGAAGTGTAGGGTTTTCCCCATGCTATACAGACCCAGGGTGTGGCTTTCTGTCAGGCTAGCAGGGGCTACGATGAAACAAAAGGCAATATACCATAGCTTCTTATGTTGGTGAAGTCTTTGTATACTTGCTCCATTGACAAGAAACGAATTAGTGCCAAATTGTAGTTATAGTGAACTAATAGTTTTCTGTCTCTCTCTGATGCTGCCTTCCACATGTCAGTGTCACTGTGACAAAAACAAACAAAAACGAAATGTATGGATAAGTGAGTGTATGATGTGTGTGCATGGATGGCATGTCAGCATGCAGCTAAATGCCTATTCCTTACTGCTTCCAAAAACTGGGTATAAATGATTTAGGGTTATCTATAGTTCTAAATTCTCAATTTTGCCTCTGTCAGTAAGAATAAAACCTGTAAGTAGATTTTTACCAACTTATACTAGAGAGGCCAAACTGGCCTTGTGTAGAGGTAGGGTAGATTTTCACCTACAGGATATTACTTTCTTGTTTAAAGAGGTCTTAAAGAACTCATAGGAGTAGAGAGTAGAATGGTGATTACAGAGGCTGAGAGAGAGGGGATTTGGGTAGATGTAGATCAAAGGATAACAAATTTCAGTTGGATAGAAGAAATAAATTCAAAAGATCTATTGTATAAAACAGTGACTATAGTTAATAACAATGTATCGTGTTCTTAAAAATTAAGAGGGTAGATTTTAAGAGTTCTCACCACAAAAAAGTAAGTGAAGTAATGCATATGCTAATTAGCATGATTTAGACATAACACAATGTACACATATTTCAAAACATGTTGTACATAATAAATATATATAATTTTTATTGGTCAATTTTTAAATTAATTAAAAAGAAAAATAAAGAAGTTATGTGAAAACTTTCCCTCAGTCACAAAAAGAAAAAGAAAAAAACTTCCTACATAGATGACTATGATTCCACCATTATCTATATGCTCCTATGGGTTAAACATTTTCTGTGGAGTAATTATTGACTATCTAGTATCTTGTGATTTAGTGTCTTATCCTCCTGTGGAAAAACAAGACTCTAAAGGTTAATGGGAAAAAAAAAAAAAACAAAAAAATGTGAATTCTGTCAAGGTACCTTTTCTGTGTGAAGTTGTGCCCCTGACACTCCTATACCACTCTGTACTCTAAGTTAACCTTGGGTATAAATCAATAGGTATACAGTGCAGATGCCTTGAAATAAGTATAGATTCCTTGAAATATTCTGGTATTTTTCCACACATATTTAAAAGAACTGCTACTTTAAAGATTATGGAGTAAGCAATTAAAATCTAAGCATTTAACATTTTAAATCAACATCTTAATTCTGAAGAGGTTAATTCCAATTTACTGGGATTGCATATGTTGGCTTTCAAGACTTTAAGGGGATGCAAGATAGTGTTAATGGTTTAAACAAATGGGGGGTTTATTTATGTCATATAATGATTCTGTAGATAAATGGCTGCTCAGTTATATTCTGCACAACATGATTCTAGTTCATAGTCACAAGATGCTACCACAATTCACATTCTTGTTTAAGGAGACAAGAGGGGGAACAGGGACACAGTTGGTCATTTGCTTTTATTGAGAAAATCAGAAGTCTTCCTGGAGTGGTCAGCAGACTTCTTCCTGGTCTCTTTGGGCAGACAGATATCATGTGGCCAAATCTACTTTCAAAGAATGTTGGGGACGTGATTTTTCTCTCAGTGTTGTGTACAATCCTGCCCCTCTCCAAAAACTATACATTAGTTTTGTGTTAGTGAAAAAGAAAGGGAGAGGTATATTAGGCAAATAATCATGTCACAGTTGAGAATTCCACCCAAATCCTCAAAAATTTGGATTATACAACATTGTTTACATCAAATTGCCATTTGAGGTAATGGCAAATTCCATTTGAAAAATTTTGGAAGTTCCATTTCCATAAAAGGAATGAGCCCAAAAAAAATCTAGTCCACTTTCATGTTTCAGGCGAGAAAGCTGAGACCTTGGGAGGTTCACTCTCAAAAGCCAGTTACTACTCAAAACAAGGAGTCAGTGTTCCTGGCTACCCTGCTTAAATGCCTCCCCACCTGCCTTATTATTTTCTTATGATTCTTTTTAGATGCACATGACTGTACTTGCAATAAATATATAGAGAGAAATCCATTGTGCCCCTGCCTAAATTCCTTTTATAGTACCCAATAATTGGAACTATCACCCTTGCTATGGAAGTGTCAACAAATATTTAGCATGCAGTATTCACTTATCTATGAGAATGAGATGGTATACCCAACTCAGATAGACACAGATGGCAGACAATGGCTTTTCCCTATGGCTACCTTCTTTCCTTAAAAAAGACAGGGGTGAGGGAGTGGTGCGTAAGAGAAAAGTCAGGCTTTATAATTAAACATATTTGATCATTTGTTTGTTAGCCATGACCTCTTAGGTAGAAGGCCATTTCCCCCTCCTTGCTCAGAATATGCACAGAAAGTAATAAATACTAACATAATTTTGGTTTAACATGCCTGTCTCCCCAAATTTCCTGTAACTGGAGTTATTAAATCTGCATAATGCTGCCAGAAAAGCAGGGTTGAAAGGCTACCCATGTCCCCAGACAGAAAACCTCCTCAGCAAAGCTAATCACAGACTCAAGCACATTTGGAACGGTTAACAGCTCAAAGGGAAAATTAAGCTCAATAGTACAACTAATCCAAGACAATCAACCTTGATTTTCACAATACAGACGTGTACCAAGGCAACCTAAGAATGAAAGAAGACTGACCTTGAAAAAGGTTGACATGAGGGGAAATAGGCATGGTTGAATAATATGTTCCACCATATCTTACACTATTTTAGCAAAATGTCCCAAAGCATTTTGCTCTGAGAGATTTGGCAGGTCATTACTGTCTCTATTGGTAATATATTGATACTGGTTCCTGGTATTTTTATTCTTCTATTGCTTTATTACTGGACCATTTGCTGAACTCCTTATATCTATGATCTAACCCAGATACCACCTCTTCTAGGAAACCTCCAGGGCTTTACCTGCCTCTGGCATTCAGTAACACTATACATACCTCACACACAAAACCTAACATATTGTATCATATTTTGTAAATTTTGTCTGTTTTCCTTGTTAAACTGTGAGACTTATATAACCATCTCAGACCAAGCCCAAACATAGCAGATCCTCAACGACTTTTCTGAATGAAATAAAATTGAATTGTGAATGGATAACTTTGGAAGTTACCTATGAGGTGTCATTTGAACACTGTCTGGCTAATTCCACTTACCCAAGATATCTTCAATATTTCTGGCAATGCTAAAACTCTTTTAAAGGTTAGTGGCTTGGGCTTTTCTAGGGATTTTATTTTAATTTGTCTCTTTCATTTTTTTCAAGATACTTCTATTAAAGTTCAGAGTTTCCTGGAGAGAGGGAATCTAACCTTAAATCTTTACCACATTCACTTATCTATTCATTCAACATGCATTTTAGATCCCCTGCTAATGGATCCCACATCTTGTTCAAATTTTTGACAGGGAACAAACTCCTTCAGGATGTAAACATTCTTTTCAGATGCACATCACTGTACTTGCAATAAATATATACAGAAATCCAGCGTGCCCGTGCCTAAATCCCTTTTTTAGAACCCAATAATTGGAACTATCACCCTTGCTATGGAAATGTCAATGAATATTTAGCATGCAATATTCATTTATCTATGAGAATGAGATGGTATAACCATCTCAGGAACACGCAGATAGCAGACCTTCAGAACAGCATGAGTTCCAAAGAAGACATTGACATACAGATCCCAATTACACTGAGTCAGCCTCTATTCTCTGGAATTAGAAAGAAACAAAGATTCTTTTACACAAAGGCTCTTTTATGCCACAATGTCACATCTGTGCCCCCAGGTAATCACTTAGAATTCTCATTGTCAAAAAACAAACTAACTAACAAAAACAAAAACAAAAAACCCTGTCAACTAAACTTTGACAAGAGTGCCAAAATTTCACAATAGGGAAAGGATAGTTTCTTCAATAAATGGTGATGGGAAAATTGGATATGCACATACAGAAGAATAAAACTGTACCCTTATCTTATGCCATACAAAAAATTAACCCAAAATGGACTAAAGAATTAAATGTAAGATTTAAAACAATAAAACTTTTAGTAGAAAACATAGGGGAAAAACTTCTTGGCATTGGTCTTGGCAATGATTTTTTGGATATGCCCCCAAAAGGACAGGCAACAAAAGCAAAAATAGACAAACAGGATTGCAGCAAACTAAAAAGCTTCTGCCCATCTGCCCATCAAAGGAAATCATCAACAAAATGAAAAGGAAAGCTATTAGGAGAAAATATTTGCAAACCATACAACTGATAAGTGGTTAATTTCCAAAATATAAGTGGAACATAAGCAACTAAATATGAAGAAAAAAACAATTAAAAAATGGGTGCATGACTTGAATAGACATTTCTCAAAAGACATACAAATGTTTAACAGCTATATGAAAGATGCTCAACATCACTAACCATCAGCGAAATGCAAACTAAAACCACAATAAGATATGACCTCTCACCTGATAGGATGACTACTATCAAAAAGACGAGATAACAAGTGTTGACAAGGATGTGGAGAAGAGGAAGCCCTTGTACACTGTTGGTAGGAATGTAAATTAGAAAAGTCATTACAGAAAATAGTATGAAGATTCCCTAGAAAACTTAAAAATAGAACTACCATATGATCCAGCAATATCATTTCTGGATACATATCCAGAGGAAATGGAATCAGTAGCTCAAATAGATATCTACACCCCTGTTTGTTGCAGCATTATTCACAATAGCTAAGATATAGAAAAAAATCTAGGTATCCATCAGTGGATGAATGAATATACAAAATGTGATTATACATATATATACGAACCTGGAAAACATTATATTAAGTAAAGTAAGCCAAAGACAGACTGCTACTATATGACCTCACTTACATGTAGAATCTAAAAAAGTTAAACTCATAGAAGCAGAGAGTGGAATGGTGGTTGCCAGGGGCTGAAGGGTGAAGGAAATAACGACATGTTGGTCAAAGGGTACAACATTCCAGACAAACAGGATGAACATGTTCTTGGTATCTCATGTACTGCATGGTGACTATTGTTAATAATAATGTACCGTATATTTGAAAATTGCCAAGAGAGTAGATCTTAAATGTTTTCACCACAAGAATATGGTATGCTAGGTGACAGATATGTTAATTAGCTTGAGCAGCCTTTTCACTATATATGCACATGCCAAAATATCACATTGTATACCTTAAATATATACAATCTTATTTTTCAGTTTAATAAAGCTGGGAAAGATATAAGCTCTCAAGTTACCAAAAGACATGGGGGAACCTTAAATAAATATTGTTAAGTGAAAAAAGCCAATATGAAAAGGCTACAAGCTGCATGATTCCAACTATATTATAGTCTGAAAAAGACAAAACTATGAAGACAGTAAAAAGTTTAGGGGATGCCAGGAGTTTAGAGGGAGGAGAGGAATGAATAAATGGAACAGAGAAGATTTTTAGAGCAGTGAAACTATTTTTTATGATATTGTAATAGTGGATAGATGTCATGACACATTTTTAAAAATCCCCAGAATGTACAACCCAGAGGATGAACCCCAAGGTAACCTATGGATTGTAATTAATAATAATGGATCAATATTGGCTTATCAGTATATTAATGAAAATGTACTACACTATGACAAGTTGTTAATAATAAGGGAGCCTGTAAGCATGTGAAAGGGGAGTTGGAGAGGACATATACGGGAATTATTTGTATTTTCCACTCAATTTTTCTATAAACCTGAAACTGCTCTAAAATATAGTCTATTAATTTTTTAAATATGACACCGAGTTAAAAAAGGAAATAGATTGTGACATACCAGACGATATTATTTACATAAATTTAAAATGTTTGCAGAAAGTAATAAATTTCTTTAAAAAACATTCACAAAAGGAATGATATGTGTTAAACTGATGAGAATCATTGCCTAACGAGGGGGGGAACGGAAAAGATGTGGACAATGGGTAAGAAGAGACAAAAGAAAAAATCCGGCTGGCTGGGTGCAGTGGCATATGTCTGTAATCCCAGCACTTTGGGAGGCTGAGGTGAGTGGATCACGAGGTCAGGAGTTCAAGACCGGCCTGGCCAAGATGCTGAAACCCCGTCTCTACTAAATAAATAAATAAATAAATAAATAAATAAATAAATAAATAAATAGCTGGCTGTGGTGGTGGGCACCTGTAATCCCTGCTACTCGGGAGGCTGAGGCAGAAAATTGCTTGAACCCGGGAGGCGGAGGTTGCAGTGAGCCGAGACCACGCCACTGCACTCCAGCCTGGGTGACAGACTGAGACTCCATCTCAAAAAAAGAAAGAAAAAGAAAAAAAAGAGAAAAAATCCAAGAAGACTTTAGACAGAAGTCTTGAGAGTACACCATGAACTGAGGCATGTGATGGAGTCGCCCTCTGCCTGTGATGGGGAATCAAACACATGTATATGGAGGAATTGCAGGGAATGCAGGGAAGGGACAAGATGAAATCTGGCTGTGTGCATTGGGGGCTTCTATTGGCTTAAATGGCTGAAGTTTTGGAGTATAAGAATAGGCTACCACAGAAGTTTGTGTATCAAAGAATGCTCTTTCCTGATAATTTTCTTCCTGTATCAGGAAGGCTAACAGAGGAGTGATATAGAGTTTAAAACAGTAAAAAGCCTGTGAAGCAAGTTACAGTTCATCTTTATGGGGTGATTAGTTTTAATAAATGAACTTTTGAAAACTGGATACTGTGAAATCAACAATTTTACAAGCTTCTGACAGCCAAGGAAGAAAGTACCTGGGTGATGGCACAAGCCATTTGTGTGTTCTCCAAGAACAAACGTGTAGAGTTTTTCAAAGAATTAAAAATAGAACTACTGTGTGATCCAGCAATCCCACTTCTGGCTATTTATCCAAAAGAATTACAACCAATCTTGAACAGATATTAGCACTCCTATGTTAATTGCAGTGCTATTTACAATACCCAAGATATGGAAACAGCCTAAATGTTCATCTGATGAATGGATAAAGAAGATGTGGTATATATGTGCAATGGACTGTCATTCAGCCTCAAAAAGAAAGGAAACTCTGCAATATGCAATAACATGGTTGAAGCTGAAGGGCCTTAGTCTAAGTGAAATAAGCCATCCACAGAAGGACAAATATCACATAATTTCATTTACATGAGGCATCTAAAACAGTCAAACTCATACATTTTAGTCTTTGCGGACTTCTATAATAGAATACCACACACGTGGTAATTTATAAAGAATAGATACTTACTTCTCAAAGTTCTAGAGGCTGGAAGTCCATGATTAAGATGCAGGCATCTGGTGAGGGCTGCTCTCTGCTTCCCCAAGATGGCACCTTGAACACTGTGTCCTCTGGAGAGGGAAATGTATGTCTTCACATGGCAAAAAGCAGAAAGGGAAAAAGAGACAAACTCCTTCCGTCAAGCCCTTTTATAAAGGCATTAATCCATCCTTGAGGGCTCTGCCCTCAAGAATTACCTAAAAACCTCCCAGAAGATCGCTTCTTCCAATACTGTTGCAGTGGGAATTAAGTTTCCAGAACATGAATTTGGGGAAACATATTCAGATCACAGCATCATAGAAACAAGGAACAGAATGATAATTGCAAGGAACTGGGGTGGAGGGAAATGTAGAGTGGCTAATCAAAGTGTATGCACAATGAAAAATTCTAGAGGTCTGATGTACAGCATTGTGTCCATGGATAACAATTCAGTACTGTGCATTTAAAAATATGTTAAGAGGGTAGATCTCATGTTATGGCAAGTGTTCTTATCATAATTAAGAAAAAAAAAGACTCCCATGCAGTAGCACAGGGAACACAAGGTCTTAAGCTATCACTTATTGGTAGGCATATGTGGGCTCATCACTGTTGGTAAGCATGATTTTCCAAGCAAATATTTACAAATATTGATTCTGACCCTGATGTTAGATGTTTAAGGGGGAACATAATAAAC
This sequence comes from Nomascus leucogenys, assembly GCF_006542625.1. Taxonomy (NCBI): domain Eukaryota; kingdom Metazoa; phylum Chordata; class Mammalia; order Primates; family Hylobatidae; genus Nomascus; species Nomascus leucogenys. The sequence goes on along the minus strand of NC_044381.1, from coordinate 54,410,410 downwards.
ATTTAAATTATGTCTCACTAGGGGGCATAAGGATATCTCCACACTTCTGTTAATTGGAAAGGAAAAGTTGATCCATAATCCAACTACATTTTTGCTATTTTAGTCATCCCACATGCTCTTCCTTCCCAAGATTTTTGGTTTAGCATTTTGGCTTAAATGGTGATTGAGGATGGGGAGAGGAAAAAATAGAGTAGGGCAGTGGTTCCCAAAATAAGGAGGCTTCCTTCATGGAGATGGTGGTTTGTGGGCAGTGGGAACTGACCCAAAGGCATTGTGAAACTTTCTAAATTTCCACTGCCATTTAGATGACATTTCCATGACACTTCAATGGCACAGCCCAGATCTTGGCAGTGACCAAGGCTTGGCTGTGAACTAAGGCTTTCTATGGCTTTTGTACCCCCATACTGGCTCCATAGTAAACCAATCCAACCATGAGAAAAACTCATAAAAGGAAGCAAAATCTTCTGGCTTCATAATGAGCTGCATGCAACCAGCTTCAGAGGCAGAATAAAGGAGGGAGCAAAATGGCCCCTTTCCTCACTGAGCTATGACCATTCCAGGATATTGAATTAATTTCCACCACCCTTTCTCCTTCTCAGGAAATCTTTAAGCTAGAGACAGGAGTATACGCTCCATCTGTCTCTTGTCTTAGAAGATCTGCTTATATACCTGAGATTAGGTGCACAGATTCCAAGGATGAAGAGATGCCATGTGCTAGGATATACAATGTCTGTATTGACTATACTGAATAGTTGGAAGAATATAGGACTTTGATTAAGAAACTTGATTTGAAATCCCTCAACAGAGAAGCACAACCATGTCTCAAGGATTTTTTTTTTCATTTGCTGATTCTTCCTCCTAAAATGCTATTCTGAGTCTACCTCCGTCACTTCATTTAGGTTCATTCAAATGCCACCTTATTGGAAAGGACATCCCTGACCACCTAATATGAACTAGCATCTTTCACCATTCTCCATCTCCAGTCTTCCCCTAACAAAAATGTGAGTTCCATGAAAGCAGATATCCCAGAGCTGGGAAGACTGCATGGGAAATAGTAGGCACTTATTATATTTGTTTAATAATAAACATGCTTCCCCTATGATGTGCTTCAGCCCTATGTTGTGGGCAAGTCATCCATCTCCTGTTTCATTACTAGTGGAATATGCATTAAAATATGCATTCTGCCTACCTCCTAGAATCTTTATGAAGTGCACTATAAATTGAGAAGTCAACCATTTATATGTCTGGTGTTCTTTAGCTGATATTTCTCAGAGAGGGATCAATCCTAGCATAATAATGTTTGAGATGCATAATGGTAACCAGGTAAGACAGGAAATGTGTTTATCACAATCCAGAGTTGGTCTAATATGGAGGTTCTCAGAGGAGAAGCAGTGATGTATCAATTCTAGGACGCAGTGAGTGCTAGAAATGAGGACTGGCAGAGTCCTGGTCTGAGAGTTATGAGGCCTCTGTTCCCCCAGTTCCTCCACATCCTCATTGGTTTACCCCGTACCAGCTGCACTCTCCATACATGTGAAATGAAGGACCTAGACCAGATCCCTTCTCATTCAAATGTTCTGAGACTCTGAGATTCACATGCACATATTGGAAATACAGTGCATGGAGTGCCCATGCCATACATTTAGGAACAGGGATAAGAAGGCAAAAAAATAAATAAATAAAAAATAAGGGTTTTTTGGGGGGCGGTCTGTGTCCTGTGGTATTTTTGTTATTATTTATTTATTTTTTTTGTCATTCTCCTTTGTCTCATCTGCACATACATTGATTCTGGGCAGTTCAACAAGGAATGTAGTTACATTCATAAGCTTCTGGAGATTGCATTCTTCTCTTTGCTCTCAGTGTATTAGTCCATTTTCACCATGCTGATAAAGACATACCCAAGACTGGGTAATTTATACAGGAAAAAGGGTTTAATGGACTTACAGTTCCACATGGCTGGGGAGGCCTCACAATCATGGCAGAAGGCAAGGAGAAGCAAGTGATGTCTTACATGGATGGCAGCAGGCAAAGAAAGGGCTTGTTCAGGGAAACTCCCACTTGTAGAACCATCAGATCTCATGAGATTTATTAACTATCATGAGAACAGCAAGGGAAAGACCTGCCCCCATGATTCAGTTACCTCTCACCAGGTCCCTCCCACAACATGTGGAAATTCAAGATGAGATTTGGGTGGGAATACCGCCTAACCATATTACTCAGGAATACTAGTGAAATACCAGTTCACCAACAGGAGATTCAAAGGAAGTAACAACTTAGTTGGAATAATGTTTCTTGAGAACAGTCTCTTTTTCCTGGCCCCCATAGGTTTGGATGGGAGAAAGTCACAGTCAGAGAGAAGGAAATGAGCTTTCAGGGCTTAATCTCTGAAGACATGAAGAGATAGGTAGTGCTGGGCTACAAATGAAATTGAGCCTTAATTAACTGCACAGCTCCTGGTAGTCCATTTTTCTCTTGCAAGTCTAAAATCATTTCTTATATCCCAAAATTTACTTCAAACCTCAAAAAAGATTCTGGAGGTCATTATGTTAAGGGAAATAAGCCAAGAACAGGAAGACAAATATTACATGTTCTCCTCATATGTGGGAGCTAAAAATGTAGATCTCAGGAAGGTAGAGAGTAGATTAGTAGTTACCAGAGGCTGGGAAAAGGAGAGGTCAGGGAGGGATAAAGACAGGCTGATTAATGGGTACAAATATACAGTTTGATAAAAGAAATAAGACCAAGTGTTAGATCAGTAGGGTGACAATGGTTTACAAAAATCTATTGCATATTTCACAATAGCTAGAAGAGAATAATTTGCATGATTTTAGCATAAGAAAAAGACAAATATTTAAGATGATGGATATCTCAATTATACTGATTTGATCTTTACAAATTATATGATTATATTAAATTATCACATACAACCCAAAATATGTACATCTGTTATGTATAAAAAAGTTAATTAAATTTTTTAAAAGGATTCTAAACTCTCTCATTCTTCTTTTTCTTTTCTTGGGTCCAGTTTTGTTGTTCAGTTCATGAGATATTTGTTATTAGCTATACTTGGTTATATATAGATTACAGTAGGACTCAGCAACTCACGTACATAGAAAAGAATTTATTTACTTCCTATTTCAGGTAAATTACCTGTGTATATTGTGTTAAGATCAACCTACTTGGGTATGATATGGCTCAAAACTCCATTAAAGAAGAGGCAGCAAATGAATTTCCCTAAATAGCACCTTGATGTGGAAATGGGTGAGCCCCCTGCTCTCACTCTTGACCTCTCACCTGTTGGGTGCATCCCATCCCCCCATCACCAGCTGTGCAGTATCACCGGAGTGTGGTAGTTGCAAAAGGGACTGTCACTCAGAGAGTGGGTTTTTATGTTTTGTAAAGATGGCCTCATCTTATCCAGATTAAAAGGATAACCAATATTATCTTCTCACCAGGAAGGAAGGCATTTGTAAAAAGGTCTATGGTTATGCTGTTGTTTCACTATTTCAGGAGAAAATTATGGAAGCAGTCACAAAAAATCTTGACATTTCCTTGTTTGTAAACTCAATGTGTGTGTGTGTGTGTGTGTGTGTGTGTGTGTATGTGTGTGTGTTTTAATCATGCAGAATAAGACACAATGTTTGTAAGGAGTAGTGGGATACTTGTTCAAATTCTTCCTCTCCAGATAGACTAATCTAGTATTTCTCATCCTGAGTGTAATATAGAACTACCAAATTTAGAAACTCTGGGGTAGGCCCTAAACATCAGTATTAAAAACAAACAAAAAATGTGTTTGTGATTTTAATATGCATTCATTGCTTAGATCCACTGATCTGAAGTGCAAATAATTGGGTAAAGAAATATGGTAGCAATTCTGAGGAAGGAAATCATTACGTATGCTCAAAGAATATTAAAACTGAATACAGAAGAAAGCTTATATTTCCTTATCTATAAAATGGAGGATAATAATAATATTTACCTCTCAGGGTTGTATGAAAGTAAATAAAAGAGCATTTCATATGCAAGAACCTATCATAATATCCCGAACATGGTAAGCACCTGATAAAGAGTGGATAAAGCTATACAATTTTGTTATAATTTTGTATCTATATATTTACATATAAAATAAAGTTATATAATAACTTATATAATAGTTATTAGTTATTGCCTTGTTAGTAAGCCTAATAATAATAGTACAGTGACTAGTACTACTATCTTAAATATATTTAATGCTTTATAGATTGCCAAGGACTTTCTCATGCACCTTTTCACTTGATTCCAACAACAATATGTGAGGCATGCAGAACAAGTATTCTTCCTTTTTTTTTTCTCTTTTTAATGAGGAAGCAAACTCAAATGAAGGTGCTTCTCCATGACTGCACAGCTGACAAATGACAGAAATGGGCTGGAACCCAGAAACACTGCTCCCTAACCCTAATCTCACTCTTAGACCCGTGCCGCCTCCTACTGGCTTTGTAAGAGCTGGATTCAGAGCGTGGCCTTAAAGTAATTAAGCTCCTTCCATCAGCCACCTGTGAACATGTGTGGCATTATTTTACTGTTACCCTTCAAGTCCACATAAATGCTGAAGTCCCTACAATTCCACAGTTCCTTAGTTCAAGCTCTTTCTGTTCTGTTTAGGAAGCATCTCTTCCCTTGAAACAGATGGCAGACAATTTGCTCAGGTTTAAACACTGACTCAGACTTGGTGATAAAACCGGCAGCTGCGTTCCTGATTCACAAATCCAAATCCCACTTGCTTGATCAACTTAATGTAAACTAGCAAAGGACATGCACTCTGAACCAAGCGTAGACACAGCAGAGACATTGTCTCGAGAGCCAGCGCTGAAATACATACACACATACACCTTCAGCTGCAAAGATCAAATTCCTGCTTTGAAGAAATTATTTTTGTCCTTTTGGGCCATGAGGTCTAGGCAGAACAGTTAAAGAGGAAAAATGTCTCCTTACTGGGAGGAAAGGAAGATGCTGAGGGCTTTTCCTGCAGCACCGCTGCTTGTTATTAATACAATTAACCTTTCACTGTTACTAATAACCAAGGTCATTTCCCTTGAAATCTTCAGGTTGGTTTCCCACTTGCTTTGAATGTGTGTGCTCACACAATTGTTTTCATATCCTTCTCTCTCTTTCTCTCTCTCTCTCATCAGGAGCCTTTCAGGGTCTTGCCTGTAATCTGTAATTCCTGTTCACACGACCGTGGGCATTTTAGGACATCCCCGGACAGTTATGAAACTACTGACCGGTGGAGCCTTTCCTGCAGATGGATTTCATTCAGGACTTGTGCTATTATATTAATGGGTTTAATTTAAACAGGACTAGCCTCGCTGGCCAAATTACTGCCATTTAAATCAATTGGTTTAGGGGGAAAGGCAGCCTGACCAGAGCTATTAGACTTCAATTTATTACTGTATCGGCTTTTAAACTGGGCAAAGCAAGTTTGCTAATGTCTGTCCTCTATCCTTTGAGCTTGAGTACAAAACACAGTAATGAGAGTCTTTCGAGTTTGTTTTTTTTTTTTAAAGGGGGAGGCGGGAGAAAAAGAAGAAAAAGAAAAAAAAAAAACATACTACATTTGAGCCAATGTTTTATGAGCCAAGACCAGGTAGCCCTCCAAAGTATGCAAACCATAGGATCCTGTGGGTGCCATTCATGTCCCTTCATTAAATTGAGATTCAAATAATCTAACAGATGTATTAGTTTAAAAAGACTTTATACTTGGATTATCCCCCCTCATAAAAAATAAGCGCTGCTTTTTTTTTTTCACACATTTCAACCTGATTCAAATAGAAAAACAAAAGGGAAGAAAATGCTTTAGATGTGCTCTTTTGATTTTTTCCAATCTCGCCTGAATAAAATGGAATGAGAGATCAAGAACACTCAATTAATTGCAACATTGGGTGTCACTAGGAGAGGGAGAGAGAGATGAAGGGAGCATTAGGGATGCACAACCCTTAACAAATGCATAGATTCAAAGAAGGAAGAAGAAGGGGAATAAGAAAGCGTGTCTGTATTTTATTGCACTCGGTAAGCTTTTCGCTTGTATTTATAGCTGCAATTATATCTCAATGAGGTTTGTCTACAGTGTTGGCTTCACGCTAATTTTCCCCCTCACTGCATTCTTGGAATAGGCTCGGACTGTTTATGAACCAGACATATTGACCTCATTTACAGCTAGCAGTTTAAATCCATAATTTTTCCACCCACAATCCCTCTTTGACATTCCGGCGGTGCGGCCGGCTCAGCGAGACTGAACTAAAAGTCTCACACTTCATTGAACACCATTATGCGGCTTTATGCTTATAAGCCTGTTTCCCTCGGCTGCCTTTCAGCTTTGCTGGAGATCCGTTTGGCCACAGGCCGGCAGTGATTAACTGGAAGAATCCAATAAATCACCCTGTCAGCCAGCAGGCTCTCCTCACTATGTCTACACATCGACATTTGGATTTGCACCTCTCTCTCTCTTTCTTTCTCTCCCTTTTGATTTTCTATCCCTCTTTCTCTCTCCGCCCCACTTTCTACAGAGCCATTAAAAACACCTATTTACCTTCACACAAGGTGAACTTGAATCGCTATTGTGAGCATGGCTCAGTCCCACCAGCCCTCTGGGAGATAAACCCCTTTGATTTGTGGAGTTTTCCCCTGCCCTCGCCTTTCCTCCCTCCTCCTCCAATTAATTCACCCCTTCACTCTTAGGGCCTCACGGATCAGGCTGCCACGCAGGGGAAAAGACAGGCAGAGCGGGTGGGAGTGTGGCCAGGAGCCAGGTGCTGAAGAGGAAATCCCACGGATTCCTGTCAACTCCCGTCCCCTTTCGAGAGCCCCGCAGCCCCAGGAGACAAAGGAACTGAGAACTGGGTTCTGCTTCCCTGGACGCCGAGCAACCTGGCTTTTCTATGAGAATGCTAGACTGGGATCAGTTCCTTCCTCAGGGGTGCACATACGTGTATTCACAACTGAACGTCTGTGCCCACGTTTAGGAACGTTTGTGAGACTGTTCCAGATTCTGCTTGCAAGGAGAAGGAGGTGCAGCTACCGATTCATGAGTAGAGGGAGAGTTCCCTGGCGTGGGCACTGTTGGTGGGGGCTGGGGTCAGAGTGGTCCCAGCAGATTCCCCACAGCTCAGGCTTCCTACTTTCCTACTTCTCACAGGTGGATTGAGTTTGTGAAACAGCCTGTTCTTCGACTTGCCTGGTAATTTCCCGACCCTGTCTCTTTCGTATTCTCCCCATGGCCGTAGTCTTCTTTTGTCTGGGATTATTTTGCTCTGTGAGCACAAGCATTTGTTTGATGCCTCAGACATCAAATATACTGCATACTCTCCGAGTGGCTGAAGAAAGCAGGATTTTTGCTTTTGAAAACTCCACCGGCAAGAATGACAAAAAGCAATCTGAACTGCAGACACAAAGGATGGGAGAGAGAGGAAGGGACAGCACCAGGCAGGCGTGATCACGGGCCTCCCCCTCCCAGCAATGCACTGCGGAGACAGTGGTTCCTCTTGGCCTGGGGCTGTGCTGCGTGGACATGTAACAGCAGTAAACTGCCTGCAAGCCAGAAAGGAAATCCATACAGCCGCGAAGGGGTGGCCTGCCTTTGTCGATAGGCTTCCAGTTTGTGCTGGCTGAGAGGGAGCCCTCCTTCTGACAGTAACGCCTCTGTATCCACGCCTCCACCTCCTGACTGATCCTCAATATAGGTTTCTTACTAAATTTTTGCGTCTTGTAAACTGCCTTCTGTCTTTTCTAAGTTGGCTACATAGTTAGACAGAGAATTAGATAATGGATCTACAGAGAGAAACTAGGAAGGAAACCCTTAGTATCTTGTCCATGGTACCTGGTCAGTATAGCCAAATACCTGGCACAAAGTAGGAATTTAAAACATATTATTTCTTTTTAGAGTCCTTGTTATGAACTGAATGTTTGTGTATTCCCAAAAACTCATATGTTGAAATTCTTACCCCTAAGGTGGTGGTTTTAGGAGGTGAGACCTTTGAGGGGGTGATTAGGTCATGAGGGTGGAGCCCTCATGAATGGGATTAGTGCCTTGATGAAAGGGACCCAGAGAGTGCCTGTTCTTTTTCCACCATGTAAGGACACAATAAGAAGTTGACAGTCTGTAATCCAGAAGAGGGCCCTCTCCAGAACCCAGCTATGCTAACACCCTCATCTCAGCCTTCCAGCCTCCAGAACTGTCAGAAATAAACTTCTGTTGTTTATGTGCCATTGAGCCTACAGTGCTTTGTTATAGCAGCCTGAACGGACTAAGACCCTCCTATACAGATAGATTGATATAAAAGCCACTTGGAAGACTTAGATGTGGCCCTTGGGCACATGATAACCCTCAGTCAATTTTCCTTGCCAGACTGGTACCAGGAGGCCCTCTGCTCCCCCTTTGTATCTCCAACTCTCATGCTTTGTTCATTTCACCCTGATGCACGACCATGGATGAGGTCGCAAATCTTAAGCAAATATTTAGGTCACTGTCAAGGAGCTGTAACTCAATTGGATCAGTTCCTGCTCCGCCAACATCCCAGTGCATTTGCATGGGGGTCTGCTGAAGCCAGTCATGAAAAGCATGTAGGGTTCACACTGTTCTCCATTTCTGAAGATGACAAAAGTGAAGGAATACCCCTGATAATACTTGGGTTGAGAACATTTCTTGTGTACCTACTAGGTTCCCAGTGTGGATCCTTATATCAAAATATGAAGATTGCCCATAAATTGTAAGCATAAGGCAAGGAAACAGGATTCACAAGCCACTCAGTTATTGCTATAATTGTAAAGAGGTGGAGTTGGGGGGTTGTTCTTTCAAAAAATAACTGTCAAACATAGAAACTTACATGATACTCACATAGCCTCATTGTCAAGAGCATTTAAGAGCCTCATTGTCAAGAGCCTCATTGTCAAGAGCCTCATTGTCAAGAGCATTTAAGGCACATCTGTCTTCAAAAGACATTTTAGTTATTGCACAAAAGCAAGGAAACTCAGCATGACTCAGTTTCTCTGTTTGTAATAGAAGAATAGTAAAAATCTTTGCCACCTTCTTGTGGTGAATGACTCTTTTGAGAAAGAATCATCTATGCAAAATGCTTTGTGCACCTCAGAGACAAGGTAATATTGAAATTTATGTCAGCATCATCATTAAATCTTTCCTTCCGGGGACTTAATATTTTTCAATATTGTCTCATTGATTCTAGCAGCATCATAAACAAGAATAGTGTAGCAGCAAGATAGTTCCCACACAAGGCAGAACTGGATTTTCTTCTGCCTCAAACTAGCTCTGAACTAAACTCAAGAAAGCTCTCATGAGTCTCTGTTCTATCACCTGCAAAATGAGACAGCTGAACTAATTGATGCCCAAGGTTTACTCTGTAATACTAAGTTCAACAATAGAAAAAAAGTGCCTGTTTCTCATGCTATAATTTTGCACAGTCACTTCCTCTGAAGTCTATTTTCATCTGGGCTTTATAAATGTGCTCTCCTTGGTCCTCTTTGGCCTCTCTGTTAACTTCAGGCTCCTTCTGTGTCTCTTTTTCCTCCTTCTGCCTGGTAGCATCGGCACTGTCCAGAGTCCTGTCCTTGGCCTCATCGTCTTCTCTGTCTAAACTCTGACTCTGTGGCTTCATCTGTGATTTCAGTTTTGATGATCATCTCTGTGTAGAAGGCTATCTGGTTTCTTTCTCTAGTCTTGACCACCTTCTCAAAATCCATACCCATCATTCCAACTGCTTGTGTTACACATTTCCACCTGAATGTGCCACCAACATCTCAAGTTCCAATGATGTAGAAAAGAATGGATTCCTTTGTCCTGACCCCATGGAATCAGCCAGAGTTCAATCAGAGAAGTAGGATCATCATGAGTATATGTGGAATAAAGGGTGTAACACAGGGATGAGACCTTCCACAGTCACAGGAGCTGGTGGGAGTCTCTGCAACATTGTTGTTTCTGTGCCTGTGTTGGTCTGAAGTCACTAGGGGTCAGCCAGATGGGCAGTTGGAAGGGAAAGCTGGGTGCAGTTAAGGAAAAGGATCGCTGTGAGGATGAACTTGAACCCACAACCGCCACATCTGTCTCTCACAGCCTCCAATGGCTGCCGTGGGTTATTTGCAACATAAGTTGCTACCCTTCTTCACAGAGCTGCTTTATACTTGACCCAGCACTTGAAGAAGCTGCAGGAGGAGACTCGACAGGAGCAGAGGGAGGCGTATGCTCAGGTAAGACCCTGTGCTAACAAGGTGAGTTGGCACATGAGCTGCCACAGTTCCCGGCCCCCTACACCAAGCTTCAGAACATCAAATATATGGTCCTGCCCCACTTCCACTGTCAGAGCTCACACAACATGTGTCCTGTGGCCAATACTAACCCGAATCATACAGGGAAGGGAATTCTGAAAGAATTAAAGAGACAAAGCTACCTCACCCATAGACTGCTCCTCTTCCTGTATTTCCTAATTCTGTTCATGGCATGGATCTTCCTATCACCTAGATTAAAAACCAGGAACTTCCCTTTTCCCCAAATCCAACCAGCTGCTAAAAACCATGCTCTCTACTCTCACAATGTCTTTTCCATTCATCCCAGTACCTTCTTTAATCTCTATCAATCATTCTTGCTAAGTAGTTGGGACTCTTGTTATCTCCTGCCCAGACCATTACAATAGCCTCCAAAGAGAGCTTAGTCCCTATCATCTCTCTTCCCTTTCAAACCATTCACAGCTATAACCATCTTTATTTCCTGACAATAAGATTACATAGATCCACACTGTCTTTCAGGGATGAAATCTAGCTCTTAGGCCTGAAAACAAAGGCCCTTCACAATCAGAACTATGTTAATTTTTCCAACTACAATTCCCCCTGTCAGCTTTCAGGAAACTTATGTTCTATCCACTGCCCTACTATTCCCTGTCCGACAGTCTCCCATCCCTCCCTTGCCCACACTGCACCTCCTAGCTGAAAGGTTTTTACTTGATCTGGGGCTCTACTATCCTATCAAGGTGTTAATAAGTCTATGTTCAGATTTAATTGTTTTCCATATCTTTCTCTGGAAATATTTGTAATCATTTTTCACTTCTGAAAATCCTAAATAAATTATCAAGATCCTTCTTAAAACACATTATTATGCCTGAAATGCATGTCACAAACTCCAAATTAGACCACAGCATTTTGAAAATGGGGACCACATAGTCCCTCCCAGCCACTTGCACATAGTGGAGGAGCAGTAAGGACTTGCTCCCTAAATGGATGATTCCTGGGATCAGGATTTCACAGGGAAGCGAGGCAGTGGGGAGGGCCAGCTCAATGAATCGAACAGTTTCAGCCACTTTTAATTCGGAAGTAAATTTCCAAGTAAAAGTTTGCTGAAAAAATTATATTAGTTAAGACTCATTCAGATGCCAACAACCAAAATCTAAACTGAATACTAGTTTAAATTTTGTTTCTAAGAGGAGAGAGTATTGACACATGCAATTGAAAATCCAGGCATGACTGAATACAGGGCTCACGTGAGTTTATATCAGGACTCAGTGCCTTTGTTATATCCTTCATTACAAGTTGGCTTCACTCTTACGTAATTCTTCCTCTTCTGATGGCACAATTCTCATCTATGCCTTCTACCTTACATGATTTTCCATTACTAATAGTTTCAACTTGGAGTTTCTTCTGAGTGGAGCCACTTGAATTACCTGGAAGTCCCTTTGGCCAAGGAGGCAGAAGGTATTGACTGATTTAGGCATTACAAACAAGACTAAGGGTGGGAGAGGCGATTTCCCAAAGGGAGGTACTAATACCATAAGACTAAAGAGAGACTACCGGGTAGAAACTTTATTTTTATTTTTATTTTTTGAGATGGAGTCTCACTCTGTCACCCAGGCTGGAGTGCAGTGGCACGATCTCAGCTCACTGCAGCCTTCGCCTCCTGGCTTCAAGCGATTCTCCTGCCTCCAGGCGATTCTCCTGCCTCAGCCTCCCAAGTAGCTGGGATTATAGGCACGTGCCACCATGCCTGGCTAATTTTTTGCATTTTTAGTAGAGATGGGGTTTCACTATATTGGCCAGGCAGGTCTCAAACTCCTGACCTCATGATCCACCCACCTCGGCCTCCCACAAAAATTTTAAATGTCCTCTCCAGGAGGTTAGGAAAACTGTTACCCTGAAGACCCTGTTTGTTCCTGATAAGAATTGGCTCTATGTCTCCACCTAAATCTCATGTCAAATTGTAATTACCATTGTTGGAGGAGGGGCCTGGTGGGAGGTGATTGGATCATGGAGGTGATTTCTAATGGTTTAGCACCATCCCCCAAATACTGTCTCATGTTGGAGCTCTCAGAAGATCTGGTTGTTTGAAAGTGTGTAGCACCTCCCACTTCACTCTCTCTCCCTCCTGCAGCCATATGAAGATGTGCTTGCTTCCCCTTTATCCTTTAGCCGTGATTGTAAGTTTCTTGAGGCCTCCCAGCCATGCCTCCTGTACAGCTCATAGACACATGAGCCAATTAAGCCTCCTTTCTTTATAAATTACCCAGTGTCCGGTGTGTCTTTATAGCAGTGTGAGAATGGACTAATGCAGTTCCTTCTCAATTTAATATTTTCCCCATCGACTCTCTCCTCCATAGAATAATTTACTTCCACTGTTTTCCCCCCAACATTTCATGAGGATTACAAGGCAATATTGCCCATCATTTAGGCAAAGATGCACAGAAGCTATGCAGCATGCCCATGACTACAAAGCTACTGGCTGAATACCGAAGCACATGGGTGTGACACAAGCAAAGACCTGACTTGATGTAGGTCATTTCTTTCAATCATCAATCAACCAAATGGTTTTTTAAAAAAAATCAGAAATTCTTGTTACTAGCCATATATTCTATGTATTTATGGAAATAATTCCAGGTGAGTTCCTCAAACATAGGCACATAAAAATAAATTTTATGTGAATATAGACCATATTAATTCTTGCCACTTGTGTTGTGATTTGCATCTTTAAGACACTTCACAAGCATCATTAACTAACTAGTCTTCAAGATGCCTCTCTGGAGGTAGATATGTATTGCCTCATCTTGCAGATAAGGAAACAGTATGCAGAGAGATCACACAAAATTCAAGAAACCCAGCAATGAGCCCCAAATAATTTTCTCATCATTATTTCTTCCTCATATAAAAGTCCTCTTCAAGAAAACCTCCAAATTCACACCACACCAGGGGCTCTGTGTGTAAATCACAAGAGCTGCCTGCTACACAGAGGAACGTGTTCATCATTGAAGAATGTTTACATCAATTGCATCATGAGTTACGTGACTAGAAGCCCATAACACATATTTGTAGGTAGGCATGGTGGATTCCTTTGTAGCAATGTCAGTTAGGAAACATAGCTGCCAGAAAAAAGGGAATGAAACCTAATAATCAAACAGAAATGGGTAAAAAGCAAAAAAAAAAAAAAAAAAAAAAAAAAAAAGTGTAAAAAATGTGAGTTCCTTTCATTCCCCTTAGAGTGGGGAGTTCCTCTGATTCCCCTTATTTCACTTGAAGTTAAAAAGGTTCAAAGTTAGTAGGAAGACCCAAACATCCCCTTCTGGGGGTTTGAGGGATTGTCAGGCAGACACCACCTACTTTACCACAAGACAAATGACAGCTAGTGGAAGTGACCATGTTGGCAGGTAGCCAGGAGTCCCAGCTGGACACCAACTTGTCCTGTTGCCTCCTGGGTGCACTCTCTCTCTGTCTCTCTTCCTGCCTTTCTCTCTCCTTTTCCAGCTCTAAAATGGAAATCACAGATCCGACTGGCACCACAGAGTTGCATATAAACACTAAGATAAAGTGCGTTGTGGGAACCAAGCCCTTTGTGCATTGTAAAGAGGGTATTTGCGATGGTAATAATTCCTCCTCTAACCAATACCACATCCTATACCTGGAGACCAGGTGGCCGCTCCTGGGTGTCTGTACTTTTCCTTGTAATTGAAGTGAGCCACACATCTTCCTACTGGAGTGTTCACAAGGTTTGAAAATGAAGTCCTGTAGGGAACTCCTTCTAATTGCCAGTGAGTCATTTTCCTTTCCAAGCAAAGAGGTTTCTGTTGGTGACATTAGAGAGCAGGCGCTTGTCTGTATTGTAACAGCTTAATTATAAGTATGGGTATAATCACACAATCTGTCATTATACCTTTTTTTCCACCCGGAGAATTTGTACTGCAATCACCGTAACACTATAACAACATGAACAACAGACTGTCTGGCCTCCCCGTGATCGTTTCCTTTGCCATGCCTGGTAGGGATGAGCAGGCAGCTTTGGATGGAAGAACTGACTGCTCGCTAGCAGAAAAAAACAAGCCTGAATCTTTCACAGGGTTTTCAGGGCATCCTGTTCATTTGGCTCTCTCTAAAGGACGGTCAAGTCCCTCGCTTTCCGCCCAGCCTAACAAACCCTCCCTCTGGTTTCATCTGTTTGAAAATTGCACAAGAAGAAATCATCCTTCTGCTATTTTACACCCAAACCAAGTGAAGTGGAAATTGCACGAGGAAACCTATCCATCTGTTATCCCTCAGCTCAGCAGTGGATAGAATTTATTACACAGCGCATCCTGTCCCCTGCCTCTGCCAGGCAGCCTGTGGGGTGAAGTATGGGTGGGGAGGGAGGCTCAGGTCTCAGAGAGGGGGCGATTGCCTTTGCAGCTTCATCAGCAGAAGTAGCAAACTCACTTATTACAGAGCAAGAGTTGGGCAGTCACAGAACAGCAGCATATGAAGAGGAGGAAAGGTACTGCCACTGAAGGCCAGGTAACCTTGCATCCCACAAGCCACTGGCCATGTCATTCCAGCTATACCACAACCAGGAGGCAAGATCAGGGACAAACTCTGGGAGGCCCAGAACCCACCTCATGGAGCTGGAAATTATATTTTAGAGGGAAGCTTTATTTCTAAAAGTACTGTTGAAGCTCAGCAATAACCTGTTCCCGTGTGTCAGGAATTTCTAAGAAAATGGCTCCAGGACAACTCCTAGGAAACAGCACCTTCTCTTTGGATCAAGAAGAATTTGTGGCAACATCCTGTAGTTCCTCTTCCCTGAGTGGTTGTGCACTAACCTGAAATAACCATCATTAGCATGTTGGTGATTGCTATGGTCCTTATTAGCACTGATGTTTCTTTTATTAGAGGAGAATAGCTGATTAAGTCTCAGACTTGTCACAATGTACTGCAGGCACTAAACCTAGTGCTTTGGATTTTCCTTTTCCTCAGGTTTACAGACTTCTTTATCTTCTCAGAAACTACGGTCATTTGTTTGTGTTTTGTGAAGTCTCTTTGATCCATAATGGAATATTACAGGTATAAAGAAAATACTGGAGATTTGATTCGTACTCATTAATAATATCCCTCACAGACCATCAAATACAGCCTAATCCTTTAATGTTGCCTCATGTCTACCTTCAGGCCTTAAAAGAGATAAGGCAATTAGTGTAGGATCCATTTTTTTTAAATCAGGTTGGAATTTAAACCAGCATCATCAGCCTGCCAATATCTCCTCCAAACAAAACCTAGTTAGAAGAGCCTATGAGATTGTGGAGTCCAAGGTCATATTAATGCCACATGTTGTGTGAACTTGTCATTTTTTCTAACAATACAGAGTTATGCCCCTTTTAACCAATTCATTTATTCTATTTGTTTATTCATCCAAGAGCTCCCTCTATGAGCCAGGAACTTACTCTATTGTGTTGAGGATTAAAGTCTTAAAAAAAACAGACATGGTCCCTATCCTTATACAGCATAGAGTCCAGTGGAGGAGATACTCAAGTAAATGGTCAAATACAATATAACGTTTAAGGAGAGGGTAATGTATAGTGATTGGGAGAATCCTGTAGCCTAGATTTGGAGGTAAATAATAATAAGATGGAGAATAATGGAGAAATGTATTCCATTCTAAAAAACAACATAGCAAATGTCCTGAGTGAGACAGATGTGGTACTTTCAAAGAATTTAAGACAGTTCGAAGTGGTTAAAGGATGGGAGTAGTGAGACAGAGGCAGGAAAGGTAGTGTGTTAGTCAGGGTTTTAGAGAGAAAGAGAACCAATACTATGTGTATTCCTAGAGAGAAGTGAATGAGGGCTTTAAGAAACTGGCTTACGTGATTGTAGGGGCTGGCAAGTCCAAATGTAGTGGGTCTGCCTAGCAGGCTAGACACCGAGGGAAGAGTTGATACTGCAGCTTAAGTCCAAAGCTCAATTCTACCTTCCTCAGAAGACCTTAGTTTTTTCTCTTAAGAACTCCACTTTATGACTTGCCCACTTTAGAGAGGGCAGTTGGTTTTAGCCAGTCTACTGATTTATTTTAATCTCATCTTTTCAAAAAGCCTTCACAGCAATATCTAGACACATATTTGTCCAAATATCTGAGTACCATGACCTGGTCAGGTTGACACAAAAAATTGGCCGTGAACAGGTAGTAAAAAACACTTATAAATGACCTTGTTAAATTTGTTAAGGAGTTTGACATTTATCCTAAGATCAATAGAGGCTATTTGGGATGGGGATTGGGGTCATTTTACAGTGGCAATAGAATAAGAGCTGCTATTTAGGAAGATGACTGTGGCCACATCATACAAAAGAGAATGCTGGAGGAGGGGCCAAGACTGAAGATCAGAAGACCAGTGGAGGCTGGTCATCTTGGTGAAAGGAAATCATTTCTGAACTAGAAGAATGTTAACAAAAATGGAGGGAAATTGCCATATTTAAGAGAGTTTTTGTTTTTTGTTTTAGTTATGGGGAGTTGGGGAGGTAAAATCATTAAGATTTTATAATTGGTTGGCAAAGCAAGCTTCCTAATTTGCGGTGCCCAGTGCAAATAAAAATGCAGGGCCTCTTGTTCAAAAGCATTTTCCTTTTTTGTAGTCTCTCTCTCAACCCATCACAGCATATTTTATCTGCTGTTTTATGTTGTGCTCCCTTGAGCCCAGTAATATTCTCAAAGCACTCCGGGTCCAGTTCCATCACTCAGCAGGTGTGTGTATACACTCACCACCACATCCACACCCGAAGTCGAGGGAGCCACAGTCACTGGGCAAATGCAGGAGACTTGGCAGCTGAGAATCCATCTTTGGGAGGCGGGACAGTGGGGAAAGGTGGGACCCTCCATGTGCTGAGGCTCCAAGCCTCAGTAAGTGCTTTATTTTCCTATTGGACTTCCCTTACAAAACACACATTCAAAGAAAAAATTATTAAGAATTTCAGGACAGCAAGTAAAGTGCATTAAATGCCAAGAACAAGGTCCTTCTGAGCACAGGGCTCTTTGGGATTACACTGGTCACACAACTTTGGAGCTGGTATATCTGTTAAGATACAAAAGGTAAACTGAGGGAGAGGAAATAATAAGGAGAATACCAGGTTTTCATCTTAAGAAAACTGATGAATGGCAGTGCCATTCACGCAAAGAGAAAGAGATGGACAAGTTTGGGACCCTGGGGGAAAAAGATGCTTGCAGCTTTGCATTGGTTAATTGTGTAGGAGACAAGTCTAGTAAGTAGTCAAGTATACGGATTTGAATCTCAAAAAAGAAATCTGGGTTAAAGATATAAAATTGGACATCATCAGTGTATAGATTTTTTTTAACGATTTGTTCTAGAAGCAGCCACAGGTTTCTACTCATCCATAGCTATTTCATAGAGAGCTCTAGAGAGACTAATGTGATCTACGGACCTAGAAGCTGGAAGCCAAACAGGCCATCATAGGAATGAACTTCCTCGCTGTGATCTCGTTTATACCACATGCTAAGCAGATGAGTTGAGGAGACTCTTACAACTTAAGTGAAGCAAGATGGCAGATTGGGAAGAGTGCTGGTCTTGAGATCTCAAGGACTTGGATGAGGTCCTCACATTCCCTCGCCCTGTGTCCTTGCACGAATCGCTTACCCTCACTAAGCTTTTGCAATTTTCCTTTGTCAAAATCAAGACAACTAAATATCTCCATCTTGGTTGGGAGGCTGAGACAAAAAGGTGAACATAAATGCCCTTTACATGCTGCAAAATGACTACAGACATGAAACTGTATTATTACTGCAGAAGAGCTAGGCAGCTTGGCAAGTTGCATTAACTCTTTCCTGCCACCAGATACTAAAAGTTGTGTGAAAACAGAAGTATTCTGAATGATACACAGGCATCTGCCTGAAGGAGCTCTGTGGGCACAAGCAACCATTTCTGGCTCACCTCTATAAATGATAGTTGTTTTCCTTTGAACCATAGATAGACCCTATCATCACTTCTCCAAGCCTAACTGGTAGGACTCATCCTCCCCTCTGCCCACTGATTGCATTGTCTTGGCAGTTTCTGCTTCTCCAGCCAGCCCCTGGCATCAGCTGTCCAGGGCCTCATTTATTAGAGCCATCCCTCATGTTTCCTGCCATGCTCTGTGTTCCCTGCAAGAAGCACTAGGTTGAGAAAAAATAATTAGTAATCTAGGCACTGCAGTTCTGATGAGACACCTGCAGCATAATCATCCAAATCAAATATTTGGCTCTGCTTCTTCAGATGATATATCTCTTCCTGCAACTGCTGAATGGCAGCTTAGCTGAGCTTGTACTGAAAATGAAGAACATATCGAAGGAAGGAGGGATTCTTCCGGCTCTGGATCACCAAGGTCTGTGCCAATGTCGCTGCTGCCAAGGCTCAACCCCCAGCTTATAAATTCAGGCCCTTCCAATCCCATCAGTTGTGGGCAAATGGAAAAAGACAATTTAATTTACTCGAGTGATTCAAGAATGAATAGTTGTACCACCAAGGAAATACCCAATTGTTTTCTCTGAAAATCATCACTGTCTGACACAAGGGCTGGCAGGTTTTTAAGTCCTTAGGAAGATATTTTAGTTTACAAGGCATCAATACAACTTCATTATTTTACAATTGAGAAAACCAAGGCCCTGGCTTCATAGTTTTCCATGGTAGACTCAGGACTAGAACTCTGCATTCCTACTGCCTGATTCACTGTTCCCCTCCACTAAGCCACACTACTTAGAATCAGGCCATAATCTCCATCACCTGGAATTGTGTAGGATAACTTCGTAATTACCACATGTATTTAGTATAGTATCTAGATTGCTTGCTGCATTCAAAGCTCTTTCACTTGGAAAGACATGTTAGGGATAATAATCACAGAGAAGATTCTAAACTAGCTAACCCGTGTTTAAAACTCATAAATTTAGCTTACCTTTTCAGCTTATAGTTGTCCTGGAACTGAGAAGTGACAGCGTACTGGCAGTCCTCACAGCCTTCGCTGACTCTCGGAGTCTCCTCTGCCTGGGCTCCCACTTTGGCGGCACTTGAGGAGTGCTTCAGCCCACCGCTGCACTTTGGGAGCCCCTTTCTGGGCTGGCGAAGGCGGGAGCCGGCTCCCTCAGCTTGCAATGCAGGGAGGTGCGGCGGTAGAAGCGCGAGCAGGAATCCGGGCTGCGCGCGGCGCTGGCGCCTGCGCTTGCCGGCCAGCTAGAGTTCCGGGTGGGCGTGGGCTGGGCGGGCCCTGCACTCGGAGCAGCCGGTCGGCCCTGCCGGCCCCGGGCAATGAGGGACTTAGCACCTGGGCCAGAGGCTGCGGAGGGTGTACTGGGTCCCCCAGCAGTGCCAGCCCACCGGCGCTGCGCTCGATTTCTCACCGGACCTTAGCTGCCTTCCCGCGGGGCAGGGCTCGGGACCTGGAGCCCGCCATGCCTGAGCCTCCCACCCCCTCCATGGGCTCCGTGCGGCCCGAGCCTCCCTGATGAGCGCCACCCCCTGCTCCACGGCGCCCAGTCCCATCGACCACCCAAGGGCTGAGGAGTGCGAGCGCACGGCGCGGGACTGGCAGGCAACTCCACCTGCAGCCCCAGTGCAGGATCCACTGGGTGAAGCCAGCTGGGCTCCGGAGTCTGGTGGAGTTGTGGAGAACCTTTATGTCTAGCTCAGGGATTGTAAATACACCAATCAGCACCCTGTGTCTAGCTCAGGGTCTGTGAATGTACCAGTTGACACTCTGTATCTAGCTGCTCTGGTGGGGCCTTGGAGAACCTCTGTGTGGATACTCTGTATCTAACTGATCTGATGGGGACGTGGAGAACATTTATGTCTAGCTCAGGGATTGTAAACGCACCAATCAGCACCCTGTCAAAACAGACCACTAGGCTCTACCCATCAGCAGGACGTGAATGGGGCCAGATAAAAGAATAAAAGCAGGCTGCCTGAGCCAGCAGTGGCAACCCGCTGGGGTCCCCTTCCACACTGCGGAAGCTTTGTTCTTTCGCTCTTTGCAATAAATCTTGCTACTGCTCACTCTTTGGGCCCACACTGCTTGTATGAGCTGTAACACTCACCGGGAAGGTCTGCAGCTTCACTCCTGAGCCAGTGAGACCACGAACCCACCAGAAGGAAGAAACTCCGAACGCATGCGAACATCAGAAGGAACAAACTCCAGACGCGCCACCTTAAGACGCGCCACCTTAAGAGCTGTAACGCTCACCACGAGGGTCCGTGGCTTCATTCTTGAAGTCAGTGAGACCAAGAACCCACCAATTCCAGACACAGAACTACCATGATATATTATAGGAGCCATATACACAAAGTTAATGAGCTGTCTTCTTTGTTTTGGGTTAATAAAGCATTAGTGCAAATAATGCAAAAAGAGCTTGAATTTTTCAACCCGTAACTTCCCCTCTTATATGAGCTGTAACACCTTTTATATCCTTTGATAAACACTTAACCAACTGAAAAATAAATTGGTTTTGTTTAAAGAGGTGTCTATAATCTGTGTTTCCCACCAGGGTGTAAAGGCCACATGGTAGAGTCCACGACCATCATCCTGTCTATAGCCACATGCCCAGAACCCAGTATGTACTCAATAAATATTTGTAGGAATTTTTAAATAACCTGGAATTGTATAAAGAGCAGTACATTTAATGGAGAGGGGCAGCTCAAGATTCTGTAATTCACTGCCCCCATTTTAAAGATGAGTAAACAGAAACTTAAAAAAGTTAAGTGTCTTAAACAGTGTCACAATCATTGACCTATTCATTCAAAAACATTTGTTGAGCACATACCCTATGCCCAATGAGCAGTACTATGGAAGAGGAAACCTGAGCTATATCTTGAAGGATGGATTAACTTTATTAATCAAAGTAGGGGGAAAGTCAGTACAGGCAGAGAGAAAGGCATTTATAAAACCTTACAGCCACAAGAGCATAGAAAGATCAAGGAACAACAGGATTGCATGGTAGAGATGAAAGGAAACTGGCAGAAGATGGTTTCAGAGAGGGGGTTTAGTGTCAGGTACTGAAGAGCTCTGTTCATCGTGTTAAGGATATGGACTTGGTCCAGTGTCCCTCAAACTTTAATGAGTATAGAAATCACCCAGGGTTCTTGTTAAAATGCAGATTGTGACTCGGCAGGTCTGGGGTGGACCCTGAGATTCTGACTCTCTAAGCTCCTAGGTGGCATCAATGCTACTGGGCCATAGACCCCACCTTAAGAAAAAGGCACAAGAAAACAGAAGGCATACAGAGGTGCAAATGTAGGGCAGTGGTTCTCAAAGTGCAGTCCCCATATTCTTCAGCCTCCTGCACTAATCTATGGAATGAGAAACTCTTGGCAGGGCCCAGTCTGCCCAAGCCCTCCAAGTAAAGTGGAAACCACTAAAATTTGAGCATCAGCAATAAGGATAATAACATTATTAGATTTACTTTAGACGAAGATGACTTGGGTAGGACTCACTGGACTCCCCAGTTTAGTGTTCCTCCCATTATAACTGGAAAATCACGCACAGATCTCTAAGTACAATATTTTAGATTTAAGAATATTCAGCAATTTCAAATGGCAGAGTTGTTAATGAGGAATAAATTTTCTCCCACAGCATTCAGTATCATCTGTGATTACAAAAAGCATGAAATGCCCTGTGTTTGATGACATCTCTAAGTATTAGTAATTGAATTGACATTTAATAAATATGAGTAAAAAATTAGCACAAGCTTATATTCAGAAGTCAAAGTTGATCCCAATTTGTTGGTTATTAAATTACTTAGAAATTACTTACACTTTTTAAAAATGACATATCCCATAGGTATATCTGAGGTAGAAAAAGAAGTGAAATCTATTGTCAGAATTTACATTTAAGCTCAGGGAAAATTTATGACTATGATTTTTCTTGGAATTATATCCTTGAATCTAATAGTTGTTCTTTTTTTTTAAAGGAAAACCCAGGTGGTTTTTTTTGTTTTTTGTTTCTTGTTTTTTTGTTTTTTTGTTGTTGTTGTTTGTTTGTTTGTTTTTTTGTCCCAGAGTTTTCTTCCCTCTTATTGTAAGTTTTATTGTACAATACCTGAAATAAGCAAGAGGAATAAATGAAAGAATGGATCAATGCATCAATTAACTTGTATAAAGGTAATAAGCAGAAATGAATGACCAAAGCAAAGAAGAAAAAAATAAAAAAATTGGTTAGAGAATAAAAAAGACTAAAGTTTATTATATAAGTGCCTAGAGCACATTAGAATCTTTTAAAATTAGTAAGCTTTTAAAAACTTCATGCTGAGGTCTCACTCCACATTCATTAAATCAGAATCTGTGGCTTATGATACAGCATCAACTTTTTTTCTTTTAGGCTTTCTAGGTATTTTTGGTGTACTAACCAGGTTTGATATCCACTGACCTAAAAGATCTTAAGCTTCCATTAATGGGATTTTTAGAGTTGACACTGTGAATGACATTTCATTTTTAAAAATCGTTTTGATTTTTTTAAAGCCTGGCCTATCACATTCTGGCCATACCCCTTGTCTGTATAAGGCAAGAATGTTGAAACAAGACTATGTTACTAGAACTCAGGACTACATTAAAGCTATGAGAAGATGAGAATCATTTCTGAAAGCACTAAATTCGAGGATCTTTAGGTGGAGAATTTGTCCTTGACCATATACAAAGTGATTGTTCTATAAAGGGAACCCGGAATCCCATATTAAGATGCTGGTGGCCACAAAAGCATGCCTTGCCAAAGCATTTGTTTGCTCTTGCACAGACCCACACTAAAAGTAATTTTCCGGACCATGAGTATGGGGTGCTGACTGTTTGCAGAGGCATCAGGTGTGGATGACACACACCTGTTTTAATTGCTTCATGAAACATTGTGAGGTTTTTGCCTGAACCTAGAAACAACAAAGAGGCTTCCATTTCAACTCTGGATATTACAGACAGGCCAGATGGAATCCTGTCGACTATTTGATTGAGCGTATTTTTCATTTGAAAACACAAATCACTGGGTACGTCATCTGTAGGGTAATCTGGGAGGACATTTTTCTTCATTCTATCTGGTGGACCATGCAGAAACACCTGTTTCATATCTTAGAATAATTTGCAACTGCTATCTAAGAAATAAATGTTGAAACAATATCATTAAGCTACTTTAAAAAATTCATATACTTGGGCATTGAAGAAAATAACACAACTTGGAGCCTGCATCACCATTTCCATCAACACAGTGCCCAGAGTTTAGGATAATTAAACATTTCTGTTCTTGTTTATAAGTTAAGGTGACCAACTGTCCCAGTTTTCCAAGGACTGGGAGGCTTCTTGGGGTGAGGGTATTTCAGCGCTAAAACCAAGAAAGTCCAGGGCAAACAGAGACAGATTGCTCACCTTATTATAGACATACACCCTGAGACAATGTGAGGCTGAATGATATTTCAGTCACCTCACATATTGGTAGAATTTTCACCTAGACATTTAATATATATTATCATGAGTAAGTCAGGTATAATGATTCTATTTGCTGAAAGTTATTCTGGAACCAAAGACCAGCCAAAATATATGTAATCCCATCAGTTGAGGGTGCTTCCAGGAAGTGTAGCCATGTCCACCCAGAGGGCCCAGGGCCTGTTAAAGACAGATGCTGCTCTGAAAGAACCATGAAGAATTGCTCTCATTTCCCAGTCATAGGCACCAACTCCCAAGTTTAGATACAATATTATTTCTAGTTGTCTCAAAGTATACCAAAGAAAATAAAGTTTAATTAACTTCAATTTTCAATATAGGCTCATGCAAATATCATATTTTGGAATCTGTTTTGGAGAAATCAAATAAACAACATTTGCATCCAGTAATTGGGATTATCTTTTATTAGACTATTGAGATAAGCCCAAGATCAGAGTTTTCTACCAGTGCTTTGCAAAGCCTTAGGCTGTTGTTTCTCAAACCTTAAGAGCATGGGAATCACTTGGGGATATTATTAAACCACAAACTACGATGCTAGAGGGCAGAGGTAGGGACCATGATTCTGCATCTCTAACCAGCTCCAGAGTGACCTGGGTGGCCTAGTGACCACGCTCTGAGTAGTGAGGCCCAGGACTTCATGGAGGTGCGCCATGAGGCCCAGGGGAGGACCAGAGGAGAGTTGTACATTTCTTCCCACCGTTTTCCAAAATGTCCAGCTGTTTTTATTTATAAGAAAGTACTACATAGAGTTCATTTTAAAATGCATTTGAAAAAAGAGAGAAAGAAAGAAAAAAGAAGAAGAAAGAAAGAGAGAAGGAGAGAAAGAGAGGAAGGAAGGAAGGAAGGAGGGAGGGAGGGAGGCAAGAAAGAAAGGGAGGGAGGGGAGAAAGAAAGAAAGAAGGAAGGAAGGAAAAAGGAAGGAAGAAGAAAGGAAGAAAGGAAGGGAAGGAAGGAAGGGAAAGAGGTAAGGAGGGAGGGAGGGAGGAAGGAAGAAAGAAAGAAAGAAAGAAAGAAAGAAAGAAAGAAAGAAAGAAAGAAGAAAGAGAGAGAGAGAGAGGGAGGGAGGCAGGAAGGCAGGCAGGAAGGCAGGCAGGAAGGCAGGCAGGAAGGCAGGCAGGAAGGCAGGAAGGCAGGCAGGCGGGAAGGAAGGAAGTAAGGAAGGAAGGAAGGAAGGAAGGAAGGAAGGAAGAGGCACAGCATTAAAAATGTACACCAGTATGAAAACAAATAATTCTGCAGAAGCATGACACACACCTCCTCACACGCTCTTCTGCCAAACATGGATGTTCAGGTATGGCTTCAGGTTGGTTCAGGACATTCTTCAAGCCTGAGACTCCCAGAGTCTCATCATCTCCTTTTTGACACAGCATGGTGTGAACCCTGTGGTAGCAGTGCCAAACTTGTAGTTTAATTAAAAAGCAAAGAGGAAAATAAACCTCTCTCCAATACACAGAACAACGTCAAAATAGCCCCTACAGAGGATAGCCTTGTGGACTCCAACTAAATGATGACTTTCATTTGCAGAACTTCCACTTGACCCATGTAAACAGGAATAAGAGCACATGCTTAATAGGCTGGCACCTAGGGCCAATTTCAGAAGGGAGCAACTGGAAAGATGTAAGCTGTAGGTGGATGGGGCCCAACTTAATTAGGGAATGTTTCAATCTCCAGGCAGAAAGAACTGTTCCCAGGGAAAGAGTCACTTCAGAGCAGGGTGCCTGGGTGAAGCCTTTCACATAAGTGTAAAACATCCTCTACCCAATCAAAAAAGGTTATCAAATTTCAGCAAAGACCCACTGTAGGTTCAAAGGCACCTAAATTTCTCTCACTACAGCAATATTCTCTATCATTTTATTTGATTTAGTTATTCATAATGAAACTTTAGGCTATTTTGTTGAGTTGTTTTGGTGCTACACTAATATTTTCAAAGGGCACAGAGAGGTAGGCCCTGAGATCAGTAGCTCAGGCTTCTAGAATGCATTTTGCCAACTCTTAGTTAAAAGTTGCCTGCAATCTTTGCTTCCCAGACATGGGACAGGGACAGTTCAGATGTGGAAATAAAGTGGTTAATGAGGAAACATATGTATAGACAGGCAGGTACTGAGAGAATTATGAAAATCAATTTTACATGAGATCTGGAAATGAAACCTCCACACATAATTCTAGATCAGTATCTGCTTGGGAGGCAAATGAACTCGGCCACACCACATACCGTGAAGGGGGTTGAGGCTTGAAATGAGGGCCAATCCCCGGTAAAGGCAGCTTCTCTGAGCCTTATGGAAACCAGGGACAGGTGCTGTGGCCTTCTTTATCATTTAAATTAGTTTTTGTGGCTACTAAGGTGAACTTGGGTCATCGCTTAAAGCAGAGATAACTTGTTGGAAGGCCACTGATGAGTACAATTTATGCCTATGATGTTTATGAAAAAACTGAACTCATTGTCAATAATTTCAAATAAGTCTAGCTGATACAAAAGTATACATTAAGAAATAACAAGAGACAGAAGATCTGGGAGCAATGGGCCTTCAACTGGCATGGCAGCCAGTGGGGGGAGCTGAGGCCCCACCCCTTTCATTATATAAGTGCTTCCACCCACGCAGTTTCAAATTGGCTCCCTTCACTTCTTTGGCTTACTGTGCCAGGTGAATTTGTCATCCCTGAATTCAAATCTGTCCCAGAGATCCATCCTAGGATCACAAAAAAAAAAAGGATGGTTAGAATGATGGTTTCCAGTTTCATCCATGTCCCTACAAGAGGGGGGAGCGATAGCATTAGGAGATATACCTAATGCTAAATGACGAGTTAATGGGTGCAGCACACCAACATGGCACATGTATACATATGTAACAAACCTGCACATTGTGCACATGTACCCTAAAACTTAAAGTATAATAATAAATAAATAAATAAATAAATAAATAAATAAATAAAGGATGGTTATCGAGGGACTTCTTTTTCTCCCCAAGATGAACCTGTGCTTCTCAGGTGATAAAGCTAATGGAGCAAAGTGCTTACTGGTGAAGTCCCAGAAACAAGAAGGGAGCTATGTGTTCCAGCTGCACTTTCTTGGAGAAAATTTATTAAATGAATGCTGATTGATAAACCACAAGGTTATTAACACTGTGTTTTTGTTTGTTTTACTGTGACATATTCAAAGAATTTTAATACATGGCTTTAGCTTGTGCTCCCCAAGCTTTCTTGGGAGGTGTTCCACTGGTTCTCCCATTGTTGAGGAAGAGGTGAAGTGAGACACCAAATGAAGGACACTGATGTAGCCAGTGTCATGAGCAGGTTACCAGGGCAACTAGGACGCCATCCTGCTGGGACCTCTGGGATGCAGCTAGGGACCCGAGGTGGGCACTGCCTCGGCAGGGAGCATCACTCCTCCTGGCTGATCACCTAGGAATAAAAATCTTTTTTTTTTTTTCTTTTTTTTTTTTGAGATGAAGTCTCCCTCTGACACCCAGGCTGGAGTGCAGTGGTACGATCTTGGCTAACTGCAACTTCCTCCTCCCAAGTTCAAGTGATTCTCCCACCTCAGCCTCCCCAGCAGCTGGGACTACAGGCGCCCACCACCACAACCGGCTAATTTTTGTATTTTTAGTAAAGACAGGGTTTCACCATGTTGGTCAGACTGGTCTCAAACTCTTGACCTCAAACTCTTTTCCAGATGCGCTACAAAGCATGTCCCAGATTTGTCCTCCCTGGGTGGTGAGGAAGAGCCCCATTGTCATTCGGTCCAGGAAGCTCACAGGACTTGGACTCCCAGCCTGCCCTGAGTGAACTCTGGGAATACTCCAGAGGCCAGAGAAAGCCCTCAGGCAGACGCTTGCCCTCAGAAGGGGTCAACAGGCAAAGGAGCAGAGAGTGCTGAGGGAATCTGGACATAGCAACCATAGCCTCCAAACCAACGAATGGCCACTGACTTTGAGGGATTGTAGTCCAGTTAGGAAGATAATAAGTAACGTTTATTGAGTAAATATCTATGTTCAGGGCACCCTGTTAGGTATTTTTCATTTGATCTTCACAATATGTCTGTGATATTAGGTAATGTCACTACATTCATAGCATAGATAAGGAAACTGAGGCACAGATGCATTAAATAACCAAGGCTGTCCCTGCTAGTAAGCTGTGAAGCTGGAATCAAATCCCGATGGCTGGCTCCAGAGTCCACATTTATAATGACTTCTTCCCATGGCTTCTCTATGACTCATGAACAATTACAAATAACAATACGAGAAACATAATAGAGATCTCTGCATCAAAACCTACCCTTGGGAGATGCTTTCTTCATGAGGTAGTTGCTTTTTCATGGAGGACAAATACTTAATCCAAAGGAACATGTGCTTTATTATGGAACACCCAGAGCTGAATACAATAAGAGAGCTTTGGAAGAAAGGGCCTCAGCAGCTAGGGACCCGAGGTGGGCACTGCCTCAGCGGGGAGCAACACTCATCCTGGCTGATCACCTAGGAATAAAACCTTTTTTCTTTGTTTGTTTTTGGAGATGAAGTCTCCCTCTGTCACCCAGGCTGGGAATGGAAGGTGTCAAATGTTGGAAAACCAACCATCGGGCAGGCTTACAGCTGGGGAAAACATTAGTGCCCGAAGGTAAGAGCCAAGCAGGTGAAGTGGAACTCAGACGAGTGGCCCAGATGCCAGCCACATGCCAATACCTAGGCTGACTGCCTGACTTTCAACAGCCTGCTGGCTTGCACTGCTCATCCAACCATTAATAGGAGAAATTTCCAGGGAGAGACTCTTACTGGCATATTCATTTCTAAGAATTATGAAATAATGGGTGAGTATCTGTTGTAGTAATTACATGGGAAGCTAACTGCTATTTTTCTTGATGAAGCTGACTCTCTGAAGCCTGGAATGAAAAAGAAGCATTGCTGGCCAGGCGCAGTGACTCACGCCTGTAATCCCAGCACTTTGGGAGTCCAAGGCAGGTGGACCACGAGGTGAGGAGTTCGAGACCAGCCTGGCCAAGAGGGTGAAACACTGTCTCTACTAAAAATACAAAAATTAGCCGGGTGCACTGGCGGGCGCCTGTAATCCCAGCTACTCAGGAGGCTGAGGCAGGAGAATCGCTTGAACCCGGGAGGCGGAGGTTGCAGTGAGCAGAGATCACACCACTGCACTCTAGCCTGGGTGACAGAGCAAGACTCTGTCTCAAAAGAAGAAGAAGAAGAAGAAGAAGCATTGCCTTCCACTGACTGATGTGTGCTGCCACAGGGCACGGGGCCGGGGAGGGGGCCTTTGTCTTGTTTGGTGCCTTTTTTTTCCTCTGCTGTTATGAGTGCTGCTACTGCTGCTATTTGTTTTTGTAATTGTTCTTCGAAGGCCGCGGGCGAGAAAGCTGTTCTAATTGTACAAATCACTGCACAGCTGAATCACAGGCGCAGTCCCAAGTAATCTGTGCAACCATTTGACTGAACTTTCGAACTAGCTGGGGGCGCTCCCCGGAGTCTCCTGAGGCCAGCGTCTGACAATGGACATAAAGCAGCCGCCAAATGAGATGCGGGAACAGTTGTATGTCGAGCGGCAGTGATTCAATTCCGGGCCATCAGAACACAGGCAGCCCCCGGCCGCGGCGTGATTGGCAGTGTGCTGATGCAGGCTCCCAAACCTTGCCCTACCCATCTTGTTAAAATGGGGCCCCGGATGCGGCTTGGCATAATGAAAATGGATGTCTTGTGGAACCAGTCAGCTCTGGGTTCCATTCCACTCTCCGTAGCTGCAGCGGCATGGACCATGCAAGTTACATGGAACTTGTTAAATGGAAGTTTTTGGTTGTCTTCGAATTCCAGCTAAAGCCCAAAGAGGGGAGCACCTCACACTGCCCATCCATGCAGAACTAAGAGATGGCTTAAATGGCTTCCCAAATTAGAGAATCCTAGGATGCAGTGAGGAAACTGATCAGAGTAGGGTGGCAGTAAGGCATCTTTGAAGAGCATTGTTGTTCTAGCAGGAAATTCTCCACGAGGAGGAGAACAGAATGTTTTCCACACCTTCAATTATTTGACAAATATGGACTGAGCCCCTGTCATATTTCAAGCACAGTTCAAGGCACGGAAGATGCAACAATAAATATAAATTGCTTATTTCACCAGTGAGAAGGGCTCCCCGAAAATGCACTTAGGGGAATCTGAATTGTCGGTAAGGAGACTGAGCTCTCATGGCATTGGCCTGCCCATACAGCTATCAGAATACAAGACCAAAAATCTTCTCAGGAGCAGCCTACCCTTCCGGAGTTTAGCGCTTTAGTTTTTCCCGAGGCTGAGTGAACTATTGGAAGGTAGATGGGTGTGAATTGTCTTGAAAGGCCCATGTCCAAGAGCAGTAGCTCCCTTAGACCAGAACAAGAGGAATTCCTGCCTTCCTTCAGCCATGCTCCTCTCTTCCAAAGAAATGGTTTATGAGGCCAAGGGACATGCCTACCTTAGGGCCATGCCCACCTGAAGACCATGTCCTCTCCTAGAACATGGCTTAGGTAACTGGGACTCCAGAATTCCATTCTCGAATGGCTTCAAGTCAAGCCAGTTTCCAAGGATAGACCCCATCACTAGCAGGCCCAGGGGCTGCTCAAGGGTCAGCTTGGGATAGAGAGCCAAGGGATAGAGAGAAGAGAGACAGACAATGGGCTGGGGGCTCAGGCTTGGAGCCGGCATTTAGCCAGAATTCTCCAGAGTGTGAGAATTCTAGATACAATCTTACCTGGCCTTCCAGGTAAGCATGAAGCTGCAGTTGTTAGGGAATGAGCATAGAACTCATTCTATTACATTATTTTTAGCTTGACTGACAACTTTTAAGCATACCTAAATATTTAAAAGTTGTGAGCTTTTGTTTGTACTCCTGCCTAGGGCCACATGTTAGGAGTGGCTGCATTCATAAAGGCTACCTGCCAGGTGAGTCAATGCTCGATAAATAGGCTGAGAGGGAGAGTCATAAGTAGACAGCTACAGCATCCACCTCCTAAGTCAGAGAACACAGGTCAGAAGTCCGAGAGCAAAGGGGAAGGATATGGGAAGGTTAGGGCAGAGTTGGCAGAAGGCTAGGGGAGAGGAAGTTGGAGGAAATGAAAAGGTTAAGGTGTGTTAGGGAAGAGGCCATAAAAAACCCTCCACAACCCTCCATCCATCATTAGAATTTGGCCCTATGCCTTAACACCAAGGCATTAACTTAGAGGGCATTTAACAGCCAAGAGAGAGTCACAAACACCAGTCCCATTAAATGGCACTCACATTCTACCTCTCATTCCTTCTCACTGTTTTGACCCCAGAGAAATGGGAAGTACAAGTGCTAAAGGAGCAAAACAAGTAGAGGTTTTTCTCCACTGTACTCTCCAGAGCCTAAGTTTGGTCTGGATTTGGGCAAAGAAGAAAACTTCTATTTGGAAGAGAGACTGGAGTTTGATTTAGATTATTTGGGCTTCTTAAGACATAACAACAAGGCTTTAAAATATCTGAAAAGGACTTGGAAAGCCATGGGTTGGTCAAGATGTTTCTCAGGGTGTGAGAACATGAGCTTTGACAGAGGCGGCTTGAGCAGCAGTGGTGGGCAGGAGAGAAATATCACTATTTATTCACTATACTCTCTTCATTTCAAACTATTTAGTTGACATTAAAATGTAAAATGGGGTCAATACGCAACAGCTGCAACAGCTTTGCAAGGATGTTGCGAAGACCAGAGATAGCACAAGTAGTTTCCAGCATGTTCCGTGTATCTAGTGTAACTGCTACCATTGTTATTAACAGTATTATAATTGAAATTGTGTACTAACAGTTCAGAATTTCACGTTGGTTCCCTTCACCCAGTCATCCTTGTGAATGATACTGCAACTCTGGGTAAGTTTCTAGAAGGTCCCCTCTTTGATTGGATTCTGTGGCCATACACATGGCAGCCATGGTAGTGATTGTCCCTTGACATAGAAATTTTATCACTGAATTGGCCAACAGCAAGAGGAATGGAAGAAGGTAATATTCATGGAGAACATACTAAAGTGTCAGGAATGATACTGGGGACTTTACATGTGTTTTTGTCATTTAATACTCACAAGGACCAGTAGCATCCCAGGGCCCTCCCTCAGCAGATTCCCTGAAAAGTGAAAGAAACCCAAAGAATGTACTGGAAACCTTAACACTGAAATCTTGAGAACTAGGAAGTTACTGCTCTGCGGAGGCGGCCTGGGAAAGCTTTTAGCTTTCTGCAGCCAGGACCCATAAGAGCTCTTCAGAGGCCACTTGTGATGACAATGAGTAGGGCTAAGGCATGGAGGACGTGCAGCCACACCTTCTTCGGGAGGGTTTGTCATGAGCCTGAGTCAGGCCCACTTGAAAGCTGTGAGAACTGGAAAATCCATGGCTATTCATTCTTCCTTCAAGGTCTGCCATTTTGGCCAAACTTGCACATTAAATTGGTGCTTCATTCAAGAGTTGATGATGAATTTTAGAGCAAGAACCTAAAACCAAGAAATTGGAACACATGTGCAGGCAACTAGCAGAGAGGTTCAGAGATTTAATAATTCTGTGAAATGTCCCTAACAAGGGTGGAAGATGTTCCTGCCATCATGTAGGAAATAAGACTCTTCAGGTTTGTCTTGCTGGTAGCTGAGGTGGGACTGCCTAGGGTGGGACGGGGGTGTGTTCCACTCTTCCTAGTTCGCAGAGGGAGATTTGAGTGAGTTTTTTACCTGAGGGCTGTATGCAGGTGTTTACCAGTGAGGACTGAACCACATCTGATCCAATGGGGAGGATTCTTACTGTGTGGTGTTCCATCGCCACTGCAAAATAGAAAACAAATAATAAAATGGCCATGCAGACCACTTGCAGAAAAAAACATATATATACACCTGGGAAATAAACAGGGGAAAGGATTCAACCACATCAGTCATCAATAAAACATAAGTTCCAATAGCAATTTTTTTGACAAATATTTTACAAGCACCTACCACATGTCAAGTATTAAATCGTAGGAATTCACAGATGAAAGGACAGGTCTAGCCCTTAAGAAGTTCATACTCTGGTGAGAAAGACAGGCTAATAGGCTATAATTGCACAGAGCCATGAGGCGTGTGAGATGAGTTGGCACAGGGGCTAGGACACCGCATCCAGATTTGGGAGGAATGGAAGAACTTCATTTGCTAATGGAGTAACATTGGATTGGAGACCTGAAGGACAAGTCGGAGTGAGACAGCAAAGATGGGGAGGAAGGGCCAGAGAGAGAGAGAAGAAATGAGAAAGGAACCCCAAACAGAGGGAACATTCTGCATCAAAGCCCTGATGAAAAAAAGTAGAGCTCTTCGTTCAATGAGCTGGAGCAAATTAGGGAGAGGGGAGTATTGGGTGAGGAGGCTGGGGGCATATACAGTAGACTCATTATGGAGGGCCTTTGACACCCCCAACAACCCCTGCTGAGTCCAAGGCATTGAGAGTTTTTCCTGAGGGCAAGTAAGAGCCAATGAGTGACTCTGCATGTAGGAGTATCAATAACATATCTGCATTTGAGAAAGCTCATTCCCACTGCAAGGTGGATAAAAGCCAGGGGTCACGTAAACCAGCAAAATGAATAATGAGAGTAAGACAGAATCACCTGTAAGTAGAGAGTCATCGCAGTTTGGATCCCCTCACCTATGTCCCCATGTACATGAGAAAAAGATTTACATGCAGGTGGTTTATTTGGTAGGTGATTCTTGCAGTACAATGAGAAAGTATGAAAGAGAGACAAGGAATGCAATAAGGTCAAGGAATGCTCTATTAATTATCAAGTATCTGCTGTGGGCAATTGACTGTAGCACACACCTAGAAAGCTGGGCTGTTTATCCACCAACTCCTGCCCCCAACTGGTTCCCCCCTGGCCATTTCCATGCCACAGGGAACTCTGCAGCAACAAGATGCAGGAGCTTGAGGTAGGAAGCCACTAGACAATTGTCCACAAAGCTGTGGGGTGACCTCCAGGGTGGGCCAAGTGGATATAGGTGACTGCATCTGCTTCAGAGAGTTGGAAAATACGGCAGTTGATTAGTGATGCAGAGGAGGAAGGAGATAAGGCAGATACCTGAACGTCTACTCTAGGAAACTGCATGGCTTCTGGTGCTATTCATTGAGAAGCAGATCACAGCAGCTCAAGGCCATACTCCTTCCTCGAATGACACGTCTGGTTCTCATCCTTGTCTTCACTCTCTAGGCTTACTTAGCAAATGGTATTAAGTCCTGCTATGGTTTGAATATCTGTGTCCCTTCAAAATTCATGTTAAATTCCTAACCCCCTACCAGGTGATGATATTAGAAGGTGGGACCTTTGGAAGGTGATTAGGTAATGACAGCAGATCCCTCACGAATATAATCAGTGCCCTTATAAAAGAGACCGCAGGCCGGGCGCGGTGGCAGGTGACTGTAATCCCAGCAGTTTGGGAGGCCGAGGTGGGCGGATCACCTGAGGTCGGGAATTTGAGACCAGCCTGACCAACATGGAGAAACCCCGTCTCTACTAAAAATACAAAATTAGCTGGGCGTGGTGACACGTGCCTGTAATCCCAGCTACTCAGGAGGCTGAGGCAGGAGAATCGCTTGAACCTGGGAAGCAGGAGGCGGAGGTTGCGGTGAGCCGAGACTAAGTCATTGCACTCCAGCCTGGGCAACGAGAGTGTAACTCCATCTCAAAAAAAAAAAAAAAAGAGGGAGAGAGAGATCCCAGAGCTCTAGCTTCTCCCTTTCACTATGTGAAGACACAGTCAGAAGGTGCCATCAATGAATCAATGAACCGGGAAGCAGGCCCTCACCAAACACCAAATCTGTTGCCACCTTGATCTTGAACTTCCCAGTTCCAGAACTGTGGGAAATTAATTTATGTTGTTTATAGGCTATCAAGTCCCTGGCCCCTTGTTATAGAAGCTTGAACAGACCAAGACAAGCCCCTTCAATATACCAGGCTTTCACCTTTACATCTCCAGCATCTCCACATTTCTATGGAAATTTACACATGCCAGAGGTGTCAGCAAGAACTGTAAGTTAGACCCAAGGAAAGTGACAGAGTCCCTGAGGAGAAAACCTCCTTCACTGCATCTTTATGTAGATGCCCTGCCTGGCTCTGGGCTGGGATAAGAACTCCTCATTTCCGTAGGTGTCAAATATGTCATGGTAATTACTATTATGATTATTTACTGAGCACTGACAGGGTTCACATAGAAAATGTTTTGTAAAATAATTAATATTGTAAAAATGCAATTACTAGAATTTATTTCTTGACACAGATCCAAATGTAGTAGAAATTATTACCAATAACAGGAGGAATATGCAATAGCTAACCAGCAGCAGGTTGTGTGGGGACAAAATGTATATTTCTGTCTTGTTTTTAACCAGGAGTAAGCTATAGAAACCAAACATGATGGCTCAAAGCCACACTTTGTACAGAGCGAGATGCCATCTCAAAAAAGTTTAAAAATAAATAAATAAATAAAAATAGTTGGTAATTCTAGATGACTTGTGTCTATGTGAAATGGTTTAGATTAGAGATTTGAGAGTCATGAGACATGGGTTTGGGTCCTGGTTCTGTGGCTTACTGGCTGTATAATTTGGGGATGTCACTTAACTTCCTGCTAAGTCTCAGATTATGTAACTAAAAAATAAAGCAAGTAATACCTGCTCCCTTGCAAAACATCTGCGTGATAGTAGGCGCCCATAAGGTCAAGTGAATGAATGGAGAAGTATATGCATAAAGCATGTAGCTCATAGTAACAACACGCAAAAGAAAGTTAGCAATTATTCTTGCATTTGTGTTTTATAATAACCCAAAGTTATTCAATAGTCAAACCGTGATTTCACTATGATTCTTTATTGCTCGCATTATTTTATAGGCCATATAGAAAAAAGATTAAGCTATCTTGGAGAGATTGCTGAATTTGAAGTAAGAAGACCTGGACCCAGGCCTTAGCTTCATCTCTTCCTAGCTGTTCAATCTCAAGCAAGTCACTTAACTTCTCTGAGCTTCAGAGCTCCCTTATCTGTAAAACAGGATGATAATACTTGGCTCCTCTGTTTTATAGATGGAGGTCAATATTAACTTAAGATCCTTGGGAACACTCATAAACTGCAATGTGGATAAAAACCTTTGTTGTTTTTTATGTTAATGTGTTTTGTTTTATTTCGTGAGGGCTTTAAAACATTGACTTAAGATACGTATTCCAGCCCCTCAAGAGGCCTGCTCTGTCAAGGAAATTGCACTGGAGGACCTGCTGGTTGCTAGAACACCTCTGAAGCTTTCTAGGCTCTTCTTTCCATGTGACAGTGCTGCCATAGGCCTCTCCGAGTGTGCTTTCCGGTAGTGGTGATGGAGCCTCTCACAAGCACACCAGGTTCTCTAGTTAAGGAATCTGCAAGATGCTCATTCAGGTTAGGTGCAAGATGAGAGTCCATGGACAGAGTGGTTTGATTGTTCTGTCACTCTGATACATGCATACATAGCCTAGACCTGAGATGCATACTGAAATCCCTATTTTTCTAGTCTTCCCATCATCATGTAAAGGAAAGTGCTGGGAGGTAACTTTATTGTCACCTAATAGGTGAATCCATGAATAGCTCATATTGGTATTTCAAGAGCCAAAAAGAAAAGCACATTAGACATACTTCAACATTTATGAAGTCATATTTTAATGAAAACCAGAGAGTTTGAAACTTTTTGCAGGACTGGGTTTTGTACTGCTTCAAAATATCAAACCTTCTATTTTCCTGAGTACAAAGCAGGATGAGCCAGAAAGACAAAGTAGGATAAACTAGAAGGACAATCCAGAGATCCAGACAGGAGGTGTATTCTTAGCTCTTGGAAGCTGGTGCAAGGTTAGCTAACTAAAGCAGACAGAGGGTGTCAAGAGCTATGGAATCCAGGAAAGCTGAGCCCACATTCCAGCACTGTTCCTTCCTAGCTATGTGTCATTCATGAAGCCACTTAACCTCCCTGGGCCTCTGTGTTGCCGTGTCTATGTTGTGGATAAGAATACCTCGGAAGCATAGTTCTGGGAATGAAATTAGCTAACTATAAACAATAAAGCACGGCGTCTAGCATGTAGATGTTAGCCTTCTCTCTTTCCTTTGCTTCTTGCTCCTAGCTTCTCAAAAATTAATAATCCAGAAGGAAAATGGAGAGTCTGGTTAGGGCCAAAAAGCTTTAATGAATATGACAGGCAGCAGAGCATAGTGATTAAGAACATGGACTCTGGAGCCAGATTGCAGGGCTCCCATCCAGCCTCTGACCATTGCAAGCTCTGTGTCCTATTGGACAAGCTACTGAAAATTCCCACAGCTCAGTCTCCTCATCTATAAGACAGGGAGAATAAGACCTGAATTATGAAGATGAATTGAGTCCATATTTGTAAAGTGCTCAGTGCCTGACCCATGGTAAGTGCTGGATGAGTACTTGTGAACTGGAGTCCAATCTTCTCTGAAAGCCTTAGAATGATGACATTCGGCAGACCTTTATCTTCCTGGAAGTACTCTAGCAGAGAGGTACCAGCACTTCAAAGGCATCAATTGGCCTCCTTTCTTGACTGACAGCTTCAAAACCATATGCACTGCATCTTCCACCATCTCCCCCATGCTACATAAATCTTTATAGAATTGGATTGTAAAGAGCCAAGTATTGGAAAAACGAAAACCCTAATATCCCGATCGATCGCCTGAGAGTAGTTCAATGGCATTTCTTTAAGCTCTCTAGCATCATCCAGGCTGCTCTGTAATAGTGCTTCACCTTGGACCAGAAGGCAGAGGGCAATGCCATCTTGCAGTTTGTCCCTGCGCCTCTCTGGTTGCTGTCAGATGGAACAAAATAAATGTTCAAAGGCATCGGGTTATTCTCATTTAGCACCAACACACAAGATCCAGCTGTTGGCACTAATTTCCTCTCACATAGCCCTAGACTGAATGCATCTAACTCTGTATTAGAGGGAGGGGAAGACGAGCTAAGGAAGAAGTAAGGTGCTACAGGATGAGAAATGCCACATTTGTTTTAACCTCACTGCAGTCTTGGTCTGGGTCAAAAAGGAAAAATAGA
Source organism: Nomascus leucogenys (assembly GCF_006542625.1). Classification (NCBI taxonomy): domain Eukaryota; kingdom Metazoa; phylum Chordata; class Mammalia; order Primates; family Hylobatidae; genus Nomascus; species Nomascus leucogenys. Next base: position 54,372,653 of record NC_044381.1, on the reverse strand, counting down.
AAATCTTTAAGAAAGAAAAGGTACCTAGAAAAAGGCTGCTGTTCTTTTCCTTTTCTCAGGTTCTGTGAATAAAATTCAAAGCCTCTTCTCTCCTTGACTGACCACAGAAAAAAAAATGATGGATAAAATATTCTCTAAGGATAGCAGTTGTCTCTGGTCACAGTCTGTGCCTTCCAGCTTAGGCAGCCACAGAGCAGGCCAGGCCACAAGGTCCCCACCAAAGGGGGAGCCACAGTGCCCAAAGAAAGGAGGATGTTGGAGTCAGAGGCATCTGGGCAGGGGGAGAGAAAAAGATGTTTTTTCAAACCAAACATGGTTTCAAGCAGGTCATTATCTTCACCCTATCTTTTGTTTTCTCTCTTCCTTGTCCTGAGCCAATTTTGAACAAGCCGGTTTTAAGGCTTGTTTGGATTCCTGTGCATTCAGCTCTTTCAGACCGTTAACAGCTTGAGAGGAAACATTAAAGAAGCATGATTGAGGCCTGGTTGTGCTGCACCCCAGCCAAGCCACACGAGCCACCCTTCTCCCTGACCACTTCTGATTGCTGTGGCTGCAGGAATCCTATAGTGATCTGCAAAGACAGCTAAGGTGGCTGGAAGGGATGAGGTGGTCTGGCCACTGTCCACACAATCATGCCAGGCCAGGAAGTGTTCCTTCCTCAAAGCGCCTCTTGTACAGATATCTTTCTGATGTTTGCCAAAATGACACAATCACCTTACACCAAAGAGAGGAAGGAATGTTTAAAAATGACTTCTGAATGCTGTCTGCCATCAGTCTCAATTGCCTGGTACATTTTCTTCTTATGCTGAATCTTGCCTCTCACATTAGTCATTCCAGCGGGCCCCCAAGGAGTTTGCAATTTGGAACTCCCAGGGTGTGGTAGATTGCAAAAATGGATATAATCCTTCACCCTTCCCTATGTCAAATCACTGTGCACTGTGATTTGATAGCTCATCCTATGCAGAGAAAGCATCTCTTTCTCCCTTGAATCTGAACTTGCCTTGTACTTGCTTTGGCCAGTAGCTAGAATGCCATGGACATGTCACAGTGCTGTTTCCAAACTCTCAGCCTCAAAAAATGCTTCTGCTTTCTCTCATTCTCTCCCACACTCTCTCTCTCCCTCCTTCTTTCACAGTCCTGCCTAACTGCCATGTGAACAACCTGACCTGTTGGAGGATGAAAGACTATGTTAAACAAAGACATGCCATCCCAGCTGAGGCTGCCTTAGTACAGCCAGCTCCCAGCCAACCCAACAGCTAACTGCACATGCATAAATAAGCCTAGCTGAGATGAGAAATAACCCCAGCCCAAACTGCCAGCCTTCACAATCATAAACTTAATGAATGTTTATATTATTTTAAGCCACTAAATTTGGAGGTGGTTTGTTACATAGCAAAAGCCCCTCATGCACCTGGTTTTCAAAATGACAAAATCACCTTAAAAGACAGGAGAAGCGGTGGTAGGGGGTAGCTTCTGAATTCTCCATCTTGCCTCCAGCTTCAATTACCTGATAGATGCTTCTTCTTCCACATCTCACCTGCCACATGAGCGGCTCCAGTGCCCTCCAAGCATGCTGCAGCAAGGAATTCCCAGGGCTTCAGCTGTGTATACAAGGTTTCTGTTCATTAGGATCTCCAGCCCTGCAGACCCATTTCTGTTCTGGGGGAGGCGGAAGCCTGTTGGGTAGACAGGTGATAATACCCAGCTCCCATACATTCCTTGGGTAGTAATTATCCTGTAGAGGAAAAAGTAGTCAGTTCAGAATATAAAGTAGCTTTGTTAACATGAAACAGCACTGTTTCTTATCTTAGGGCTGAAAAACTAGGTTTCAGAGACAACCCAACGTCTTGGGAAGTATTTAGTTCTCATGCTTGAGCACGTGTGCATGTATATGTGTTTTTGTGTACATGGAGCAAGTGGTGGGGAGAGAACTGGCAGTCATTGGGTGCCTGCTATTTGCCTGTCACGATGCAACCTCTGCTAGTTTTGATAAAATCTCACATCATTGTGAGGAGGTTTGGTTATCACAGATTTATAGATGAGGACACTAAAGTTCCACAAGGTTAAGTAAGTTGCCCCAGGTCATACAGCCAACTAGCAGTAGAACTGCAGTTTGACCTGCACTGTCACACTGTGATTTTTTTTTTTAACTGTATTGCCCCAGTGAGAGGCTTCTGCATAGGGTTATCAGGAGTTCCACAGATACTTGGTTAACATAGTTGTCTTACATTTATCTATCTAAAATATTATTAAAAAGTCATCCACCCCAAATACGCTATATTCCAACATTTAACGTAGTACAGAACACTGGGCTGTTGTCGTTTGAGGGTATCTGAATGCATTTTATTGTATAGAATTTGGAATAAAGCTTCCCTAATGTTTCTGGCACATATATAAATATTACATTGATTGAAAGGGTAGGGAAACTGCACTGTTCTTTTTCTTTTTTAAATTTAGGCCCACACATGTTACCTCAGTGGGCATGCTACCATGCACATTTGCAAAATACTATCAATTAAAACCAGGCAGGGCTTTGGCACAGCTGCTTGGCCTGTGCCTAAATCATAGCAGTGTAAATAGTTGTACAATAACTTGGGAACACATCATGATAAATTCATGATAATAAATAAATTCATCATAATAATATTTATATTACGAATAGTTTCAAGCCTTTTTAATAGTTTTCAGGGTCCTCATCCTAATGTCTGCATTCAGGAGGGCAAGATCTGATAGAAAGAGGGTCAAATAGCTACAGTGTCTAACCAAGCTTGGTGTTCTAGCTCAGGGAAACTGAGGTGATCCAGATGGTGCCATGACAGAAATGCAGCTAATGCCTAGACTTCTGACTAATACCAGGTCTTAGGACTACTAAACTTGCAGGTTGGGAAGGAAGAACTACCTTCTGGCCTGCAAGGTGAACCTGGACAAACACCTCTTTACAGGAGTCCTCACTGGACAATCTCTGTCCGCACCCTCCTTCCAGGGAAAGGAAAGTGGCAATGGATGAAGCAGGGCCAGGCCTGTCTTGGATGAAAAGTTCACTTTCTGTGCCAGTGCAGAAGAATCCTAGCTAAGTGAGGCAGAAGGCCTGGTTCTCCCAAATCTTGAATCAGTGGGTGATTCAGCTTTCAAATAAAAATATCCCTCTATTCTTCTGAGCTTCTGTAACAATTTAATTAAAGCTTATTCTGAGATTGAAAAGCAAGATATTTACAAAAATAAAATAAAACAAAAACAACAAAAATCTGTTTCTATTTGCAAACTTATCTATGGGAATCTGGACTCTCTCTCTTTTTCTCTCTAATAAAGAAAAAAATTATAATAATCAGAAACAAAGCCAATGAAGTGAATAAAGTTTATCTGTGTTTTCAAATAGCACAGTGTAAAGAACATCTGTTTCAAGATAGGACGGATCTGGATTTGCAGCAGTTCTTCCATGTACAAGCTGTATGAGTTTGGGCAAGTTACTTAATTTCTTGAAACTCTGATATCTCATCTGTAAAGTATAGATAATATTAATTCATAGAGTTATTCAGCAGATTTAATGAGATAAATATGTAAAATTTTGTAGCACAACAAAGAGAGTGCTGAATAGGAACCATTTGTCCAATTTTTCTCCCAGAAGCTCTTTCCACCAGGTCACTGGATACACATTCTTCTTTTGTTGCCCCTATCTTCAACAACATCTATAAGGGGATATAGTCTGAAACACTAACTTAATGCTAAATGTGGGCAGTTGCCAGTGATGCTGAATGATTTTAATGTTTACAAAGGTCAGGATCTGAAAATGTATAATTTTAGGTCAGACATTCAGAAGGTCGTACATTATTTTGGACAGGGAGACCTTTCTCGCATCCCTGAAATTATTCCTCTACCCAGCTGATGCATACAATGATCCACAGTCTACATCAGTAATCTTCAAAGTGGGGTGTGTTCACCCCTAGGGTGGAAGAAGACATCCCGCTAGGGAACAGAAAGAAAATACTGGATCTTTTATTTGTATTGGCTTGTACTTAAATCATAGCATTGCAAATGTCTGTACCATAACTTGGGAACACATCAAGATAAATTCATATAATGAATGGTTTGTAAAAGACCTCTCACCTGAGAGAAGGAATAAAATATTAGGTCCTTTATTTATATTTATTTCTAAAAGTTAATAAAGAAATTAAGCTTCCCCAATATTTAACATGTAGACTGACATTAGCATTGTCCATGGACTTTCATGTCTAAATGTCACACACAAGGAAGAATCAAATTTCTACAAAACAAAGAGATTAACATTGACACACCTTTTCATTCATTTGTTTTCAGTCTTTACCTGCCTGGTGAACCAAACCTTCATTACAAAAGAGTGAACCATTAATAGTGCTGCTAATGCTGAGTTCTACAGTTTCCATTAACATATTCTAAGGGACATGGGATTAATAAGAGACTTTCTAGAGAATCTTAGATTCAGATATACTCATCCTTCCATCATATATAAATAATCTAAAATTCCTATAGATAATCAGGAAAAATCACCCCAACCAGTATAGTAACCCCTCTGTTGGTTCAGTAGCCTGAGAAGCTCAAAATGGCCAGGTGGCAGTCTCAGTTTTCAGCTCAGTGGGACCCTTGTGTCCCCTTGTAGAAGAATTCATCCTTTGGGAAGAAGGCTTCTAAACCAGCAAAGCTTAAAAGTTGCTGTAAACAGAAGCAAAAATGTTGTCAATGTAGCATAGAGAGAACCGTCTCCCATCTCTACCCCGTGGTTCTTTCGTCTGTATTCTTGTTATGAGAAAAATGACACCACATATTGGTCACTGGTTTATGACATGTATTGTATTTTATAGGGTACTACCCTAGCCCCGAGTTCGGACTCAGCCAGCACTATACCTGGGTCTTCAGTGGTGCATTCCAATATTTCACAAGGCCAACTGCTCTGGATGACAGCATAAAACCAGTGAATCCCATGGGCTGAAGGGATGGCTACAGCACTTCACTGTAAAACGAGTCCCTGGTCAGAAACAATGTAGAGCAGAATACCACGGCAATAAATGAAGTCCATGGAGTGATGGTAACAGAGTATTGCAGGTAGGCAGGGCAAATCCAAAGTGTATTTCTGAAAAACAAAAGCACTTTCCATGATGGGAAAAGTCCAAAGTAATCTACCTGACACCAGGTAGCTGGCTAGTTTCCAAAGGGAAAGATGCCATATTTGGGACTTGTAGTTGGTGCCTGAGCTGGTTAGGTACCCAACAGAAAATATAGCTAGATCAATTTTAGTGAGAAAAAATAGATAATTTTGAGCTCATGCATACACTCTATTCCTACTGCTGTAGCCAATTCATTTATCATCTCATCGAGCAAGAATTGGGATGGCAGGGTAAAGAGGCTGACATATCCACAGAAAGGTCATCATGACCACTTGATGAGAGTGCCCCCTCTAAAATGGTTTCCTTTGTTCAACATTCACATAGGACATATAAATCTTCCAACTTTGTGCTCATTCTGAGAGTTCTATCCACACACCTCTTCCCTGGACTTTCTTATTTCTTCCAAATTCCTGACCACTTGGCCAAACCATTAGACTGTCCATGAATCAGTCGAGATCCATAATTTGGCCATATCTTCTTCAAAGTGAACAACCATAAGATGGACTGTTCATTAAGAGGATTTCCATCCCCAGTGTGCTTCTGGGACACTTCTGCGGTAGGTACTTTATCCTATAAAATACAACATATGTCATAAACCAGTGACCAATTCTGGGAATGAGCTTTAATGGCCTTTGCCACTTATAATCCCCTCTCTTTTGAGTGTGGGTGGCACTTGTGATATGATATCACTCACATGGTTACAGTTCCTTAATCATGAGAGTGATATCTTATCATACCACAAGTGCGTGACAAAAGGGAGATTATCCAGGTCTACTTGATTTAATCACACAAGCCCTTTAAAACAGTGTCCTTTGTCTAACTGCTGGACAGAAGCAGAAATCAGAGGGATTCCAAGGGTGAGAGAGATTTGTGCCAGCTTTGAAGATGGAGGGGACCAAGTGAGAAGGACTGTGGTGGCCTCTAGGAGCAGAGAGGCTTCTTTGCTAACAGCTACAGAAAAATGCAAACTTCAGACCTAGTGGAAAGAACAGGATCCTGCCAACACCCTGAAAGAGCTCACAAGATATTCCTCTCTAAAGCCTTCAGATAAAAGCCCAGCCCAGTTGGCGAATTGATTTTCAGAGAGCCCAATCAAGCCTACCTGGGCTTCTGATGTACAGAGTTGGGAGAAAATAAATAGGTTGTGTTTTAGGCAATGAAGCCGGAAGAGGTATATGTTCATTTTCTAGGACTGCCATAACAAAATACTGCAGGCTGTGTGGCTTAAACAACAGAAATCTATGTTCTCACAGTCTGGAGGTGAGAAGTCCAAGATAAAAGTGGTGGCAAGTTTGGTTTCTCCTGAGGCCTCTCTCCTGGGCTTATAGGTGACCTTCTTGCTGGGTCCTCACACGGTCTTTCCTGCATGGACGCACATCCGTTGTGTCTTTTTGTACGTCCAAATTGCATCTCCTTGTAAAGACACCAGTAAGATTGAAATAAAGTTCACCTTATAGCCTTATTTTAACTTAATTTTCTCTGAAGTCCTTATCTTCAAATACAATCCCACTGATTGTTAAGGCTTGCATATGTGGATTTTGAGGGATGCAATTCAGCTAATAACAAGGTACCAAGTGAATCTGAGCCACTTGTTCATGCAACTTACCTGGGCTTTCTAGACCTGCTTGAGGTTGATCTTCTACTCTATGGAAGACCATTGCACACTCCCAGTTTGATAGCTTGGTGGGTCAGATAACACCCAGTCCATGATAGGCAACCTAGGATCCAAAGAAACTTGGTGTCACATGGGAAAGTGTTCAGTTTTTATCATGACCTTGTAGCAAGACAGGAGCTATTTTAAAAAAAATTTTAAAAAGAAGTTATCTGCAAAATGTATGGCTTTGCTCTAAAATACTCAGTGTCTATGAGGTGATTTTTTTCAGGATTTCTCAAAGACTCCATACGTCATTCCTAATAGCTGTAAATACGGAGTTCATCCTAGCTTATATGGCACAATTAGCCAAGTTGCTTTTATGAAAACTTCAACCTTCTGTAGAGCCTTTTCTTAATTCTGGACTTTGTGTAAAACTGGCAATGTTATGTGAAATTGATCAGAACAACATGGCCAAATGCTAACCATGTTTCCTTCAAAATCCAAAGTTCACTAGACATTGAACAGTTCTCTGTTTTAGGGATATGTGGTGCAAAATTAAGAATATATCCTTTAAGTATGTGAATATTTCAAAGCCTAATGTGCAAGCCTGATGTTACAAACAAATTCAATTTATCCTTGTTCATGAAAAAATACAGGATGTTTCAATTTGTATAACCAGAACATTAGTCCCACTTTCTCAGATCTGTAGAGATGAGATTCTACAGCAATCCATTCGAACCTAATGCCTACCTCCTGCAGAAACTATGTGTGCTAATGTAAATCAGCAAGCTTATATGTTGATAAGAGTGAAACAGAAAACCCAGTTAGCATATCGTCTAAACAACATGCATACATGGTAAGCAACTTACCCAAAAGGGCATGGATTCTTAAAGACTAAGTATTAAAGCCACTAAGATCAGGACAACAATAGCTGACCTTAGTGCCTTTGCTAATTAGAAATGGGCATGCTGTTTGCTCTCCTGGTAGAAGCAGGACTGCAGCAGGAAGCATGGACTGGTGCTGAATCCATGCTAGATTGCAGTCTTACCCACCCACTCATTCAGTCACCCTAGTGCAGGGCCCAAGCTGCACAAACCATTGCTCACAAGACCCTGGCAAAAAATCATGCATGAATTATGAAGAGAGACATCAGTATAATTAGAAAATGCTGCAATAAAGTGCAATCATCTCTATTTCTCTCCCGAGTTCCTGGGATCCTTCTCCATAACACATGAGGAGGTAAGGGCATATATATGCAGAAGGGGAGAAACAACCCTTGGTACTCTCGGCATCCAAGCAATGTTTAATGGAATAGATTTGGTTTGAATTCAGTCTTTGATTTGACCTTGCTTGGATTTGTTCTTTTTTTTTTTTGTATTATGATCACATCATCTATATACTGAAAATAAAATAACAAATTAAACAACCAATTAGTTTTGCCAATTAATTAATCATCAAGTAGTTCTTTCAGTCCTGTGATATATTCAATTCTGAACTAGGCTTGATAGGGATATAAAAGTCCTGCAAGAAATAAAACCCTCAAGATTTTCACAATCTGGCTTGGGGGCCGTTATTGATGCACAGGAAATGATAGGAAAATTCAACCCTTAAGCATTTATTTTCCCCAATTGGCAAGGAATACAAGAATGATAGTGGTTTGACTATTCTGCTAGTTATTTGTAAACAGTTTTACTCTTACCTTACAAGAGATATACCTCTCATTTCACTAGTTCTTTGGTATGTAAGAAAATGTCATGGACCAGTTTTTTCTACATCAAAGTTTCATCCAAGCTAAAACTGTGAAACCAGTCTTTGATGTGGGTATGGGCAAGAGACCTGCCTCAGTATTTATCGAGTTTAGCTTTAGCCAGAGGGAGAAGCTAGGAGCAAGAAGATTGGGCTTCCAGGGATATCACATCCAGAAACATTCCATGCATCACTAAGTTTGCAGAGATGTTGAGGCATCCAGCCCTATAAAATTTCTAGAGCTGGCAGTCTCTATGTGTGTCCACAAATATATATCACTTGCAGAGACGGATCCCTGCGTGGCCTCTGCTCCATCCTATTCATCACCAGACTAGCCTGCTGACTGCTCCACAGATACTCTCACCCTGACCTAGAGGCCCCACCCTTGCTGAGGGGCAGAAGTGAATGAACCTCCTTCATCCCTAGCGTTTACAGAATGTGAGTTTCTAGAATGACTTACTGGCGGGTCATTTTCCTCACTCCCAGCTGCAAACACACTGAACAGCTCGTTTTTTGAAGTTTGTATCACCACAGTACCTAACATTAAAAAGATGCTCAACTGAGAAAGAGAAGAAAAGTGAATGGGACTCTAAGACCTAATTAAGGAGAGACAGCTGGATTCCTTCTCCTTTTTTTTTCTCATTAATGAGAAATCAAAGCGCATGACATCTTCCTTTTGAAGATGAAATTATGAATTGAAATTTGCGCTGAGTGTGTTTGTCCATTCCTAGTCACATAATGATCCTCAACATTAAGAGTATGTAAGAATCAGCTGAAGAAGTTATTTAAAATAACTTCTTATTTTAAAATCCTATGTAAATTCCTAAGCATCATGTCCTAAGAATCGGATACTGAACAAATGGGTTGAGACCCATGGGTTAGCATTTTTGCAGCAATTATATTCTGATGCCAGTGAGTCTTGGACCACATTTTAAGAACGTTAGCCATTTGGTGATGGCTGCTGTTGCTGTGTTGTTGTTGGGATTTTTGAACAATTCTTCTCTACATATCAAGTGTTTGCTCACTCTTTGCTGCTGGTGGTGCTGAATTTTCAAATCTTAGACATGGTGTCTGAGACAGAGCATTTGCCAGCAGTCAGGACACCTCAGGTCCCTGTTCTACCACCAAATACCTGTGTGACCTTAGGCCAGTCAATAGCCTCACCAGTGTTCTGCTGTAATCAATAATTTTCAAGGACCTTTTCAGCTTAAAATTTCAGACTTTATGAATGTCAATAACCATAACAAATCTGTGCTTTCTTTACTTCATCTTTCTGGAGGTGTTGGAGAGCTCCAATTACTGGTGATGCAGACACTATTTATCACCTAATTTGAGTAAGTGATGTAATCTCCCATGTCCCTTTCTTCTCATTTGCCTTAAGGAAAGATTAACTCTTCCCTT